>NW_021620812.1:5216437-5468937 GCF_004785775.1 Grammomys surdaster
CAGGACAGAGCAGGACTCCATTTTCAACAGAAGCATTGTGGGTCCTGGCTTTCAGTGTGAATGTTCATTGTTAATACTCACAGAGATTCCCACAGGTCTCTCCACCAATGAGCTTACACTTTTTTGCCCCTTATATAAGGAAGGGAGTCAGTGTGACATACAAGCTTGGAAATGGAAGGTTCTGGACTACTTTCTCGGGTAGTTCCTTTACATGCTTTGTAGTTGTTATTGATAAGGAATGAATTGTAAGCTTTGATGTAAATAATTATATCAGCATCTACTAATCATGTTCATTACTTTCTTGTTTTTGTGGCCAGAAATTTGAAAAAAAAAAAAAAAACAGCATGAGGGAAATTTATCTATTTTTTGAAAGCATAGTTGATATGGTTTTATGTGAAGGTCCTTTATCCACTTGGACTTGAGCTTTGTACAAGGAGATAGAATGGATCAATTTGCATTCTTCTACATGTTGTCCTCCAGTTGAACCAGCACCATTAGTTGAAAACGCTGCCCTTTCCCCACTGGACGATTTTAGCTCCTTTGTCAAAGATCAAGTGATCATAGGTGTATGGTTCATTTCTGTGTTCTCACTTTTATTCCATTGATCTACCTGCCTATCTCTGTACCAATACCATGCAGTTTTTATGACTATTGCTTTGTAATACAGCTTGAGGTCAGGGATGGTGATTCCCTAGAAGTTCTTTTGTTGTTGAGAATACTTTTTTGCTATCCTGGGTTTTTGTTATTCCAAATCAATTTGCAAATTGCTCTTTCTATCTCTATGAAGAATTGAGTTGGAATTTTGATGGAGATTGCATTGAATCTGTAGATTGCTTTCAGCAAGATGGCCATTTTTACTATATTAATCATGCCAATCCATGAGCATGGGAGATCTTTTCATCTTTTGAGACCTTCTTTGATTTCTTTATTCAGAGACTTGAAGTCTTGTAATACAGATCTTTTGCTTGTTTGGTTAGATTCACACCAAGGTATTTTATATTATTAGTGACTATTGTGAATGGTGTCATTTCCCTAATTTCTTTCTCAGCCTGCTTATCATTTGAGTAGAGGAAGGCTACTGAATTGTTTGAATTAATTTTATATCCAGCCACTTTGCTAAAGTTGTTTATCAAGTTTAGGAGTTCTTGGGTGGGACTTTGGGGTCACTTAAGTATATTATCATATCATCTGCAAATAGTGATATTTTGACTTCTTTTCCTATTTCTATCCCTTTGACTTCCTTTTGTTTTCTAATTGCTCTGGCTAGATGTTCCAGTTTTACATTGAATAGGTAGGGAGAGAGGGGGCAGCTTTGTCTAGTCCTTGATTTTCATGGGGTTGCTTCAAATTTCTCTCCATTTAGTTTGATGCTGGCTACTGGCTTTCATCTGATAGAGGGCTAATATCCAATATATACAAAGAACTCAAGAAATTAGATTCCAGACAACTGAACAACTCTATTAAAAATGGAGTACAGTGCTAAACAAAGAGTTCTCAACTGAGGAAACTCTAATGACTGAGAAGCACCTAAAGAAATGTTCAACATTCTTAGTCATCTGGGAAATGCAAATCAAAACAACCCTGAGAGTCCACCTCACACCAGTCAGAATGGCTAAAATCAAAAACTCAGGTGATAGCAGATGCTGGTGAGGACCTGAAGAAAGAGCAATAATCCTCCATTGTTGGTGGAATTGCAAGCTGATACACCTACTCTTGAAAGCATTCTGGGGATTCCTCAGAAAATTGGACATAGCCTTACCTGAGGATCCAGCTATACCACTCCTAGGCGCATACCCAGAAGATGCTCCAGCATATATCAGGGATACATGCTTCGCTATGTTCATAGCAGCCTTATTTATAATAGCCAGAAGCTCGAAAGAACTCAGATGTCCTTCAACAGAGGAATGGATACAGAAAATGTGGTACATTTACACAATGGAGTATTACTCAGCTATTAAAAACAATGAATTCATGAAATTCTTAGGCAAATGGATGGAACTAGGAAATATCATCCAGAGTGATGTAACCCAATCACAAAAGAACACACATGGTATGCACTTATTGATAAGTGAATATTAGCCCAAAATGTGCAATACCCAAGATGCAACTCACAGACCACATGAAGCTCATGAAGAAGGAAGACCAAGCGTGGGTCCTTCGGTCCTTCCTAGAAGGAGTAACAATATACTCATGAGAGAAAAGCGTTGGACAGAAACTGAAGGAAGGGCCGTCTAGAGACTGCTCCACCTGGGTATCCATCCCATGTGCAGTCACCGAAAGCAGACACTGATGTGGAAATCAGGAGGTGCATGCTGACAGGAGATTGATAGAGCTATCACCTTAGAGGTCTGCCAGAGCCTGACATATACAGAGGCGGATGCTCACAGCTAACATTGAACTGATCAAGGTGTTCCCAATGGAGGAGTTAAAGAGAAGTCTGAAGGAGCTGATAGGTTTTGTGACCCCACAGGGAGCGCAACAATGCCAACCAGCTCCCAGGGTCTAAACCACCAGCCTAGTAGCACATAGGGAGGAACCCATGGCTCCAACTGTATATGTAGGGGAAATTGGCCTTGTAGGGCATAGATGGGAGAGGAAGTTCTTAGTCCTGTGAAGGGTGGATGCTCCAGTGTGGGGGCATTCGAGGGTGGGGAGGAAGGATTGGGTGGGTGGGTGGAGACACATCCTCATAGAAGCAAGAAGAGCAGGGATAGGATAGTGGGTTTCTGGGTTGCGGGGAAAATGGGGAAAGGGGATAACATCTGAAATGTAAATAAAATATCCAATAAAAAAAAAGAAAGCATAATTGAAGTATGGTAGTGAGTGCAACCGGAGGAAATATCATATGGGGATGCTGGCTCACATCTCTGTGGAGCAGGCGGGAAATGGCTATGAAACTCAATGTTCTTTCTGACCAAGGCTCTAAATGTTCCACAAACTCCTTCAGTTGCTCTACCAGCTGTGATCATGTGTTCAAAATATGAGCCAGTGGAGATATTTGACATCAAACTGTTTCACATATGAACTACTATGTCCTTCATGGTCTTTTATCATGTCCCATGTCCTAAATGCCCAGTGAAATCGTTTGTATCTGAACTATGGAGCATATGTTACTTTCCATGTTCTTTAGACACTTTTCTTGACTTGTTTTGAAAGCTTAAGGGCATCATGTCCAGGAGAGATGTTAGGAAACATATTGGTTTTTGTTTGTAATTTTGGATTTTAAAGAGTATCTTTACCTTTGGAAAATTCCTAAGAAAAATCAACAGAAAACTGCTTGTCTAGCTGTGGATAAATCTTTTAACAGAACAGATTTTAGATTTTGTATAATGTAGATTTGTATCTGAATACAAATCTGTGTAATAATGGTCCATAGAATTCCAGGTGAGATGGAAGAAGAAGCTATAATGTCACCCATCTCCTCTGTTCTTCTTTGCAAACCTGGTGAGTCTATAAAGAAACATTCAATGGATTTTAAAAATGCAGGTAAAACCTTGGCTGACAACACATTCACATCTTAGTAAAATGACAACTTTTACTTTTCTTTCAATGAGATTGTTTTTTAAAAAACCCCTTCTGTTTGTTACTGACAACTGTGTTCTAAACATTTGCTAAGGTAATTATAAGAATAATAAGAAAATACAGCAAGTAAAATAAAAACAGAGTGATAACTTTCAGAATATATGATTTCACAAATATACCTTCATTGGCTAAGAGTTTTAGTAAACCCAGTTGGTGGCAAAGCTCACAGACCAGAGAGTCAGGGCAGCAGCATGTCTGCTTTCAACAAGAAGATTTTGTTACAGAAACAACTTGAGAGAGAAGGTGCAGTCTCTGGGACTCATGGGGACCTGGTTACTCCTCTGTTTCCCAAAATGATTGTAAAACCTGAAATGAGCTGTCAGGAGGTTCAGTGGTTAAAGCCTGTGTTTAGATTGTAGAAAGAGAGAAAGGCTGCTGTTCTGCAAGTTAAGGAGGATTTCCCTAACTTCAGCACCTAGAGAGTAAATTTACTCCCCTTCCCCAAAACTGACATAAACATGAAAAGAAACACAGAAACATTTTAGTTCCTAAAATAACTTCTGAGATGACTTTAAAAATCCAATTAAACATTTTAACAAGAGTTTATTTCTTCGCTCTGTTTACATATTTAGAATATAAGATTTAGAGGATGACTTTCCCTTGTTTCTTTCATGCAATCGCTTGTTATAGACGTTGTTTTACCCCAACAAAAATGTTTTTTATATTTTACTACAATTCACTTTTATTTTTTGGGTTGAGTGACAGGGTCTTCTCAACTTTGCTTTTATAACTTAATATTCTTAGTTGCAAGAAAAGACCAAGAAAAGGAAGGTGTTATAGTGAAGACTCCATTGTCTTAGTCAGCAGTATCCGATCCTGAATGCTCAGCTCAGTCTAAAGTCAGGTAAACATGCGGAACTGGATAATGCACTGAGACTGAGGACATTCATAAATGAAGGTATTGAGTATATATTTTAATATTAATACTTTTACACATGATATGCCCTCTCCTCTCTTGGTCACAGAGTTCCCACTGTTGTAGGTTTTATATGGGGGCATTTTCTGCCTAACATCTGAAAGTATTTGAATTTCACTTTCTACTTTAAATAGATTTACATAAATTGCATATATCTTCTTTTCGTTTTTATCCACTAAAACAACAACCACACACCTTTCATGGTCTCCGCAAAGCATCTAACCAAGAGTTATTTGAGAGACATGACTCATTCACATCTCGAACCATGGCATCATTAGGAGGTCTGACAAATGTCAGAGAACTTGATGTGAGCTTCCTGCTGGTGTTCTTCCTTTTTGATTTCAGCCTTCTTTATTCAAATACATGGAAACTTACTGGAGCTGCAGGAAGATGTATTGGTAAAGGCTGAATTTAAATAACACCTCATACTTTCTTTGTTTTTCTTCATTTGCACTCCCCATTTGACAGTCAGTATTGTGACCGAGGCTTAGATGTGCTTTATTGATTTAAGTAGAATTATTCACCTAGATGATTTTTTTAACTCTTAGCATCTATCAATAAAATTAAACCTGTTTTCCATTTTAAATTACATATTTATTTATGTTCTTACTGGACTAAGAGGAGCATTGAGGTCAGCTTTAATCATAGCCTTTTTACTGGTAGTAAATTACTTGAAATTGAAAAATTAAATATTAATCATAAATAATACAAGATTTTATCTGCTGCAGCACCTCTTTTTGATTATCTATATATAGATGCATTGCAACATTATCTAGCAATCTGCACATGCATTTTATTAACATTTATTCTGAATAAATTCTTCCCTCACATATGAATTTGTTCAATACCAGCAAAAGATCCTCTTTTGTTCCCTCCTGTCACTTTGCAATGGAGCTGACTATGATGAATTATTAGGACAATGAAAATTAAGCAAGAGCAAAGGCTGTAATTTGAGAGAGAAATAAATTTGCAGTTGGAAGAATGAATAGGAGTTTGGAAGATCTATTCTGTCTTTTAAAGTTGTCTATCACTATACCATAACATCAAACTTCAGGGTGTTGATGAGGACTTCTCCTCATTGATAGCATTTCTAAGTGGCCAACTTTTCAGGTTGTATGAAGAAATGTCTTGTGTCTATCCTTTATCTCTGCCCTGAACGATGTGAGCTTCCTGCTTTCTTTCTTCTTTTCCTGAGATAAAGGAAGTGTCTATCCTTTATCTCAGCCACTCCACTCGTGGTAACTATTTGCTGGAGAGACAGGAATAGAATGCCTTGTTAGCTATGTGAATGTATAGTGAAGAAAAGTAAATAAACTCTAGGTGTCCTGGTGACATAGGAAATCTCAAGCTTGACAAAAAGGGATGTTGGTCAATTCTTCCTGTCAATGTTGTCCTATCAAATTATTATATTTATGAGAAAGAAATTTTAATGGCTACTCGTAAGAATCATAAATAATTGAGGAGATATTTGTATTATTTAGTTTTATATTTAAATTAATATATAATATGCAATATTAATACAACCTATTAATATAATATACAATATATTTTATGCTATATTTATAATTTATCATAACATGTAAACATGGACTATCATATCATGTGATACCATAGTATAATTTCTTATGGATCCTTGAAAAAAGCATCTGGTTCTTTGCTTATATCTATTTGAATTTTGATGGACTAGCTTACTGTTAAGGAATTTGTATCATGAAATTTTTCTCCCCAGGAAAATATAAAGCAGAAGAAGAGTAGGATAGCCTCTCTAAGATATACGCATACATACTGGCTCTCATGGATATCTGATGCCACTTCATGAAAGTGCTATGAATGATCTGTAATTTAAGCATGATGACCTCTGCTCCCAGAAGTGAAAATTCGGGCCTTGAAAACTTAGAAAGAGTGACAAAGGTCATCAAGTAGTAAGAGGCTATGCTACAATTTGAACCAAAGCCTTTATAACTTTTCTTCGAATGAATTGTATTAGTTTGTCAGAATACATTGTCTCTGTTTTAACAATTTATAAGTATCTGATTATCTGACTTACATGTTGGATTCACACTTGTGATGTTCCTAAGAATTTCTGTAGCCTGCTTTCTTCCTTTCTTTCTTTCTTTCTTTCTTTCTTTCTTTCTTTCTTTCTTTCTTTCTTTCTTTCTTTCTTCTTCCTTCATTCCTTTTTTCTTTCCTTCTTCTTTTCCTTTATTATTTGTTTATTTTATTTTGTTTTATTATTTTACTTCTAGAGTCAGAATTTCTCTGTATAGTGCCAGCTGTCTTAGAACTCACTGTGTAGACTAGACTGGCCACAAACTCAAAGAGATTTGCCTGCCTCTGGCTCCCAAGTGCTGGGATTAAATGCAAAATCCACCACAGCCTGGCTTGTAGCCATGTTTCTTATATTGTATACCTTGGATAGGTATGTAGGCACTTTCCAAATTTTAATGTGGCATCAAGTCGGTGTGATTAAGGATGCAAATTATCTGATACGTTTGAAGAAGAACCAAAGTGAAATTTGGTGAATCATGAAGGTTGATTATCTTTGAAGCATAATCAAGTGGAGTGACCCACTCCAGAGTGGCCCGTGGTAAGATGAGGAAATAACGTGAGTTCTGTAGTCATGTTTACGTGTTTGGAGGTTGCAAACATCCAATGGGAGGAGAGATATGTTTAATGAGCATCTTGAAATAGACTTGTTGCTGTAAATCTCCAACCCAAATAAGACTGGTTAAAGAAAACACAACTCAATAATTATGAATATAAGCTGCACACCAAGATTGGGCGGATTCACCACTACACTACTCTATTCCCCAGCTATGAGACCCTTATAACTTGTTGGTTTTCCAAGTCACATGCTTGTCCTTTCACCTCCTGCTCTGTCTTCCTCCTCTGTCATTCTCCTTCTCTCACTCTCTTCCCACCAACCTTTATTTCTCCACCTCCCCTTCTCTGCCCCCTCACTGGCTCTAGCTTTTATTTTACAAATTAAGGTGGGCAGAAGCTTCAAATAGAAGTCGCCTGTGTACTGATTCACTCCTTCTCTGCAGCCCCTCCCAGGAAAGTGGAATTAGTATCAAAATACAAGGCCAGGGCTATCCACAACAAAAACTGAGTTGAGAATGTATGCAAAGGAGAAGTAGGCTGATGACTAATCCTAAAGTAAAGAAACCAGTTAACCTCTGCCTTCAGAGAAGCTTAAGAAATTTTGGAATAGAGATCCAGAGAAAGTGGCCTAGTGTCTGGCTTCTTCTGAGATAGGGCATGAAACTAGAGGTGGGGTTATGAAAAAATGAAATATTTCTGAATGAAAATGTTTGACGTTTAATTAAAAAAATCAAAGCCATAATAGATCCGAGGTCTTCTGGATACTCTCTTCCAAGCTGCATTGCAAGACTCCAACCGTAGCCAACTTGTGTACATACAACCTGCATATTTCACTGAGTACATTGTTAAGTCTCACTGCCGCGGATTCCTGACACAGCATTGATCGGACTCCAGTGTGTCATGCATCATGAAGCACAGTGTTGTCATTGCTCATACAATGTTTTCTTCTCCTACAGAACTGCAAGGCCTTAATTATATAAAACTAAAAATGTTTAGTATTTTTCTTTTGCCATTCCTCAGCAATTAGAGATATTTTTGGACTAGGTTGTATTAGAGTGCTTGGTTTTAAAATTGCCAACTATAGTTTTGAAAAAAAAGTTCTCTTTGTATTAGGATACTGTTGCTAACATGGTCCTAAAGACACTTCTGTTATTTTCTACAATGTATTTACATGAATTGATGTTCATTTCATTGATGATTACAAAACAAAATATCAGCCAACTCTGAAAAATGTTGAGGATGCTGCATCCCTAACATCAATTATTTAGCAAAATTTAATTCTTCATTGAAAAATAAACATCTGTCTCATTGACATGCATATCTGTTTTTGTCTTTAATAACCATTACGATTGTATATAATGCACATATAAGCCAAATACTTGTTTAAGATAAATTTCTTTATAGGTTGTTAACAGTAAATGTCTGAATTATATGTGTGCATTGATCCCTACGTATTCAGTGCTTCATAAAATTTTCTTGGGTAAAAGAGAAAAAAAGTTAAGTAGACCTTGACCTGGAAAACCAACCAGCTAGACATTGTTCTCAGTGCTAGAGACAGACAGCAAAAACTAGTGCCCAAGAGACTCCTAACATTCCTGATACAGAAAAGGGATCTGCATTTGCCAAAATCAAGTTGACAACTGCTAGCTTAGACATGGTATTAAGCATCTCACTTAATTAACAATTAACTGTGGGGTAAGAGGAAACAACATGCTGTGCACGTTCCTATCTGGATTCCAGGGATGAAAAACAAATTTGTCCCTAGAGACTTGTTTTTCTTGTAGGCGATTTCAGATAAAACAAATCGTATTAAAACTTATTCACTAAACACCAGTGCTCACTTGACATTGTGTGTCACTGTGAAGTTATAGGTAATGCTGTTTGTATAATTTGTGCATAATATTTAGAATTCCACTTAGTTAATATTCACTAAAGTGTTACCCATGACCTTAATTGGAGAAATGTGCCCCCAAGGTGACCATAAAAATGCAGACTGACAGATGTCAAAAGTTAAGTATAAGCACAATGCTATGGAATCTACAGACTGAACAAACCTGTGGGCATTTTCTTGAGTAACATTGTTGCATGGGAGCTGATTGTGAGCAGAAATGGGCAGTTGGTCCTGAGCTTGTATAAGAACATTGGCTGAGCAAGCTAGAGGAAGAAAAAAAAAATCAGTAAGTAGTATCCTCCATGGTGTTTGCTTTTGTTCCTGCCTCTAGGTTTCTCTTCAGTTCCAGATCTAACTTAACTTCAAAACAGACTGTGGCCTACAAGCCAAATAAACTCTTTCTTCCGCTAAGAGTTTCAACAATAGAAAGCAAACTAGGAGAGAGAAGGGGGGGGGGAGAGAGAGAGAGAGAGAGAGAGAGAGAGAGAGAGAGAGAGAGAGAGGGAGAGAGAGAGAGAGGAGGGAAATGGGGTTAGATCATTTCAGTTGGTTTGGGGATGGGAAACAACAAGGAGGAGCAGCTGGAATCAGAGCTGGTTCCAGGAAGGGGCACAGCTCAGGCCAGAGGCAGAAAGTACAGTGCATAGTCAAATCTCACCGATGAGTCAAAAGTTGCCAGAGTACTCACAGGAAGATGAGGAAGTACAGAACCCTGTGTGCTGCATAAAGTCCTACAAGAGGCAAGCACAGCTGGAAGAGTCTTGTGTGGAGATGCACTGTCTGCAGTATTGAAGCAACATGGTGACAAAGAAAACAGGCCTTCTGTTTACTTTGCGTTCTTTAGACATCTTTGTTTTGATACAAACTTTGATATGGATCAGTTAATTACATACCATGTTTTACAAATCTCTCATTATATATTTCTAATTTTAGAAATTTCTCATTAAGTATTTCTAAAAAAAATCTTTGACTTTCAAATCTATCTTATGTCAACTTTGATAAATACTTTTTAAAAAGCCTATGTAGAAAAGCTTTACCAACTATTTCCCAGTATTTGTTGAATTATTAAGAATTTTCTCTGACAAAACAAGATGTTGGTGCCCCGGGGCAAGTCTTCATTTCCCTCTTATTTTAGTGACCATGACCATTGATCTTTGTATAGCAATTGGATACAACTTGACAATTTTAAAGTTGTTATAGGTGGTTACTATTCTTTATTCCAAAGGCTTTGTGTATGTAGTGATATGGTTAAAAATCTCTTTTTACAAAGTTTTCTTCAGTTTCTATTGGGTTGTTAAAGTCTAATTAAGAAGTACATAAAAGTCCCTGTTCCATTGAATTATGATTACTGGAAATGGACAAAACTGAGAAGTTTCGTTTCCAACAACCAAACAATGTACCCTTGACTCTCCTGGCAAGGGTTCTGAATTCTGCACACCCACTAACCTCATTATCTTTCAGAGCAGTTACAAGGTAACATTTGGGGGAAGGTTTTTCTCTGAAAATATGCAAAATATTTGACCCTAACTAAGTCTCAGCAAGAGAACCAGCCAGGAATATGTTGATTATTCTCATGGTGGGATCTCTCTCCTCTCTTTTAATCTTTCTCCCTCTCCCCTCCCCCTCCCCCTCCCTCTGTCTCCTTTCTGTGAATGCACGCATGGCTGTGTGTGCATGTGTTTAGCTGAAATTGTAGCATTTTAAGCTCGTACTTTTCAGTTCTCTTATGTGGCTACTATACAAGATTTTTCTCTATCCTAAATCAGAACTTTGTAATCTCTACCACTCTTTCTTGCATTCTGTACAATTTCACCTGATGAAAAATTCTGGTTTTATTAGTCCCACACTGAGAAAATTTCTCCTGGGGATAGCCTGCTCCTCATGGCATTTATTACTGTGGAGTAATCCCCTTTTGATTTAGACTGATAATGAACGTTCACTCCAGTGCTTAAAACCCGGCCATTCTAGAACTAAAGCAAATGGGAGTAGATTGAAGAACTGAAGAAAGATACAAACAGTAAAATCAAAGTATTTGTACAGCTTCACTCTCCTTTGATTAAAGTTCCCCAGAAACCTACTTATATGAGAGAAGCTAAATTACTATAATTAGTGCTGAGATCTGCTAAGTGATTTTTGCCTGACTGAACCAAGAAGAGTATTAAGCCTTTAAGTGACTGTATTTTTTTTAACTTATGGAAAATATATTTACCAGCTATATATTTTCCTCCTTCTGATAAAGAGTGTCCACGTGCGCATGAGAGAGAGAGAGAGAGAGAGAGAGAGAGAGAGAGAGAGAGAGAGAGAGAGAGAGAGAGAGAGGCAATTAAATTAAATTCATGTGGTTGAGGCTCTGATACCTAAGGCTCTAGAAAGCCCTGGAGCTTCCTCAGAGGCTTGCAGGCAGGCAGCTGCATTCTCCAAGTCCCTTTACTCCAGGAATTGTTCACAGCTCACACAACCTGGGGCAGGGCCCTTGTAAGTATTGAAAGTTTCATGAGCTTCTCAAGTGCCTTGAGATTTGGAATGTTTCAATCCAGGGAAGACAGCTGCAGAGAATCCTGTCTGTCACTTTTACTGTACTATTTATAATGGAGGCTGACTCAGGACACTCCCACTGGGGAGGTTATAATATGATGACCCAGGCCACGGGGTGCTGTGGTCCACTGTAGGTGTCAGGGACCAGGGCAGAGTACACTGTTTACTGTTTTCTGAGCATTAGGTCTGTGTGAATTTTCAGTTTATTTTACATACTTTTCATTACTCCCCCCCACTTTTTTTTTTTTTAAGTCTGAATGACCTGGAAGGCTTAGTTGCTTGTAAAGGCACACAAGGGAAATAAGGAAAATGCCCCAGGGTTCATCTCCAGCTCTCAATAATTTATTTTCAAGGAATCTGCTATTCAATTTTCCTTAATGTATGACTGTTTATAGCAAATACAGAGGAAAAGACAGTGTTTTTGAAGAATACTGCCGTACAATCCAATGAAGTACTAGAGATGACACTTCAGACTTTTCTTTAGAGTGTTATTCCTTTTAATAAGACAACGGACAAACTGGAATCATTCATGTACTTTTTCCTTTTGTGTGCCTGCTGAATGTGCACACTATTGTGTGCCTGCTGTGTACAGACACTAAAGGTGTGGCCACAGATGCACAGTTCTAGGGTTTAGGTCTGATGTGAGTGTCAGGTGTCTTCCTTAATTCCTCCCTGTCTAATGTTTTGAGACAGTTCTCTCACTGTGAGCTGACTGAGCTGTATTGACTGAGCAGTGGGCCTCAGGGATGCATCTGTCTCTAGCACACCACTATTTCTGGCTTCTACTTAGATTCTGGATCTTGAACTCAGGTCCTTGCCCTTGTATGACGACTGATTTATGGAGTCTTCTTCCATAAGAGCAAGTCGGTTGCAGCCAGGATCTCTCCTTTCCCATTCCCTTTCCCCTTCCACACTGTTATTCTTCACTTTCCTTTCTAGCACAAACACATTGGTGCCACAGAAAAGAACGAGGCTGACAGAGGTCCACCTAATTTGTAACTCTTGTACCAATTATTGCCTCTCATGTTGACTTTAATTGTCAAATCTATAAAATGAGATAGTTGGTTGGAGAAAGATATTGTTTCAGGGAAATCGCTACAGAAACGTGTTCCCAGTCTTTTGGGCAGTGTCTAGAAGGGATTAAATTCACTCTGAAAAGTCATGAGATTCCATTTGGAAGGAGTTCATTGATCAGCAATAGACTGACTACAGCTGTATACATGCTGACTTGACACGTGAATCGGGCTGCCAATAGTCTCACTTGACATTTAACAGTATCTGAGTAAGCAACTGCACTGGCTATATTTTTGTAGACGCTACACACATTCAATTACATATGGAGAGCCAGACCTAGGGACCATGTGTTTCTATAAATATGTGTTCCATTAGCCCAGGGAAGTTTATGTAAGAACTGCCTAGAAATAACAATCTGTGTCTTATTTGACAGTAAGAATCCTGATAGACACCAGGTGATCTTCATTTGGTATCTCTACGGCCTTCATGTGGAACAACTTGACCAGGTGATCACATGCTTAATGCATGTGAAATTATCGAGTTGTACAACCTACCCTATCTTGAAGATTTTCATTTCTGTTTGCATTCAAAAAAATATTCTTTTTTTTTTTTTTCGTGATGTGCAATGTTGTAGCTTTAGGACACTATTCTTTGAGTCTTGTCTGAAAAACATCTTATTTGACCCTTGCTAATTTGGTAAATTTGAAAGATGAGGCTTGCTATAGTTTTTGTGTGTTACTACAACAAAATAGTGCAGACATGGGTATTTATAATTAGCAGAGATTATTTCTCTAAATCTTTGGTGACTGTGCCATCCAAGATACCAGGAAAGGATCTGGGAGAATTCCTTGTTGTTCAGAAGAGACGGAGTGTAGGAGTGCTATGCTGCTTTTGCAGCTTTCCATAATGATGTCTGTCTGCACATGAAGGCAGAGCCTATGCACCTGTCAGGACTATCATGTAGGCTATGGTCCTCCACACTCTCAGTCTATTTTCCAACACAACAGAATACTAAACCATATAGCAAGTTTTAAGAGATTTTGCTTTCGTGAACATTTTTGACCATATGTGTCTTTTAGCATCTGCCTTAGAAGAACATATGCTTGAGTTTATGGATCACTGTAGAACAATTTAAAGAGAAGCCATACTCAATAGGCACGATCAAGCAATCACATGATAAGGCCCTAGGGTATGGACCCTGCTTCCTTTCTCTAACTATATAATAATGCTGTGTTCGTTGTAGAGGAGGAAATTTAGACAGGATCATGGGTCAACATTTTTGCTTACATTTATAATTCTATGATTGCAATGAATAAATACTATTTTTAAATGCCAGCTCACATTTTACAAGAGATTTTTGAATATATCATCTCAGTTGATCCCACAAGTGTTGTAGCTGTAGAAAAAATACAAAAGTAAAAACAAAATGATTATTTGTGATTGACAAATAATTACTCTGTATTCAGGTTGCACAACTTACAAGATAAGAACCACATTTTGTGAGTATTTAATATGGTTTAGATGATGTCTGATGCACTTTGTAATCTTTGTTTCTTTAGTCACTCATTTATATTCTCTCTCTCTTTGTTTCTCCCTGCATTCTCTCATGTTTCCCATTTTATAGATGACATGATTGAAGATCAGGAAATATTAGTGGCATGAATAAAACCACTGTAAATATTGGCAGTGCAATGAATAGAATTCCATCCATCTGACCCTCTTGACCACCCTTGTCCTTAGCAGTGTATACTGCTAATGTGAAGACACAAATGTGGTTCATACTAAGATTACATTCTTAGTAAATTGTTAGTTTCTGTGAATAATAATTAGTTCAGTTTTCTTAGTGCATTGAAAAAATCTTGACATTTTAAGTATGTGTGAAAGGAATATGTTATAGAAATCTACAATTAACCTCATACTAGAAAATTGACTTCATGTGATCAACGAACATTTCCAACAATGCTGTTAAGACAGATTGCCTCCCTTGATAATGTCACAGGCTGTGTGATTAACATGGCAGTTGGCAGAATGCTGTGGTAAGATTCAAGCATCAGACACAATGGATGTGCTTCTGCTTAAGGTGGATTTCTCCTCTATTTGCCAGATGTGGCCTCTGGTTTCTTCCCCCAGTTGCCAGTGGAAATTACTAACAGTTTTACCTTGACTTATTCAGTCACAGTGTTTACTCAATCCCTCAAGGTACAAGAAGCAGCCTTTTGCTTTGTGGGAACAACTGATTTAGGAATATAGAAGATTAGGGTCAGCCCTGAAATTCTGCCAACACTGGTTAAATAGGAGGGACCTCTTTTTTCTTTCCTCTGGTTATATGCAGCTATGAGCATAACTAGACCAGTCACAGAGGATCAAACCAGCTGAAACAAGTCAAGACACATGAAAATGCTAAAAGTAATCTTACTGTGATGGTTTGTAAATGCTTGGCCCAGGGAGTGGCACTATGAGGAAGTATGGCCTTGTTAGAGTAGGTGTGTCACTGTGGCTATGGGCTTAAGATCCTCAGTCTAGCTGGCTGGAAGTGACTATTAGACTAGCAGCCTTTAGATGAAGATGTAGAACTCTGAGCTTCTCCTGTACCATGCCTGTCTGGATGTTGCCATGTTGCCATCTTGATGATAATGGACTTAACCTCTGAACCTGTAAAACAGCCCCAATTAAATATTGTTCTTATAATTTTGCCTTTGTCGTGGTGTCTGTTCACAGCAGTAAAACCCTAACTAAGACACAAATTGATACCAGGGACTAGAGTATTGCTGTGATAGCCTTTACCATGCTTTCATTTGGAAGAATGTGGACTTGGGGACTTTAGATTTGGAAAGCATTGGAATGCTTTAAGTGGGGCTTAATGAGCTATCCTATAAGGAATATGGAAGACTCTTGCTGTGAGAGATTTGAACTGTGCTGACCTGGTGCAAGAGATTTAGGTGGAGAAGAATTTCAGTATGTGGCCTAGAGAGTTTTTGTAGTATTTTGGTGAAGAATGCAGCTGCCCTTGTCTGAAGAGTCTACCTGAGTCTAAGCTGAAGAGATTCAGATTAATTGCATTGACATAGGAAGTCTCACAGACACCCATCATAGACTTTGTTCCCTGGTTAAGTTTCATAAAGAGCATTTTGAACAAGTGTAGCAAGCTGAGAACAGAAAAATATAAAATATGTGGTTTGAGTATTAAAGGGGTACCAGAAAGTGAAATGTAGCTGAATCCTGTGTTGTAGGAGAGAGCAGATTAAGGGAATGGAACTTTGGGGCAGATCCTATCCAGATAAATTTAGATCCAGGCATGGTGGTACACATTTTAATCCCAGAAAACTAAAGCCAAGTAGATCTTTGAGTTCAAGGCCAGCCTGGGGAGGGAACAAGTTCTAGGTGAAGAAAAGCTTAAATGCAGGTGTAGTGGTACACATCTTTAATCCCAGGAGACAGGCATGCAGATCTCTGAGTTCAAGGTCAATCAACAGAGCAAGATCCAGGATAGCCAAACATGGGTTCCAGGTCCTGCAAGCAGTAGAACTCAGCAGCTTTGGCCATAAGGCTCTGACTTTATGGTCAAGAGGAGAAGGAGACTTCTGAGACAATTTGTGCTGGTTAGCGAGAGCTAAGAAATTACTGGTGAGTAAGAAGAGACCAGCATCATTGAGGTGAAATCTGGGAAGTGTTTTCTGAGACCACAAAGAAGCTGTGTTCCTGAGGTAGCCAAGGTTGTACCTTGTGCTGCAGCTGTACTTGGTAATGTGTAGAAGTCACCCAGGTGGTACTGGTTTTGAAGGCATGAAGGGCTCATGAAGCACAGGTGAGGCTTGGCACTGTGAGAGGCCATGGAAGGCCATTGGTGTAGTGCAGCCTCAATTGCAGTTGATGGCCTAGGACAGAGAAGGCCATGCAAAGGAGTTGAAGCTTGGCACCATAAAGAGAGCATATGAGAGGCTATTGGTGAAGCCTAGTTGCAATGGAAGACCGAGCATACTGTAGATGCTGGTCAGCAGCAGTGGAGAGGATCAACCTGAGCTACAGAGGACAGAGCTGGAGAAGCCCAGAACATCATATGTGGATCCCAGATATTGAAACAAGAAGCTATAGCATTGAAGTTGCCTTGGAGACCCCAAGATGTTCAAGATGCCAGAGTTGTGGGCTATCTGCTGAGGAAAGCTCCTAACATGAAGTGGAAACAGACCAGGAGAAAGAAGTTTGTTGCAGTCAACAAAGATGAAAAAGGAGTTGGAGAGCTGAAGACTGCTTTGGCATCAGCCATAGAGAAGCAGAGTTTAGAATTTGCCCAGCTGGTTTCTTGTCTTGCTGTGGGGATTACAGTTAAGTAATTGCATGAATCTCAGAAGAGACCTTGAACTTTGAATTTTTAACACTATTGTGATTGTTATAGACTATGGGGACTTTTGAAGTTAGACTAAATATATTTTGATTATGCTATGTTGTGGATTGCTGTTTTTATGTTTTGCTCCCTCAAGAGTGCCTGTATTCAGGTGCGTTCAGACAGGAGAAATAAGATGGTACCTGGGGGAGAGGATGATTAGCCAGAACCTAGGGAGCCATAAGTAACTGGGGAATTCTTAGAGGATTGAATAATGTAGGGCACATTTGTCCAATCTAAGTGTGTAGCTTGTATCTGGATCAACTGAGTTTTGAGTTCTTTGTGTGGGCATTTTAGGGGTTGAAAACAAATTTACTGTTATAAATCTGGCTAGTAAATTACAAGCCTCTGGAATTTTCATTTTAATGAGGTAAGAGGATCAGAGCCAAGCTGTAGCCAGTTTTGACAGGCTAGCCTCAGGGGGCAGATGGCTTCAGAAGTATAAGCAGCAGTTAACTGCTCTTGGGGCTCCCCATGGGTGTGGGGAGACTGCCTTTGCTGGTACCTAGCCAGTCATAGCATGAATTGTGTGTTTGTTGTTGTTTGTTTGTTTGTTTGTTTGTTTTATAATTTCATGCTACAGTGTTGGGTTTAAGCATGGCCCCTAAAGACTCATGTTTGAATAAGCCTATGAAAGCCAGGGAGTGGAATGTAATGGTGCATATATGGTTGGTCCAGGGAGTGGCCTCTCACCAGCACTGAGTTCAATCATCTGCTACATATAAAACTGATGGAAAAACCACAGTTTAACTTTCATCTATATTTTATCTCAGCTCTCCAGGCTCTTAAAGTGGATAACAAAGTCACCCTCCCAAGACTGGACTTCAATGTTTTTTATTATTGGTATTTTCCCTTCACTTTCTACTGCAGAATGTAGAAAAATGAGAATGTTAAAGTGTTCGAGATAATATGTTGAAAGTAAGTTTTAAACCAGACCAAAAGAAAGAATGAATCCATTTTTTTTTATTAATCATTTTGCCTCACAATGTATTCAGGATGATTGCCAGCTTCTTTTTCTTTGTAGCTATGTGGGTTATAGAGTACTTAATACAGTACTTAGAGTGTAGAGTACTTAACACAGTATTTGTTTTAGGTTGCAGTGTACTTAATATAGTACCAGCTATGCTACTGCAAGTGTTCCCCAACTCCCAGTCACTTTCTCAATGCCATATTAGTGTGTTTAAAGGCCAGTTCTGAAGGTCAACAAGGATTGTACATGGTTGGCAGGAGGAACAGGCATGTGTTAGGCTCCTGAGCTTTCAGTACCATCTGAAGGATTTATGTGTGCTGTTTCTGGATGAATAGCATTAGTTGAGAAGAGAGATTTAACATCAGGCTCACACAGTTTTTCTACACACGTGATGTAGAAATTGGTAGTTCCATTGGTGTGAAGAGGAAAACATTAATGAGTATGATCTTGAAGTGCATGATTTCTTATGAAAAATAATAAGTATTTGTCAACACGTCAGTAATCAAAAAGGAAGACCTCCTGTTTTCCAAGAGACTAAAGGAATATAGATGGCATACACATGGAGAAACCTACCAATAAAACACTTTTCTTCAATTATAGCTACTTATCCAGAAATACCTCAGTCTTCTTGAATTCATATTTCAGTACTATGAACAAATATAGGGGTCATAGGTATATACATGATTTATATGCCATATACATCTCTTGTAAATATCACATGCATATACATATATATTCATGTATATACATATTATGTAATATCACATATCACATCATATACCACATATCACATATTATATATTATATTATACATTATATATTATACATTTTCATTATATATTACATATTACATATTATATATTATTACTATTTAACATATATATATAATATATAAAGTATATAAAATTAGTATGTAGCATAATATAACACAATGAAATATAATGGAATATGTTGTACAATATATAACATACACATGTATTCATATAAAAATCTTCTTAAATAGTTACTGTTTGAGCAGTCAAGTATTACAGTTCTCAACCTTAGGAGCTTCCATGTCTTCTTTACTATATAACCAACTTAATGTTAGCATCCAATGGAATACAGGTAGTGATATTTCCTGGCTTATTTTTATCCTGACATTTGACACATAATAGGTAGCCTAAAGCAGACATTCACGTTTCAGGAATAACATTTTCTTATTGCAAATGACCTTGGCTGTTAGAGGAGGTGCTTGAAATGTCTTTCTTTTCTTATTTTAAGTCTTGTGACTTTTCTAAAAAACCAACAATTATAGTTTCTAGTTGACTGAATATATCGGAATCCCTCCAGAATATATAGAAATGCAAGAAATGTGTTGGCAATTAGATGTAACACATCACAGGGGGTAAAGACAAAATTTTATTAATAATTTTTACAATAGAACACCATTCTTTATACACACAATGTTGTCATACAAGAAAACACAGTGTAAAATAATACTAGGAAACATAATATAAAATATAAAATAATTCCCAGAAATGAATATCTTAACAGAACCACTTTCATTGTCACTAACAGAGAGAAGTTTGGGCTGTGATTTCACTTATCATAAAATAATTTTACATGAAAAGAATCTGAGTACAATCTGATGAATTGCTAATCACTAAAACAGAATATCTTAAGCTTTGTATACCAATGTTATGTATGTATGCACACAGTTATATACTTGTATGCAAATGCTTTGTATGTGTGCATACAGTTATACCTTTGTGTTCAAATGTTATATATGTGCACACAGTTATAGTGTTTATAGCGAAGACATGACAGCAGCATTGCATCACCTATGGTATTTTACATTCAGCTTTGGCTTTTATAACAATATCATGCAAAGGACAGATTGTCTAAGACATATTGTAGTGTCCTTAGTATTTTCTGTCATCCTCTTTTCCTTTAAAACTCAGAGCATGATGACTCAAGGTGAACTGTTGATTTTTTTCCCTAATTGTTGATTGATTTAAAATTAGCCTAATTTTGAAAGTCATTTCTTGTTGGTTTTTCTAGGATTTGAGCAGCTGTTTAAGACTTCCTACTCCACTACCTTTGCTGTCCTCATTCCTGTTATATTTATAAATGTTTATAACCTTATTTCCTGTCTTGTGTTCAGTTGCTTTCATATTACTGGTGAGGATATTACCACATCATGAAGAACTAGGTTTGCACTGAGGTCTAGAGATGGAGGATTGAATCCTTGCCTCCCTTTGAGGACTAGATACTCCAGTTTTGATAATGAGCATATTGATAGACACTCAGTTCTTGATTTGAAATTACTCTGAATTATTGACTGATGTCTGAAATGTGTCAACTGAATGAACAGATCTTGAGGTGGCATGTCCATCTTTGACATAGATCTTGGAATTAGCAAAACCTATTTTGTTACATCCAAGAACTGATAAATAAAATAAATAGCTCATTTAATCCTAATTTCTGCCCCCACATTTCCAGTAGTTTATCTACAATGTATGATTTGTGAAAGTCTTAGCTGTTACCGTGGACACCTGGCAATGGAGCTTCCTGAACTGGCTTTTGCCCTGAGGTCTTTAGTGACATGGCTTGATTTCTAAATCTATCCTAAGTGTGATGAAAGAAGGAGATAAGCGAGTAGCTTTCAGAGTGTGGGGGATGGTAGAGTAACAATAGCTTTCCATTATCTGATTGTTGACAAATTCTGTTCTGGTCATAACTATTCAAAATCCCCTCTAACTGATTTATCTTTTGGGTTTTGCATTTGTGTATTCTGTTTTGCATTTAATCCAATGGCTGTGTTGGGCTCTGTCTTAATTGGAACATTGCCCTTGAACTATTCTCTACCCGTGTGGATCCCAGCACACAGGACTGAAGGGTGATAAGAGCCCCACAGCTTGCCTTGCTGTATGAGTCCCTGGTTATATCATCATTTTCCTCTTTTCACATACCTAAACCAAACCACGATTTCTTTCTTTGTTCTCTGTTGTGTTCATTTTCTTTGTAGTTCAGCCTTTCCTCCCCCTAATTACTATTTGTATTCAAACAATCATCATTCCTGTGTTCAGAGTTGAGTGCTCTTTCAGGATGAGGAGAACACCCTTTTGCACAAGATAGGACAATCCTCAGGTAACCTTGGACTGACTTAGTTCTCATCGATTTATTATTAGTTGATACTAAGAATAGCTGTGATTAACACCCTCATATATAGAGAGCCTGGTATGAGTAAACCTGGTTCTCTGTGAGCACAGAAAAGAACACTCTCCACCTTGTTAGCACAGGATGTTGCAAGGCGTAACCCTTGACAAAATGACACACAGTGCATGGAGCTATCAGGGATGTCCTATAAGTGATACAGCTAGGACACTGGGCAGCTGTCTTGAACATTGACCTATCAGCAGTAATCTATAGGTCTCAGTTATCCCTCCCTGCATATCTGTAATTAACAGACCCAATGTCTTGTGATCTGTGGTATGGGTAGGTTGTCTAACCAGACACATCTAGTTCTCAGTGTGCTTTGATGCTGTTGTGTTATTTGAATTATTGTTAGGTGAGAATTGAAGGCAGAAATATAGGTCTCCAAATTAAATTAGAATTGCTTAAACCAGACTTCGAATCTTGCCAATGTGGCCACAGACTACAGTAATAATAGTTGTGTTCTAAAGCCCTTCATGGGCTAAGGAAAAACATGGGAGATTCTCCTTATAAAATGATTGCAATTTAATGATTATAATAATCAAGTATGCATACAATCTTGGAAAACTTTATTTTCTGTGAATTTTAGATGAATAGTCAGGATATGAATAAGCTCTCTTGGCTTAGTTTGTTCGTGGGAAATAGCAGTATAGTAATTTATCATTACTTATTTTCTAATAGTAAGAACATATATAAAATTTTTACTGGGATTTTCAAACCAGTTATTCCATTTACACAGACAAAAGTGCAGCTGAGAAATCTAAATATGTATTTAAATATACAGAAAATCATTATTTTTCCCCCAAGTAAGCCCTCTATTATTCCCCTGGAATTTATCTTTGCTATGTAATGGCTCTTTTGTTGGTGAGATTTTCCTGAGTTATTCATTGACAGCTGCAAAACTGCTTTGCCAAGTTAAAAATGAAATCTGTATTTTTCAGGAGACTTATTTGTTAAACATGAGATGATTCATTTAGCTGCCTGTTTATAGTAGTTCTCAAGAAATGTAACTTTAGGAATATATTTTTATCTCTTATGACTATTAAGATATCATTATATCCTTCCGTTTAGGAGCCCCCTCTCTCATGACTCTGCAATTAAACACTATCAAAATGGACTCAGTATTTTTATTTTCAACTCTCTTCACATTCTTCTTTATTTATTTCTCTACTTACTAGAGAAATATAGTCAGATGAAAATCATGCTATGGATGCCCATCATAAAGGTGAGACAGCAACTAGAGGGATGGCTTTGTGATTAAGGGCACCTAGCAGGCACTTTTCAAGAGAATGTGAATTCTGTTCCCATCAACAGCATCAGATGGCCTCCACAGGCACATATGTACAGTATACACACAGCCACATACAGGTATACAGATACACATAGTTACAAGTAAAAGTGTGGATCTTTAAAAGAATTCAGATATAAAGGAGTGACTTGGTCTTCAAGCTATTCTTACCCAGGGTACCCACTGCTCTAATCTCTTCCCTAGTTTCACCTTGGATTCCTTCTAAGTTTCTACATCCTACTGACCATGACTGGGGATCACTCATGGTAGAAATGGACATTTAGCAGGAAGTTATTTACTGCATCATGAAAACATTGATCCTTTTTGCTGTTGTTTACTGAAACTACTTTCATGCTACGTATTTTTGATTCATTTCTCTGTCTTTCTCTCATCTTCTAGACTGAAGCTTAAGCAATCATTAAGCGGTATATGTGTGTGTGTGTGTGTGTGTGTATGTGTGTGTGTGTGTAGAATGCATATGTTTAATAATTATCTCTAGCATGCTAGTATATTAATCTTTGTTTAAAATAATTTTAATGACAATACTCTAAAAAGATATTAATTGTACACTAGAAGGACTAGCAAATACTTTAGTCAGATAAAGATGGATTACAGACTAAGATTTGCTCTGACATCTATCTCTGTAGTAGGCTCAGAGGTATGTACAACTCTCAATAGTCAGGAGATTCACAAATGACACCTTCTGGCCTAATATCCTAAGATTGAAAATAGTTTCAACAAAGTACATTTGTGTCTTGAATTGGTCATGAGAAGGCCAGACTAACTTAAATGTAGGAAGTCTGACCTTGAACTAGTATCTCCAAGTCAACCCCACCATTCTTTCAGTCTACTGATACCAAAGTCAATGAACATTGTTTGAGGAAATATGTGAGCCAAGGGAAGCATTAGGAGAGGAGTTGACTGATGGTCAATATATCAAAGATGGAGACATAATGTGGCTTATCAGTCTGTGATCAATCACTGATACTGGGAAGCCCTGACCTAGAAGTAACAATGTTTTTAACTGTCCCATATATGGGCATTAAGGGTTCTTGAGTCAGTTAATTTTCTGTATTGCCTGTGCATCTAACTCACTCCTTCAATGCGGAGTTTTGCATAGGATTGTTAGAAAGTCTAGATGTGCCACTATAATCTTGCCCTACTATATTTTTGGAGTCTGGTCAGAATGGTGAGTCAGTCAGATGTATTGGTAACCTATTAGTCTTTTGAATTTGTCAGAGCATAGGCTATACCAAGTCCACTGTTGCATTCTTTTTTCTTAACTTCTTTTTTATTTTAATGACAATAAAACCTTTATTTTGATGACAATAATGCATAAAGGTAATAACTGTACGCTACAAGTAACAGCAAATACTTGACTCAAAGACAGATTACAGAGTAAGATTTGATCTGATATCTATCTCTGTAGTATTTTCAGTGTAGCACCTCAGGTAGGTGGATGTAGAGAAGTGAAGCTGATGCGTGATACTCATGCAACCATTTAGGGAGATGGATTCAGAAACCAGACCATGTGCATGCATTCCATAAATTCTGGCAGTGATACTTAGTAAGTGTGACAGTTCCCATTTTCCTACTAAGATAGTTAAGGGATGGCAAGACTTCCCATCTTCTTGTTCTGTCCCTGTGATCCCATTAAAATGTTGAATCATGCTTTCTTATCAGAGGGACACTGTGGGATAGTCAGGATTTCATGGGCATAAGTAAGACATGATGTAGGATAGATAGTCAAGCCTTGGTAGAGGTATGAAGGATACATATAGGAGACAGGAGCAGTCTTCTAGAAGAGTAAAGGCTTTAAGTTGTCTGACTTATCTCCTGAAAGGCAAGTGATATTTTAAACTAGACTTTTCACTATTTCACTAATACCACGTCTTATCCAAATCTATTTGTTCCTGTGACCTAAGATTTGGGATAGAAAACAGGTTCAGACAAATGTGAAGTTATAGCCATTACTCAGATTATCCCTGGGGCTAGAGCTCTTCCTCTCTGCTTTTCACCTCCTATTGTTCTACCTCTAACACTATGATAACCATGGAGTAGATGTGGTCCACATGTTTAAGTGATAACAACACTTCCCCATGTCCACTAACTTTTTCTTGATGTAGAAGCTAAAGTTATTAGAAACTTCTTGTTTAAAAGGCAGAGGCAGCTAACCTGGATTTTAATTCCTCGTTAGCATTTTACTATCTAGGCTGAGTTTTCTCTTCTGTAACATAGATCAGTAGATACTCTGCATCAGTCATACTGTAACTTTGTCCTAGATCTCCTGCATTCATTGATACATGTTTTGGACTGAGAAGCTGTTGCCAGTGGGAAGTGAAGTAACTAGGATCAGTTCCTGACTTGCACTTGATAAAAAACAAACAAACAAAAAAAACCAAACAAACACAAACAAACTTACCTAGAACTTCTTCCCCCAGCTCTTGCAGTAACAGCTCACTAGACTCTGGAGTGGGCATGAGAACAGGGGAGGACTTATGCAAAGCCTAGGAGAATATACCAAGAATGAAAAGAGAAGATAAGCGTGGGTAGGTTTATGATTTCAGTCTTTCTGAAGAAATAACCAGAAGCTGTGGGATGAATTCAGTCTTCTATCTCACAATGTGTTTACAGAAACTGAAAATATTGATGACAATCAGAGAACAAGGTTTCAGCAGCTTACAGTGGCTACTTCACAAGGTACACATAAATGTTTGTATCTAAACCATCAGAGGCACCTGCTTGATAGCCCAGAGCAGACAATTGGTCTGGAAATAACAGACTAATGAGCAACAATCCAGCAGCAATGTGAGAAAGAACAAGTGTAGAACCCCAGGCAGGTGGGTATGGAGACGTGGAGCTGGTATATGAAAGTCATGCAACCATTTAGGGAGATGGGGTCAAAACCCAGACCATGTGTATGTGTTCCATAAATTTTGGAAATGATGCTGGGTAAAAGTGACAGTTCTTACTTCTCTCCTAAGATAGTTAAAAGATGGCAAGATTTCCATCTTCTTGTTCTTTCCCAGTGACCTTGGAAGCACTTATTCTTAATGATGTAACTAGGATTTGGAGAAATAGCACCTGATATGTATTTGCCTGTACCCCCAAACTGTAAATTTTATTGTATTATGTCACTGAGGTTTCTGAGTTTGTCTTTTTCCATTACATAAGCTAGATCATTCCTGAAAGTTGTTGAGATTCTCTTTGCTTTTGGGAACTCTTGCTAGAAAGTTGATTCTCTTACTCAAAATTACTTGGGTAAGAGACAAAGATGTTCACAAATGCGGAGGGATTTTAACATTTAGAGTGATGTGCTCATCCCATTACTCTCGAAGGCAGGTTTGGGGACAATTATGCTCAAACCTTAATATATTTATTTATCAACTAGAGATCATGTTAAAATGCTGGTTCTGACTGAACCCATAATTGATCACTCAGAGGTTTGTACTCCCAGCAACTCTCTGTAGTATCAAGGCAACTGTGTAATAGAACACTGAAAAGAGTCTGTGGTTGCGCAGGGAAAGCCTGTCGCTAAACCTTGCAAATGACTAAGTAGAAAAACATTGAACTGGGAAGTTATGATAAAAGATGAAACAGTGACTCATGGGTTGGTTCCTGTGAGGTTGGTCTATCCAGGTTGATCTCCATGTGGCAGTGATCACTTCCTGTCCTTCTATTGTTTAATATCTTGAGTGATAAACAGTGTAGGCAAAACATTGGAGTGGTTCCTGATGTTTCAGTGAGCTTGGAGCACAGCATCCCTCTCAGCTTCCAGGCATTTCATACTGATTTAGACATGCCAGCAGTATACAGCCTGAATGTGCTCTAGGACAATGCCTCTACAATCAAACATTTGAGCTGAGATATTCTTCACTTACACATTCTATGAATCAATTTTAATATATTCATGTGTTTAGGCAAAATCAATGACATTAATTTAACTCTAAGTATCACTGTGTTTGGGAATATTGGACACTATAAGTACTTATTATTTTAGAACACAATCACAAATGTTATGGTAACACAGCCATGTATATCATGTCATGATTGAATTTACTATTTTGCTTTGGCATCCTTATTTTATTTCTAATTTATGGACTCTTTACATTTTATCAAATTGACACAGACTAGAGTCACCTGGAAACAGCAAACTACAATTCCAAAATTGGAGAATGGCTCTCTTCAGATTGACACATGGGTATGTCTGGAGGGCATTTTCTTAATTGGTGATCCAGGAATGAGAAACCAGCTCACTGTGGGTGGTGCCATACCTGGGCAGGTAGTCCGGGGTTGTATAAAAAATGGTAGCTGGATACGATCAAGCTAGTAACCACTGGTCCTTCATTATTTTTTGCTTCAGTTCCTACTTTCTGGTTTCTGTACCAAGTTCCTGCTTTGGCTTTCCTAGATGATTGACTATGATTAAACCCTTTTCTTCTGAAGTTGCTTTTGGCCATGGCGTTTATCACATCAACATAAATAAAACCAGAATAGTGCATATTCAGAAAAAAGAACATAGCTTTCTTTTTTTCAATAGAACAAGTCACGGTAGATACTTTATGTCCCTAGTAGACAGTTTAGGTGTTTTTCAAAATACGATCTGAATCAGAAGGGTGAAAGAGCTCTCTGTAGACACTTTGGTTTGTAGAGAAGTGTGCAGAAATATATCTCAAAAAAGCCGTTGGAGAAGCCACATCTTTCCTTTTTAAAGACTCTTATTGCTTTTCACTTTACAGTTTCTCATGAGCTTTAAAACATTTTCACACATTCTTAGTAACTCAAACTTGTTAAGGTCTGCTGATGTCACCAAGTCACTGGTAACTGTGGTATGTTAAATCTCTCTTAAGCCAGGGCCAGTTTTCTTTAATTTGTTAGCTTCAATATAAAATCTGTCTGAGTTGTCTCTATCTGATCTGAAGCATGAACACCTTTAACTGCCCTGTTTATTTGCCAGGTATACATTTCAATCTTCTTTATCTTTTTTTTTTTTTTTTTGAGATCAGAAATGCCACATTTGTTTATTTTTTTCCTAAATCAAATTAAATTTGTCTGTGAAATGACAATTATCAATCTAGGGGGAAATTCTTTCTGAACTCAGGATTTTTTTTTAAATTGTTATTTGGAAGTCCAAAGACTTTTAAGGTGACTGGGATAAAGAAAATACCCATTTATGTTTATGTACTTCTCAATACTATTGAATACTTATTTTCACTAATCATGAAGTGCATTTCACTCAATTCCACATGCCCAAGTTCCTCTTAAGATGGATACTACTAAATAATTTTGAGTCTTACTATGTCCACTACATAGGCACGTTTTTCTGATTAAGTGAACTCATCAAAATTCTACAAATTGTGACAGCAATGTACCTAACTTAGGAATCAAATCTTCAATACAGATATTTTACACTCAGGTTTTGGAAAATCTTTTCTTCAGAAAGGAAATGCACACCCAGTGTAGCCTCAGCAACTCAGATTTTATCTGTTTTTTTTTTTTTTTATTGGATGATTTATTTACATTTCCTATGTTGTCCCCTTACCCCATCCCCCACCACCCCCTCGGAACCCCCAATCCCCTTGCCCCTCCTCCTTCTTCTCTGTGGATGTAACCTCTATCTACACCCCCCACACTCCCACCTGCCCACCCTCAAAATTCCCACCCCCTGGGGCATCCAGCCTTCATGAGGTCAAGGTTCTCTTCTTCCACCTATGCCCAGCAGGGCCCTCCACTTTTACATATTCAGCTGAAGCCCTGGATACCCCCCTAAGTGCTCCCAGGCTGGTGGTTTAGACCCTGGGAGCTGTGGTTGGTTGGTATTGTTGCTCTCCTCATGGTGCCTTAAATCCTTTCAGCTCCTTCAGTCTTCACTCTAACTCCTCTATTGAGAACCCCATGATCAGTTCAATGGCTAGTTGTGAGCATCTGCCTCTGAATATGTCTGACTCTTGAAGGCCTCTGAGGAGATATCCATATCAGGCTCTTATCAGCATGCACTTCCTGTCTTCCACATCAGCATCTACCTTTGGTGATTGCACATGGGATAGATACTCAGGTGGAGTGGTCTTGAGACGGCCCCTCCTTCAGTTTCTGTCCCTCACTTTGTCTCCATATTTGCTCCCTTGAGTATTTTGTTGCTCCTTCTAAGAAGGACCGAATCACCCTCACTTGGTCTTCCTTCTTTATGGGCTTCATGTGGCCTGTGAGTTGCATCTTGGGCATTTCAAGGTTCTAGGCTAATATCCAATAATCAGTGAGTGAATACCATGTGTCTTCTTTTGTGATTGGCTTACCTCACTCAGGATGATAATTTCTAGTTCCATCCATTTACCTAGGAACCTCTCGAATTCATTGTTTTTAATAGCTGAGTAATACTCCATTGTGTAAATATACCACATTTTTTGAATCCATTCCTCAGTTGAAGGACATCTGGGTTCTTTCCAGCTCCTGGCTATTATAAATAAGGCTGCTATGAACATAGTTGAGCATATGTCCTTGTTATATGTTCGAGCATCTTCTGGGTATATGCCTAGGAGTGGTATAGCTGGATCCTCGGGTAATGCTATGTCCAATTTTCTGAGGAACCGCCAGACTGATTTCCAAAGTGGTTGCACCATCTTGCAGTCCCACCAACAATGGAGGAGTGTTCCTCTTTCTCCACACCCTCGCCAGCATCTACTATCACCTGAGTTTTTACTCTTAGCCATTCTGACTGGTGTGAGATGGAATCTCAGGGTTGTTTTGATTTGCATTTCCCTGACGACTAAGGATGCTGAACATTTCTTTAGTTGCTTCTCAGCCATTCGAGTTTCTTCCATTGAAAATTCTTTGTTAAGCTCTATACCCCATTTTTTAATAGGGTAATTTGGTTGTCTGGAGTCTACTTTCTTGAGTTCTTTGTATATATTGGATATTAGCCCTCTATCAGATGAAGGATTGGTAAAGATCTTTTCCCAATTTGTTGGTTGTCGTTTTGTCCTATTGACAGTGTCCTTTGCCTTACAGAAACTTTGCAATTTTATGAAGTCCCATTTGTCAATTCTTGATCTTAGAGCATATGCCATTGGAGTTCTGTTCAGGAACTTTTCCCCGTGCCCAAGTATTCGAGGCTTTTCCCCACCTTCTCTTCTATTAGTTTCAGTGTATCTGGTTTTATGTGGAGGTCCTTTATCCACTTAGACTTGAGCTTTGTACAAGGGGATAAGAATGGATCAATTTTCATTCTTCTACATGTTGTCTTCCAGTTGAACCAGCACCATTTGTTGAAAATGCTGTCCTTTTTCCACTGGACAGTTTTAGCTCCTTTGTCAAAGATCAAGTGACCATAGGAGTGTGGGTTCATTTCTGGGTCTTCAATTCTATTCCATTGATCTTCCTGCCTGTCTCTGTACCAATACCAGGTAGTTTTTATCACTATTGCTCTGTAGTACAGCTTGAGGTCAGGGATGGTGATTCCTCCAGAAGTTCTTTTATTGTTGAGAATAGTTTTCGCTATCCTGGGTTTTTTGTTATTCCATATGAATTTGAGAATTTCCTTTTCTAACTCTGTGAAGAATTGAGTTGGGATTTTAATGGGGATTGCATTGAATCTGTAGATTGCTTTTGGCAAGATGGCCATTTTTATTATATTAATCCTGCCAATCCATGAGCATGGGAGATCTTTCCATCTTCTGAGATCTTCTTCAATTTCTTTCTTCAGAGACTTGAAGTTCTTGTCATACAGGTCTTTCACTTGCTTGGTTAGATTCACACCAAGGTATTTTATATTATTTGCAACTATTGTGAAGGGTGTCATTTCCCTAATTTCTTTTTCAGTCTGTTTATCTTTCATGTAGAGGAAGGCTACTGATTTGTTTGAGTTGATTTTATAACCAGCCACTTTGCTGAAGTTGTTTATCAGGTTTAGGAGTTCTCTGGTGGAAGTTTGGGGGTCACTTAAGTATACTATCATATCATCTGCAAATAGCGATATTTTGACTTCTTCCTTTCCTATTTGTATCCCTTTGACTTCTTTTTGCTGTCTAATTGCTCTGGCTAGGACTTCCAGTACCATATTGAATAGGTATGGGGAGAGTGGGCAGCCTTGTCTAGTCCCTGATCTTAGTGGGATTGCTTCAAGTTGCTCTCCATTTAGCTTGATGTTGGCTACTGGTTTGCTGTAAATTGCTTTTACTATGTTTAGGTAGGGGCCTTGAATTCCTGATCTTTCCAAGACTTTTATCATGAAGGGATGTTGAATTTTGTCAAATGCTTTCTCAGCATCTAGTGAGATGATCATGTGGTTTTTTTCTTTAAGTTTGTTTATATAGTGGATTACATTGATGGATTTCCTAATATTGAACCATCCCTGCATTCCTGGGATAAAACCTACTTGATCATGATGGATGATTGTTTTGATGTGTTCTGGATTCGGTGTGCTAGAATTTTATTGAGTATTTTTGCATCGATGTTCATAAGGGAGATGGGTCTGAAGTTCTCTTTCTTTGTCGGGTCCTTGTGGGGTTTGGGTATGAGTGTAATTGTAGCTTCATAGAACGAATTGGGTAGTGTTCCTTCTGTCTCTATTTTGTGGAATAGTTTGAAGAGAATTGGTATTAGGTCTTCCTTGAAGGTCTGATAGAATTCAGCACTAAAACCATCTGGTCCTGGGCTTTTTTTAGTGGGGAGGCTTTTGATGACTGCTGCTATTTCCTGAGGGGTTATGGGACTATTTAGATGGTTTATCTGCTCCTGGTTTAACTTCGGTACCTGGTATCTGTCTAGGAAGTTGTCCATTTCATCCAGGTTTTACAGTTTTGTTGAGTATAGGCCTTTGTAGTAGGATCTGATGATTTTTTGAATTTCTTCAGTTTCTGTTGTTATGTCTCCCTTTTCAGTTCTGATTTTATTAATTTGGTACTGTCTCTGTGCCCTCTGGTTAATCTGGCTAACGGTTTATCTATCTTATTGATTTTCTCAAAGAACCAACTCCTGGTTTTATTGATATTTTGTATTGTTTTTTCTGTTTCTATTTGGTTGATTTCAGCCCTGAGTTTGATTATTTCCTGCCTTCTACTCCTTTTGGGTGTATTTGCTTCTTTTTGTTCTAGAGCTTTTAGTTGTGCAGTCAACTTGTTAGTGTGTGCTCTTTCCAGTTTCTTTTTGTAGGCACTTAGAGCTATGAGCTTTCCTCTTAGCACTGCCTTCATGGAGTCCCACAAGTTTTGGTATGATGTATCCTCATTTTCATTGAATTCTAAAAAGTCTTTTATTTCTTTCTTTATTTCTTCCTTGACCAAGTCATCATTGAGTAGAGAGTTGTTCAGTTTCCATGTGCACGTGGGTTTTCCATTGGTTTTGTCATTATTAAAGACCAGTCTTATTCCGTGGTGATCTGATAAGATGCAAGGGATTATTTCAATCTTTTTGTATCTGTAGAGGCTTGTTTTGTGACCAATTATATGGTCTATTTTGGAGAAGGTACCATGAGGTGCTGAGAAAAAGGTATATTCTTTTGTTTTAGGATGAAATGTTCTATAGATGTCTGTTAAGTCCATTTGGTTCATAACTTCTGTTAATTTCAAAGTGTCTCTGTTTAGTTTCTGTTTCCATGATCTGTCCATTGCTGACAGTGGGGTGTTGAAATCCCCCACTATTATTGTGTGAGGTGTAATGTGTGTTTTGAGCTTTAGTAAAGTTTCTTTTATGTATGTAGATGCCCTTGCATTTGGAGCATATATGTTCAGAATTGAGAGTTCACCTTGGTAGATTTTTCCTTTGATGAGTATGAAGTGTCCTTCCTTATCTTTTTTGATTAATTTTGGATGAAAGTCGATTTTATTTGATATTAGAATGGCTACTCCAGCTTGTTTCTTGGGACCATTGGCTTGAAAAATTGTTTTCCACCTTTTTATTCTGAAGTAGTGTCTGTCTTTGTCACTGAGGTGCGTTTCTTGTATGCAGCAAAATTCTGGGTCTTGTTTGTGTATCCAGTCTGATAGTCTGCGTCTTTTTATTGGGGAATTGAGACCATTGATATTAAGAGATATTAAGGAAATATGATTGTGGCTTCCTGTTATTTTTGTTATTAGAGGTAAAGTTATGTTTGTATCTTCTTTTGGGGTTGTTGGAAGATTACTTACTTGCTTTTTCTAGGTTGTAGTTTCCCTCCTTCTGTTGGCATTTTCCATCAATTATCCTTTGAAGTGCTGGGTTTGTGGGAAGATATTGTGCAAATTTGGTTTTGTCATGGAATATCTTGGTTTCACCATCTATAGTGATTGAGAGTTTTGCTGGGTATAGTAATCTGGGCTGGCAATTGTGTTCTCTTAGGGTCTGTATGATGTCAGTCCAGGCTCTTCTGGCTTTTATAGTCTCTGGTGAGAAGTCTGGTGTAATTCTTATAGGTCTGCCTTTATATGTTACTTGACCTTTTTCCCTTACTGCTTTTAGTATTTTTTCTTTGTTTTGTGCATCTGATGGTTTGATTATTATGTGACGGGAGGTATTTCTTTTCTGGTCTAGTCTATTTGGTGTTCTGTAGGCTTCTTGTATGTTTATGGGCATCTTGTTCTTTAGGTTAGGGAAGTTTTCCTCAATAATTTTGTTGAAGATATTTACTGGCCCTTTAAGTTGGGAATCTTCATTCTCATCTTTACCTATTATCCTTAGGTTTGGTCTTCTCATTGTGTCCTGGATTTCCTGGATGTTTTGAGTTAGGAATTTTGTGCATTTTGCATTTTCTTTGACAACTGTGTCAATATTTTCCACCGTATCTTCTGCATTTGAGATTCTCTCTTCTATCTCTTGTATTCGGTTGGTGATGCTTGCGTCTGTGACTCCTGATCTCTTCCTTAGGTTTTCTATCTCCATGGTTGTCTCCCTTTGAACTTTCTTTATTGTTTCTATTTCTAGTTTCAGATCCTGAATGTTTTTGTTTAATTCCTTCTTTGTGTTTTCTTCCATTTCTTTAAGGGATTTCTGTGATTCCTCTTTAAGGCCTTCTATCTGTTTACTTGTACTCTCCTGTATTTCTTTAAGGGAGTTACTTAATTCCTTCTTATAATCCTCTATCATCATCATGAGAAGTGATTTTAATTCTGAATCCTGCTTTTCAGGTGTGATGGGGTGTTCAGGGCTTGCTATATTGGGAGAACTGGGCACTGATGATGCCAAGAAACTTTGGTTTCCGTTGCTTATGTTCTTGCGCTTGCCTTTCGCCATCTGGTTAACTCTAGTGGTACCTGCCCTCACTGTGTAAAACTGGAGTCTGTATTTCCCGTTATCTTGCTTATTGCAGAGCTCCTCAGAGTCCAGAGGTCTCTGTGGTCTTATGCTCCTAATCTCCTGGGTGGAAGAACTCCTGGGACTCAGGCCACCTCTTGGATCTGGAAATCCTTCTGCTCTGAGTGCAGTGGGTCCTCGATGACTCAGGATTCAGTTTCCCCACAGGACAGAAGCAGACCAACTCTGTGTCTGCTCCAGCTCAAAGGACCAGGCAAGGGCAGAAGGGAAGTGGAATTCCAGAGGGGCGGGGTTTGGGTAGCTGCTGTGCCCTGGATGTCCCTGGCTCCCAGATGTATCTCTGGGCCTTAGGGAGTGAGATGGATTTCTTACCAGCTGCTCTGAGTGCAGTGGCTCCTGGATGACTCAGGATTCAGTTTCTCAACAGGACAGGAGCAGACCGACTCTGTGTCTGCTCCAGCCTAGAGGACCAGGCAGGGGCAGAAGGGAAGTGGAATTCCGGAGGGGTGGGGTTTGGGTAGCTGCTGTGCCCTGGATGTCCCTGGCTCCCAGATGTATCTCTGGGGTTTAGGGAGTGAGATGGAGTTCTTACCAGCTGCTCTGAGTGCAGTGGCTCCTGGATGACTCAGGATTCAGTTTCTCAACAGGACAGGAGCAGACCGACTCTGTGTCTGCTCCAACCCAGAGGACCAGGCAGGGGCAGAAGCCAGATTTTATCTGTTTAGACAGTTCCTTATTTTCTATTTCTTTTTAGAGTGGAAGAGAAGAAAAGATAGGTTCCAGGTAACAAGATATGGTGGGGTGGGGGTGATGGGGAGGATGGGGAAAGGGTGGGAAGGAGTGGGGAGGAGAAACTCTTACATGGGCCTAGACTCTAAAAAGAACAGGCATCTCCAGGGTAGAAGACACTGAAGACAATCTTCCTATGTGAATGAATCCTGAGTCCAGAATCAGGAGCACAGTTCCCATCCTAGTTCAATGGCTTTCAGAGGAGAGGCAGCCTTTCTATTTAGACCACAGACACACTGTTCTTCCAAATGGAAGTCAATCTGCAAAATACAAACTTCAGGATGCTGCTTGTTTAGAATATGCTTTGTGGCAGGGTCCGCTTCACAGCTGCCAGCCTTTGTCTCCTCTAGAACAGTTTTCTAAGGATGGCTTTTACTCACTGTGACTTTCATTTAAAACACCTGCCTTTAAAAGTCATATATCTCTGAGTATGTAAAATAAATAGCATTATTTCTCCCTTTAAAATTCTTATGTATATTATTTTAAGAAAATCACACTGAGTTAATTGAAAATGACCTTACAATAAAAAACACATTTTTATTTTCTGAATCAAGGAGTGTTTCCTTTGGGTTGATCTCAGCAAACACCCATCCTATCAAGAGAGCATTACCAACACATTCTAGGATCTATAAGAAGCGACCTCAGCACTGAAAATATGTGTGCTGAGGACAACTCCAAATTTTTCTTCTTAGAGCTCCTTCAGAACAATTCAACTAAGTGGTGTTCTTAAAGAAAAGTCATAATCACATTATTTATAAAACACCAAATTATTTCATTTTATATAGATCTCTAAAATAATCTATTTTATTCTATTGATACCTGAAAAATTAAAACAATATTGATCTTATCAAGTTGTTCTCATTGTTACTTCTAAAGTCAAGTTGTATTCCTACTTTAGGTTAATAGCTTTAATTTTATTGAGGATGAGTTCCACAAACTCCGTGTAATTCCATTTCTAAATATAACAGAATGCACACTTTGGAAATTAAAACAACTACCATAAAAGTACACATGAAATACCCAAAAAGGGGCTGGAGAATTAGTATATCAAAATAATGAATGAGAAAAAAATCAACCAACAAGAGAAAATTGAAATTAAGAGTTAAATCAAATTCTGTTCAGAAAACTATGATACATCTTATGTTTTATAAAATATAAATTTTATGTAGATTTATTCATCAAAGTTTATCTTTTACTTATTTACATGAGTATGGTTCTCCTTGGTACTCTGAGCAACAAGCACAAATTCTCATCAAATTTCTTTCCTAGGCAATATGCTTCTTATCCATCCCAGCACACTTTTAATAGAATAAGGGTCTCCCACTAACCCAAAGATTTTAGTGTTGGTCAGAAATTTGAACAGAAATCTGATTATTACAAATATCTTCACTCCATACTCTGAGAAATGGAGTTATAGGTTTTTTGTTGTTTTGTTTTTCTTTAAATCTGTCTGCCTTCTCATGTTTAGATTCCCACTGTCAACCAAGGCTATGGTAGCATTCTACTTATATTTCTTGCTGTGACCAGACACCAAAAAAGAAGCCACTCAAGAAAGAAGCTTTATTTCTTGAAGTCAATATGGTATCTCGTCATGCAGGACATGATGGATGTTCAGCCCAGGCCTGCGGTGTTGGGAGCAGGAAACTGCATGCTGACATTCCCTGTGTGAGGAAGCAATGCAAGCACAGGAAGAAGGGCCTGGCTATACTTAAAGCCTAGTTCTTCAACATCTCAGTTAGGACCCAATTCCCAAAGATTCTAAACTCTCCCCACACAACACCATCCTTTTGGGACATATACACATACACATATACATACACATGGGTTTTGCCTCAAAATCTAACAAAGAGCTTGAATTCTTGTATTTGTGTTTCTTATACTAAGGATGTCTACACAGCCTCCTTGTGCTGCCTTCCACACTCCACACTGTTGTCTCTGAGGGGAAATCTGACACCCAGTGTCCTTAGAAATAGCTGACTTCCCACATTATCAAGTGACAGTGATCAGCAATGCTGATGAACTCAGCCATCATGTTGAGCTTTCCTAGCTGCTGGGCTTTTTCTCTTCCACAGGATCTATTTCTTAGGAGGTTCCTACTCATCCCACTACACACACACACACACACACACACACACACACACAAAGGTTATATGGCCTGTCTTGATTGTGTATTAATATAAGATACTGTTTCTAGAAGGTGGAGAAAGCAGTGATGCTATCACCTCCTAGGTGAAAACTGCAGTATCAGATATAATAGCCTAGTCTTCAAGACATATGGCAAAATTACAGAAACATGGTTTTATTTTCCATTGTATTTCCTCATAAAGCTTTGTATAACCTATTGACTTTATAGCGCACATTCACTATGCCCTTGCTGTAATCAATGTGAGTACTCAAACAAATGATTATTCAGGGGCTGATTAAATGACATTTCCTCTTTAAAGCTTTTCTTAATGCAACATTAAGGGAGATGTTTTTTTTCTTTTCTATATATTTCAGAAACATTCTAAATCCCCTCTCACAGCAAGAACAGCTCTTACTTTGAATCATGATTATTTATGTATGTATTTGTAACCCATGGTAGAAGACTTCTGTAGTTAATTCATTAAAATATCCCAGGCTTACCAAGCAGAGTAGGTACTCAATAAACACATGCTGAGAACATAATTTTCCCACTGAATTTTTAAAACCATTGAGCAAAAATTTGGTTAGAAAGCTTTCACTTTTAAATCTCGGGTCTGTTAATATCTGCTTAAAATGTCATCCTAAATCACTTTAAGAAAAAAAGGTTTTATGTCAACTAATTGCCGTTAAAGACACACCACATGACTTATCTTCTTAAGAGTTTGCAAATTACTGAGGTTCAGCTAGGAGTCATGGTTCTCATTCTCTACTTCAGTCCCAAAAGAGCGCATGCCTTGGCCTGTATGGGATACAGGAACAGACTCTTATTTCTAGTAAGAAATAAGATCTGGGCAGAGTTCATACCTTAACCTGCATAGAATATACTTGCACACTTTGATATTTACTTATTCATACATTCAATAATGTTCTCCAAAATCCCTGAAGACATTCCACCTTTCTCCATTCTGGACCTTTTAGGAATCAAATTGTACTATCTTATTGGATTGCCTTGTACATCAGGAACCACATTAATCAATAAGTGGGAACAGGCTGTGTCTGTAAAGATCAGTGGCCATGTACTCTTAAATCATGAAGAAAAGGGCTCTATAGTTACATGCAGTTATGGCTTCATTGGTAAATCAGACTCATAGTATGCACACAGTTAAGGACAGATTGGACCCATTAAATAGATGTAAATCAAGTTGTTGATGGTTGTATTTCTGATTATATTTTTATGTGGTGTCTCTGCTTCCATTTTAATTATTAAATTTTTTTAAAGAATTGATATTAGCTGATATTTTCTCAAATTCAATAAACCATAAAACATGAAACTTTCTGTGTTTGAATTTGTACACATTTAGTTAGATATGTGACAAGGGTTTTCCTTCCTAGGGTAAAAAATTAAAACAACAAACAAACAAACAAAACCAAACAAATTAAGCAGGAGGAGACAGGAGGTAAGGGTGGAGTCATGTTTCTTATGGACAGTGCCCAGCTGATGATCTTCAGAGTCAGAAAGGTCCATATCTTTATAACAAGAGGAGACAGCTAAGTGCCTGCCAACAAATTAAAATATTTTAAGAATGTAATATCGGTGTGATAAATATTTGGTCATAGACAGGAAAGCCACATGTTACAATGAGATATAGCAGCTGTGTTAATTAGCTTAGGTATTCCTTTGTGATGTATATACATGCCAAATCTCAATCTATATTCTTTTGTTTTCTAATTTCTATCACAATGGAGCTATAGAACATATGATATATTCTTAGTACATACACACACACACAAACACTCTTAAAGAAAATTATCCATATAATCACAAGATAAAATATAAAGTCATGTTTACAGAAGGAGAAAGTTATTCTTACCAAATTAATTTTAAATTTGTATTAAGTTTTTAAGTTGGTATAATTTCAACTATACTATGCACATTAAACACATGATATTAAATCATTTTTCAAACCAAGCCAAGATTTAGATCATATAGTATTTCAAAATTAACTTAATTAACTTTTGTACTGCTTTACCTTATGTAGAGTCACTATAAATCTCCTGGTGTAGAAGTATATATATGTGAGGAAAAAAATCTCTTTGTGTTACAGGATATAGCACTTTTTATTTTTCAATTAAACACATTTATACTAAGAATTTCAGAAATACATTTCTCTTCTGCTCTTCAGATAAGTTATAGAGGAAATAATATTTCCACAGAGGCTTCAAAAGAATAAAAGCGTAACTCAGGCAGCAATACTTTCCATCCTTCAAAAGGGTAGTGGTACTACAGGCTGGGGGTCCCCTAAAGCAGGGTGTCTGGGTGAAGTGAGACCTTCTCAGCTTACACTAAGGACTACAGCTGCTTCATGGGATTTTTCCTTCAGCTTCATTTGCTGCAGTTCTTCAAAAATAAGGAAAAGGGGAAAATGTAAGAGACCTGATTAGCAGCAGCATTGGGAGGTCACATGGAAAGATGGGTGACAGCAATGCCAGGGCAGTGGCTTGGAGGATGGAAACACTATCACTGAGATTCTTCACTGAGCAGCTTCTAGTCTGCGGTGCCAGGAATTTAAGTCATTGACTGGCATCTCTGCACCTGATGTTTAGAGAGAGAGCACAAAGCTGCTCACTTGAATCATTTACAAACAATGGAAATGACACTCTCAGAATGAAAAAGTCAACCCACCAAACCCCAAACAATAGATACACAAGTGTCAATCTGCAGACTAGGTCGAACAGGTATTTGCATTTCACAAAAAAGAAGGAAAGAGCTCTAGGTTGTCTCTGGCCAGGATAGGATGGCATTATGAACTCTTTGTATTGGACTCAGAGCATATCTAGAAGTTGAGTGTGTGTGACCCATTAAAGGGCTCTGGTATGTAGCTTTCTCCTGGCTTATGAGAATGATTTCTTCTTCCCTAAAGGGACAGCTGCTTCAGGTAACTGCTCCTGTAAGCTACTCACAGGCTTTTGCCAGCAGGACATGTATATCTCTTCTCATTCCTACCTTTTCTTATCCAAGGATCATGTGACTTAAAATAACGCATTGAAGTGTGCCGAAGGAATACATCTAGAATAGTTTCTGACTTTGACAATCATACGACATGACTGTCTATAGATTGTCATTATGGAAAACAATGTATTCAGTATTCAGAGGTTTCCCAGGTTTGTAATCCAATACAAACCCACCACATTTGATGGTGTTTTCTGTGATTACTAAAAGCTGCTCATTTGGCTCATGTTTGGAACACATAAAAAGAGTAGTTTATTTAAGGAAGTTGTCTTAATCTTTTAGAAAAATAAATGTACAATACTTAATGTTTTCATACACTCCTGGAAATATGATATAATTATTGTAGGTATGTAATTATATACGAGTTTAACTCTGTTATGCCATACCAATTAATAATAAATGTAATCATAAAAATAAACCTACCTGGCAGTCATTTTCTATTTAAATACAAGAAATCAAAAATATTCAACTCCCTATAGACTACTTATTTAACTCATGTCTTTTTCTCAGTGAAGAACCTTTCTGTGAACCTATATCTCGGTAGGATATAAAAGCATTTTTTTAGTACTGACCCTGTGTGTGTTTTATTTAGCAACGCTGGTACAATATGTTTTTCACTATTGTTTGAATTTCATCAAAATGGTATCATGATATACACAGTCCTTTGTGACTTGCCTTTTATTAGCTCAACATGAACAGCCATCAAAATTCATTCATATTGATGTGGAAAATATAGCTCATTAGGTTTTCATTTCTGCGGACTGTCTTCCTATATAACTCTATTCCAATGTTATCTATACAATTTCCTATGAATGATAAACAGGGTAATTTTGATTTTGAGTGGGTTGAATGATGCTTGTGGAAACATCCCCATGATTTCCTGTTAATTCAAAATCAAAACTTTCTCTAGAACATGTGTCTAGAAGGACGATCACTGCTTACCCCACCATAACAAATTGTGATTTTAAAGTTGTCCCACAAGCTTGACTCTTAACCAAGATTGTTCTACCTGAACCTTAGTTATGGTTGATTTTGTCTAATTTTTTTTTTTTTTACCATTTGTAGGGATGATAGGTAGTTTAATTTGTCTTTAACCTTAACTTGGGTTTTGTTTCATGAAAGCCTTTTAAAAGATTGGTGTTGCTTATTTTTCTTCTTTTACTCAATTATATTCTTCTTTTCTGCGTCTTTTATGCAGTGGTGGCACACGCCTTTAATCCCAGCACTTGGGAGACAGAGGCAGGCATATTTCTGAGTTCAAGGCCAGCCTGGTCTACAGAGTGAGTTCCAGGACAGCCAGGACTACACAGAGAAACCCTGTCTTGAAAAACAAACAAACAAAAAAAATCTGTAAATGCTGGTTCACTGTAAATTGCATCTTCTTTGAGGTAACAGTAGGTGCTACCATTGGATGTACACTGTTATGTTTTGCTTTTAATTTTCAATAACTGTGTCTGTATTTGGAGTCAGGTATTTATAATACAAGGACTTCAACATCTAGTTAAATTTAGTTTAATAAATGAAGCATAAGCAATGTCTGTAAATGGATTTAGACTCTCTTCTCACACAGGAATCATGGTGAAATATTTGGGATTATAGTATTTGGGATACATAAGCCTTCATCACAGTTCTTTCAAGTAGCTAAAAGACACGTTAACTGGTTCACATTATACAACTGGTTATATATATATATATATATATATATATATATATATATATATATATATATTTTAAAATATTTTTTCTAAATATAAAAATGGTGTGTGGAATTTACAGTATCCAATATCTCTTATTAGAATTTGTGGACATGAAAGTCACACCTGTAATGCCTGCCTTTGTCTTCTGTGATTAAAGTAAGAAGAATTATCCTGAAAATATCCTAGACCAAACAAAGAACTGAGTAAACTTACAAAGAAGTATAAAGTATACTTCTCTCTATGAAATGTAACCATTTAAAATGCATGGTTTTTAGACAATACATCGTGGCGTTTTGTGGGAAATGTATGTGTGTGTGTGTGTGTGTGTGTGTGTGTGTGTGTATGAAACAGACCATGTGAAAAGAAGTCTGAAAAGTTTGTTTATGTCAATTCCTGGTATTACCCTTGAGTTTTCAGATTGAGAAAAGAACAAGTGGAAGATGAAGAAAACTTTCTATGATTCTGTTTCCTCCCTTTCCTGATGACAAGATGCCTAGCTATTAGTTAGAGTAGGAAGTCATTCTTAGGACCACAGCCTCCTGAAACTTCTGACAAGGCAGTCAAGGTAGTAATGGATGTAGCAGGTAATCAAGTCGCCAAGAATTACCCTGTCAAAAACAAAGGCAAGTACAGAACGAAGAGCAAAAGGAAACACAAGAGGAGTGTGGGACTGCGTGAGGGTATCCTGGGTCATGGTTGAGCAGGTGCCTAGAACCCCGAGACTCTGCGTGAATACTGCAGGAGTTCGGTGCCCCCCAGAATCCAGGTTCCTAAAAAGCAGTCATGTCTTCATAAAATTACATTGTTCAGTCACATAGGCCAGACTATAGGCCTCAGGCCTTAGGGATTTACATACTAATGAAGGCCAGAGGACAGAGCAAATTAAGCATGCCTCCCCCAGATCCTCCCCCAATCCTCCCCCTTTCTCCCTCCCTATATAACTCGGGACTGCCCTGAGTTCTGGGGGGTACGCCTAGATCCATCCACCATCTGCCATGACAATAAACCTTTCTGGAACCAAGGACTTCCTCGTGTCATTGAGACCTGCCTCCACCAAGACCTCCAGGCCCCTGGAACCATAGGATCTCTCCCAAATGTGGGACCCCCTCCCTCCCCCGCAGTGTGGAAGCCCCTCCGGGCCCCCACCGCTGTGGCGGTCTCTAAATTTTCTCCACAAAGGAGCTCAATAGTGCAATAGCACCAGAAATCCATGTCACAGAACTGCTTCCTGGTCAGTAGAGAAAACTAAAGCTAAGAAGATATGCTTTGTCCTCTTGTAACTCACAGATCTAAATGCTAGGCAAGTTTTTCAACCTATAGTGGGGTCAGGGTCTTAACTGTAAGGTTTGTCAGCTATCCTTCAGTGGCTGAGGTCCAGGGCTTGTTTTATCCAGACAGGTCAAGTGTAGACAGTCATACATGGGAAAATGGGTCACTTTGACATTGGGGAAACATTACTAATCCTTGGTGCACCAAGGTTGGCTGATCCCTCTTGTGAGTGACATTCTTTGAAAATTGGTTAAATTCATATTTTACAGGTTGCAATAAAGAACTTATTAAAGTTTAACCATTGCATGTGAGAATGAGGCATTCTCTATCCCTGGGATGCAGTCTGGGACATTCTTCCTGTCACACTGTGGGTGCAGTATGGAACATCCTACCAGTGACACTGTGGGTGCAGTGTGAGACATCCTATCCCTGACACTGCGGGTGCAGTGCTCGGACATCTTACTCATCACACTGTGGGTGCAGTGTGAGGCATGCCACACATTACACTGTGGGTGCAGTGTGGGTCATCCTCCCCGTGACACTGTGGGTGCAGTGTGGGTCATCCTCCCCGTGACACTGTGGGTGCAGTGTGGGACATCCTACTCATTACACTGTGGTTACAGTCTGGGACATCCTACCCATTCTACTATGGTGTCTTCTGGAACATAGATTTGTCTCAGCTTTGTTAGAATGTTTTCTTCCTGTTTTCTCTAGATTAAGTTTTTATTTATCATTCTCTCACATATTACACCCTGACTGCAGTTTCCCTTTCTCCTACTCCTCCTAGTTAGCCTCCTCCCCCTCCCCAGATCCCTCCTCCTTTTCCTTTCAAAAAGGAGTCAATAGCCCAGTAATATCAACTGAACACAGCATAATAATTTACAATATGACTAGGCACAAATCTTCATATGGAGAATGGATGAGGCAACCCTGTAGGAGGAATGGGGGTCCTAACAGCAGGTGAAACAGTCAGAGACAGACTGACTTCCACTGTTAGGAGTCCCACAAAAAACAAACAAACAAACAAAACATGCTAACAACCACAACCTACATGCAGAGAGCCCAGTGCAGACTCATGCAGGCTCTATGACTGTTGCTTCATTCTTTGTGATTCCCTATGAGATCTCCTTACTTGACTCAGTGGTCTGGTGTCCTTGACCCTCTGGCTCCTGTTTGCTTTCTAAACTCAATAATTTGAAGGTTGGGTTCATTTCTCAGTCTTTAGAACCTAAAATCCATCTTCTCTAGAAGATAAACATTGGGCTTCTTCACTAAGATTAAATCATAACCACAAGTAAATATCAGAAATCCCAGAATATCTAGTACTATTCTAGTGATGCTACATATATCAATATTTTTAATCCTGCCATAACATTTCATTATGTAATCTTCACTAGTGGAATTTTTTTTAAAGGTATGTCTCTTTCTTGCTTAATTTCATCTTTGTGATTTTTTCTATCTGATTTATTCAAAAGCATTTACTGAACATTCTTAAATTTAAGGGCATGGGTGTGATAATATATGCAGCAACCAAAAAAACCTATATTGTGTCTTATTATGTGTTCTATGGCGAGCTGGGGCTGATCTACTTAAATTAGTCATTAAGGACAAGGAACAGGAGAGGACACTGGACCAAAGAGAGGTTAGGTGCCCAAATGCAGGACTTCAGAAATCCTTAGCACTCTGAGTGTGCCCATGAAAGCTGATCCAGACCTATGGCAATGGTAACCTAGGAAATCTAAGGTGTCTACTAATGCTCAGTCACAAAGGAAATCGAATCCTTTAGATATCACCCCTTCTCTTAGATATCTTCCCTTGCCACCTTAGTGTCACATTCTCTTGTTCCCTATGATTTATGGTTATTGTCACATAAAACCTCTTTACAAAAACTATTTTATAGTTTAGAAGAAGATTTGTTTTCCTTTTATCTTACACCTTTACTAATTTGACTTTTGGTCTTGCACTTCCTTCCTAGCATTTCTTCCTAACTGCCATTATGTTTGAAGCTGAGTGGTAAATGGCAAAGGGTTTTTACCTGCTTTTGTTTGAAACCTATACGTTTGCAGAAACCCATTTTTACTGACACCAGTTTCCCTGTTTTATTTCTTTAAGTTGGAAAGCCTATCCTAAAAGAATTAAAGTTTTAACGTGCATATAACTATTTAATCTCAAATCTGGTAAACTTGTACACATTGTTCCTTGTAATCAGAGATTTACAATGAACTGGAATGTCATCTTACCATGCCACCATAACATGGGCAAGTCAGTTATAAGTTAAAACGCCAAAAGGGAAGACAGTGCCTGCATACATATCACAGACTGAGGATAGAGCAGACTGAGGGACTCTTATGAGTAAAGCAATAATGACGGTGCTTTTGTGTTTCTAGATAAGAGGTAATGAAGAATCACTCCCGGCAGCACTATAGCTTAGGTGATTTGCTGTTTATTTAAGGGCTCCTTCATAAAACGGTGCACTTTACTACCTCCAAGTTTTCTCAGCTGCCTTCCCTGAGTACACAATAAGTACTCCTAGTGAACTGGAACAAAGTCAGTCACAGCTGATCCTCGTGTGCCTCATGCTCCTCAACTCCTGTCTTTATGTCAGGCAGGGATGAGAATGGCCCCAATGTGGCCATTATGGGGACCAGGACTGAATTGCTCTTCTCTTGCCATGTCTGGCCCGTTGAAAATTCACTTACCTATCCCTCTCTCCCAGGGTCACCCCAGATTTTATGCATGAGCACACACTAGTAGGGGCCAGAGTAAGCAGTGATCTGAGCATTAAGTTCCTCTTTAAAGAGTGAGCAGAGGCACGGCGACGGCTACCTATGAAAAATGGAACCTAACACATGACAAAATGGCCATGGCCATTTATTGTGACTCACAATAATCCCTGGGTCTCATATTTACTGGGCATTTCTATCTGATGAACTGTGCCCCACATCTCTCTAGTCAGCCATTTCTGTACATGAGCTTTTATCATTAGTCGGTGAGATCATTAAAGGAATAGAGAAGGTAATACAAGCTCATACTGAAAGGGATTGGTTAGATGTAAAATTAAAAAATAAGTGGTTTTAATTATTTTTCCATCATTATCTCTAGGAAAGCATTTGTGATCCAGTAAGTGCTTAAAAGGTGGGTGCTGGCAATAATAGTGACCATGCATTTTGTGAATAGAACCTTCATCAGACATTGTACTGTGGGGTTGTTGTCATACTCCAGTCCCTTTGACTCTAACTTATTCATGGTGTTTGCTATTTGTGTAGTTTCATCAAGGAGCCCTGTGAAATTGCAATTTTGTCTTGAGAACTTGGAAGATTTTTTTTTTCTTAATGAGTTTTCCTTTCTCCAGGAGAATATACCTCAAGGCAAGGAAAAGACTCTATCATAGAGTTAGTCATGATTGTACTCATGTGTGCACTGAGTGTTGAGCACATATACACATGCATCTACTACAAAGTACAATAATTCAAAATACAGTCCAGGAAAACATGCATTTTTATTACTTATTGTTATGCATCAATACATAGCTAAAATGTAATTTCTCTCTTTGTTTGTTTGTTTTTAGACAGGAACTCACTATGTAGTTCTGGCTGGTCTGTATCATTATGTAGATGAAGCTGGCCTTGAAGACACATTTTTCTTTTCTTGTCTGCCAAGAGCTAGGATTAAATGTGTGTGCCATCACATCCATATAACATACAGTTTTAATGTCTATAGAATATCAAAGTGTGGATATTAGAGAATTTTAATTACAATTCCTCCTAGGTAAAATCTTTTCACCAATAATCAAAATTTTACTTGTGTATTTTCTAGACATTTGTACTTTTGGCATGAACTGGCTGTATGTTTTGTTCTATTTTAATCAATGTTTACATTTTTAATAGGTAAAAAAGAATTTTGACATACTTGATAAAGTAAAACTACAAAGTAAACTATATATTTAGCACTTCTTCTAAGTATTTTTTCAGATTCTGTTTTTACTTTTTAAATGTATAGGGTTATAGAGATGGCTCAGTGGCTATGAACACTATACTAGAGGGCCTGAGTACATTTTCCAACAACCACTGTTAGGTGGCTCAGAGCCACTTTTAATTCTAGCTCTAGGACCAGCATATGTATGTGTACACATACACAAATACATATACATGTATATATATTCATGTGTATACAATATTAATGGATACTTAAAATATTGTAAATGTGTGTATCTTATGACACCAGCATTCCCAACAGAACATTACAGAGCTTCTTACTTCTCCAGACAACCTTGGACTTTAGCACATGCCTCGCCACCTTGACCCAGCTCTTCCATGTATGTCACAGTTTCCTTAGCCATGCCTGATCAGTCATGCTCCTGCATCAGTTTCTATGTCTTTTTCAGCTGCCATTCTCTTTGTTGTGGATCTACATTTGCACTGTTCATTCACAACACTTTTGGAAATTGTCATGAATGTTATGAGGTCCGTATTCTTTACATTCTTACAGTATGTTGAGAGGTTGGTTGAGAAAAAGACCTATGGCTCAGGTTCAGAAGGCTTTAGAAAAGCTCCTTGTTTTTCTTGCCTGTTTTTACTATTGAATAGTGATTAAACCATATCTATTATTTTGATAAGGGATTTGGAAGTTTAGAAATAAATGCCATCTTGTTCTATAAGTTCAGGGTCTGAAGAAGAGCTGCCTGCATTTATATAAAACAGAAAGTGCATCACACATACGGTTGCCTAATAGTAACAGTTGAAAAGATGAATTACACCAGGTGTTTACTTGAAATGCTGACAGACATCACAAACCATATTATACCCCCTGTCTGTCCAACAGCTGTCTATCTAGTTTCTTCCTTGAGTGAATTTCAAGGATGTGATAAAATATGTCTATTGAATTCTCTATGTATTTCTTCACTTATGTGTATGTCTTCAGGTTATGGGCAAGAGCATAATTGACTGGTTTATATGTGGTTTGCACCTGTGTCCAGACAGCAGTTGGACTATGTACAATGCTTTATTACATCCCATATTCTTATAGTGAGCTGTTTGATAAAACTGGCTCTACCATTTATCATATACATGAAATAAGCATAATAGTTGCTTTCAAATTCAGTTGGTTATCCCATATCCTCTGTGATAATTGCATGATGGGTGCAAGCATAGATCAGTAATTCTTGTCCAAGGAATCCACCTTGACCTGTTCATGAACACCATGAATGTCGGCAACAGTGAGATGGCTGCAATGTATTGTTCATTTGTCAACCAGCAGGTAGAGAAAGTGCTTCTTAGCCCTGACAAGGCCTGGCCTTCAAAAAGACAAGGATGAGCTGCGTCTGCTGTACAAATCCACCCACTACAGCTGGAGAACAAGAATTCTACACTTAAAAATATTGTGCCTCTGTGACTAATTATGCTTTTGCAAACTTAGTACAACATTACTGTTTATTTAAACTTGGGCTGCATACGCTCTCCCTCCAGTGAATGGGAGCTATTCTGAAAACCACACATAAACATCTATTTTGTAGAGAAACCAGCAATTAAGGACTTGTAATGAATTCTAGTCTTTTTCAATCTCTTTCAAAGAATACCATGGAACCAGAGAAAATAAGATATGGGGATTCTTTTAAAGACAGTCCTGGTTTTTTTTTTCTGTTGAGTTAAAAGAAAATGATTTATTTTTATGTGTATTTTTCATTTTTAAATTCATTTTTTCCCCTTTGGAAATTGTAACCCAAGACATTCTGGAAGCACTCCATATATAATTATATAGCTCAAGTATCTGTGATATTATTCCATATCAGTGAAATCCTAGAGATATTTATATGCTGACACTGTAGCTCCGTAGTACAGATTTCTTTAATTCAAAGAGTATACAAATATGTTCCATGAAGACTGGATATATTTTTTCATGTGTAAATGTAGCCGCACAGTATGAACTCCTGTAGAACGCAGGCTATTTGTGGACATGAACGACAAAATTTTGCTGATACATCAAGCGACATAGCGTCCTGTGAGTTAAGGTAAATTCAAAGAATTTGTATAGCAAGGATCCTAGTAATAAAAGAAATCAGGGCCAAATTCAGAATAAGAAGTAAATATTTTCATGTCTGAAGCCTACTTTCTTGTTCTAGCCTAAAATCTAGATTCCTGCCTGAAATTACTTCTTTTTTCTAGCCTAAGATTTAGATTCCTGCCTGAAATTACTTCTTTGTCCTAGCTTAAGATTTAGATTCCTGCCTGAAGCCCACTTCCTTGTCCTTGGGCAATGTCATATTCCTGCAAAGCAGCCCATTTCCTTGTCCTTGGCCCATGTCAGATTCTTGCCAAGCAGCCCCCAAAGCTCTCTGCCTCTCCCCTTTTTTTAATTTTATAAACAAGACTGAGCCTGTCTTAGGTCATTCTGCCAAGAATGCCTTCCTTACCTGTCGTGGAGTATGCATTATCAAAAACAATGCACTTCTGTCTTAGGTTGGTAAGGCTCTGTGAAGAATCTTACCCATCCTTGGCTTACCAGCCTGTTAATTTAATAACTCTGTCTGGGGGTCCATTTTCAGGTTCAAGCCATGCTGTATTGCTAGTTCCTCAACCTAGATACCTTAATACTTGCACGTAATTAAAATGCTATAAAAGCCCAAAGGAGTAGGGGGGATGGGATAGGGTTTCTAGAGAGGGGAAATGGGGAAAGGGGATGGCATCTGAAATGTAAATAAATAAAATATCCAATTTCAAAAAAAAAGAAAAGAAAGAAAAAAGAAAAGAAAGAAACAAAAAAAGTAATTACTGCTGGCAGAGGGATCTATACATCTGATCATTTATCTTGGAGAGGACTGACTGTTCAGATATCAACTTACCTGGTCCCATAGGGGGTCACTGAAACAGAGCCATCCACCAGGGTGCAAACATGGGACAGCCCTAGATCCCCTACCATATGTAATAGATGTGTAGCTTTGTCTTCATGTGGGTCCCTTACAGCTAGAGCAGTGGCTATACCTGACTCTGTTGGCTGCCTTTGGACCTCTTTTCCCTAACTGGGCTACCTGTCTAGGGTCAACAGAAGAAGATGCTTCTAGTCTTACTGCAATTTGATATGCCAAGGCTGGTGATATCCATGGAGGCAGAAAGGGAGGGGGATGGGACAAGGTGAGGTGAGAGGGAAGGACTGGGAGGAGAGGAGGGTGGGGAATCTGTAATCTAGATATAAAATGAATTAATCAATTAGTGAAAAGAGAAAGAATCCGCCCCTTCCTGTGCTCAGTGAAGGCCCCTGAAAAGGTCAGGTGGCTCCCAGAGCCTCCTATGATGTTCTCCCAAGTGACAGGCCTTTTATCTCCTGCAGCTGTTGGTGCTTTTTTGATATCCTGAATCATAAAGAATTTATAGAGCAAAGATAAGCAAACAGTTACAAGACTAGGGCTGGCTGTAACCTCTGTATTCCCTCACCATAGAGTATCTATCTTTGAATTTCAGGAATGTTTAAGGTTGAACTATCTTGCCACACTGGACTGGAATGTCTCACTAGATTTGAAAAGCACACTGGACTGAAACAGCACTCCAGACTGGAACACCACACTGGAATGGAATGCTGCACCAGACTTGAACACTGCACTGGATGGGAACGTCATACCGGTTTCAAGACTACTTTTCAGATGTCATTGTGTCACATACTGCTGATCTGTATAAAAAATAAAACATGAACATGAACAAAAGCAATGAAAGGCAAATGCTTATCAGTGTTCCTGGAAAGCCAGGCTAATGGCAGAAACACACCATCCCATGTCTAATGCACGTGCATTAGAACGTGCATGCTTTTTGGCGAAGACAGCAACTCAGAGTTAGTGGCACTTTATTCTGTCCCTCTTATATCCGCAGGACACTGGTGTCTGCTTTACTTCTTATAATTGTTGTGGCCAAGTTCACATGAGCTATAGAGTTAATATAAGATCACTTTGTTCTTTATAAACACCCTATACATATTGCCAAATCTGAAAGGAATTCTTTCTGGATATTTTCTATCTAGATTTGATGTGTGAAACCCTATAGATTTCTAGTACATCACTGGAATGCCACCTATGCACTGAGACAAAGAAAACAAGCAAAATAACACTTGATTTTCCTCCCATTTCAATAAAAATATTATTATTGTTGTTGTTATTATTTTGCTCTATGTTAGCTGCTAGCGATAATCAAGTTTAGAAAATTCAGGCTAAGTGTGTGTGTGTGTGTTTATCTGTCTATCTGTCTGTGTCTGTCTGTGTATGTTCTGAGAACACAGATCTTCTAACAGGAATAAAGATGTTAGGGACAAACTAAGCAGGGAAACTCTGAGGCCAGGGCAGAAGTGGCATGGTGTGAAGCACTGCTTCTGAACAGGTAAAAGGGTCTTTTATCTTGGGAAATCAGTTACACCAAGTACAAATTTCAGGGAAGGAAATAGGCAGGTAAACCTTGAGCAGAAAGACACATGCCAAAGACAAGTTTTTTTTTTTTTTGACTGTTTAAGTGAACTCTGAAGCCCGAGATCTCCTTCAAATAATTGAGACAAGATCATGTGACCATGTGACTTTGAAGATGCTGCCCTCTGAGTGACAGGATGACATGAACCAGTGTTGGGAGGTACAACACAATATAAATATAAATGTCTTGTCCTATCTAAACAAAAATAAAAAAAAGCAAAGAAATGAAAAGAAAAACCAAACCCCATCCAAAACAAACAAACCAACAAACCAACAAACAAAACAAATAAAAAATCCCAAAGGATTGTGCCCACTGTAAAACAGTCACCACTATGAATTAAACACATTCTAAAGAGAATCATTACTTATAAAATTTTATATAATATGCACAATTATTTCAGTATGTATATACATAAGTATATGTATTTTGTATTATGTGCTTTTATTTTCAAGGAGCTTGTTGTTCGTTGCTAAATACAGAGTAGCAAGCCACTGAGCTAATCCCTGCAGACATTATTTTATTCAATATACCTTTAAAATGAAAGCAATATCAGATGATATAATATTTAGCTGATGTATTAGTTAGCCTACTTTTTGATAAACCTGAATAGATAAAATGCTTCACCTCCACAATCAATTTTCTTCTGAGGAATGCTGTCCCTGTGTGTGACAGGAAGAGAGCTATTGGCTCGTTCAGAAAGAGTGTGAGGACTGACTCCAGAGAAACAAGTCTTGAGAACTGCAGCCTCGTCAGGAGTTGCTAAGGCAACCGCTGCTTGATAATAGTGTAGTGATAGGAGAGAAAAGTCAATCTGAGGAACAATGCCTCTCAAAACCCAGAGAAGAAACAAAGCCCAGAAAACCCAGATGCAGGAGAAATAGTGTACAGTGGCCATGGGCTGTGTACTTCTTGGGTAGCAGAGTGATGGATGGAGCCCAACAGGACGAAAGCCTGTGGACATGTTTGCTCTCAGGCATGTTTACTCTCTTTGAGTAAACATGTTACTCTCTTGAGTTCTCAACATTAGTCCATGCTTTTCTTAGAGAGACTGAGATCCTTCTTGAGATCTTTACAGCTGATCCCAGACATTTTCACAACACCTGTGTCACATGATGCTAGTGTGTGCAGGTGCATGTACATGTGTCCAGACATGTGCATGGAAGTTCTAAAGCTGCCCCAGGATGTCTTCCTAGGTTACCTTCCTTCCCATTTGTAGAGGCATGGTCTGTCTATTGGTTGAACCCAAAGCTTACCAACAAGGGCACAGCTGGCTATCTATCTTGCTCTAAGGTTCCCTGCCTGAGATTTTCAAGTTCTGGTGTCACAGGTCTCTGCCACATACACCCAGCATTTATTTATGTAGTTCTGGGATTCTGACCTCTGCACCTCCTAGCTGCTAGATAAGCACTTTATCTACTGAGCCCATCCATGGTAAGTTTTGAAACAGGAGACTTGCCAATTTTGCTGGCCTGGCTCCCCAGCAGGCTCCAAGGATCCTCCTGTCTCTGTTCCCCAAGTACTGAGGTTACAAACAGACGTTAGTTATCACACTTGACTTTATGTGGGTTCTGGGTATCAAACCGAAGTCCTCAGGCCTGCTATGTAAACACTTTACTGTCTGTCCCCATAGGCCCCAAGAGCCCAGATTATTTCTCTTTAAGGAGTCAGCAAGGATCTTTGAGGTTGGTTTGCAAACATGGACTAATCCCATGATAATGGCAAACAGCAAATGTTCGCCTGAAGAGAGCCTCCTAGAAATGTCTTAGTCTACTGTTATCAATAAACAGGTGCTGCAAGTTAATTTGACTGGTGAATCGAAGTCATTAGTAAGAAAAAGACATGAAATGGATGGAAACTGCTACTTTAAATCCTCCATTAGCCCAGTGAGTTGGGTAATCTTTCCACCTTTCTAATAATGAGGATGAGGGTTCTCAGGATAAAATCCTACATGTTGTTGATGAACAGGAATAGCTGGGTTGGATCCTGAGTTAACCTTTGCACTCAGTACAGGCTACACTTCCTAAAATCCACAGATACCTATGAAGAACAATTTGTTCGTATTATTTTGGGGAACATTTCTACATCATTGTGCTATTGCTGGCTTTTTTGGGTTTTAGTTATCATTTTGCAAGAACTGGCTCCCTGACAGGAGAGTTCTCATTATCCTAGTTGGATCTGGTTAAAAGAGCCGATGCCTTTTCTCCAACCCAGCTATTTTAATTTGGCTGCTGACCTGCTGCAAATTACCCCACAAATGAGTAGAAAGCACAAAATCGTATGCAGACACTTGGGTTTAGTTCAAACAGACATTCCCCACACGGATTCCTTAACTGTAGGTGCTGCATTTAGAAATCCCAGATGTTAGAACTATGCTAGAGGAAGCTTCCTGTCTACAGATTGATGCAATTATATTCCCTTCACATGGACACAGATTGAGGTTGCAAACAGTGCTGAGCAATCAAGGCATACAATGTTGCAAACATATTTAAGGCTAATCTGGGAAATGACCATTCCAGAGAACAAAATTTATGATATTTAATTAAGAAACCAGCACTTAGAGATCTCATTTTGTGCAATATTTGCTTTTCTAACTTGATGGCAATTTATATAATATTTAATGGTCATATATAATCATAAGCTTTACATTTACTTGCCAGGCCATGATATACATCTTTTATAAATACTGTTAAAACAGATAAATGGTCACAGAGACTTGTCCATGCTTCTTGGTATTTCTAAAGTAAGTGAGCTGTAATGGGTGCCATGATAGCAATCTTCTCAGAAGTCGTTTAAATTGGAACAATGCTCAATGATGAAAGGGGCAAATGATTGAAAAAATTCTACTTCCTGAGACTTCACTGAATAATGAGGTCCCACTAAGCATGGATGCTTGCTCAGTTTTCATGCAGCTAATTCAGAAAAGAAGCAGGAGTGAACTGTTGTAGAAGACATGTATTATTTCTTAAGCAAAATCTTTACACATTTGCAAAGTCAGATGTAAAATGCTTTTATTTGAAGTCCTTTATTGTTGCTGTAAAATGATGCCCGGAGCATGGGGCAATGTGGGCTTAGAAGTGAAGGCTCAGCAGTGTCGAAGGGCCTTTGAGCTTACCTCTGTAGCAAGTTCATTTCTCTCTGAGGTTTTGCCTAGGATTTAAGACCACCTCCTATAAATGAATGTGTGTTGCTTCCGTGTCTATCCTGTCAAATATCAAATATACAGTCCAACAGCTACTCTTGATTTCTGAGTGTTTGTTACTATCTTTCAAAATAACCATCTTGGTCACTCATGTAAAACAGTGTCATGTTTCCCTGAGAAGTCGGGCGTGATAGTAATTAAACTTCACGCTTGTTCCAGGAACATTTGGTTTCAATCTTTTTTTTTTTTTCTCTTTTCTAAGTCAGCATATTTTCTCTTATCCAATTTATTCGGAAGGAGGAAACAGGATGGATCTGTTATTTAACCAAGCTTTTGGTTTACACTGCAATTTGAAAGCTCTGAACTCTTTCACTTCTGGTGTGCAGTGTTCTCCATCTCTGTCAAATCCTTCAAACTCTCTCTCCATTTCTCAAGGACAATTTCCTTCAGAGAGGTAAAACATACAAGACTAATCCATATCAACCCAAAGAGCACGCCCTGTGCACTGCAGGGGAAGACAGCTTTCCATCACCTATATTTGCTAAATTTCAGAGCTGTAGTTTAAGAGACATGTGACATTTTATTAGCTTTTGCAATTTACCTTTGGAAGTTTAAGCAATTTAGTCAGTCAGGACATCAAATCTGGTGGCGGCTGGAGCTTTCTCCTACTTGTGCAAAATTTGCCTAGCTGTTGCATTCCATGTTTATTTACTTAGTCATGTGAACTGTGAGACTCTATGAAACGTATCCTTGGTCTTTGATCCAGTTTCCTTTCTTGACAGCTCTAAAAATATTTGGGATCTCAGGGTCTTTGTCTGACCTTCAGACGACTGGTGATTCAGGATGATAGGAGTGGATGATGGAATAAAGATAGCATCTATGGATGTAGAAAAAGTTGGCTGAGCCTGTGACCTGTGGGCAGTGATTTAATCCACCATTTCTCTGTAGCAGTCTTCTATAAGACTGGATCCTTGATTCCAGATCAGTGATTTGTATTACATCTGTTACTGTGACGAAGCCCTCTCATCTAACGCAACTTAAGGGGGGAGAGATTTGTGTCAGCTCATAGGCACAGGCCACCACAGAAAGGAATCAGGGCAGGAGCTTGAAGCAAAATAACATGAAGGACATAGCTTGCTGGTCAGCTTATAGCAGATCTATCTTTAGTTAGATTCCTTATGCTTCCCAGGATCACTTGCCCAGGGAATGGTGCTATCCATGATGCCAGTCACAGAAAACCAAGCCCTCTTACACCAACCAACAATCAAGACAACTCCCCTAAGACATGCCCAAAGGCCAGTCAGTTAAAGCTAATGAGGGTAATCTGCTCCTGGAAAACTAAAAACAATAGATGCAGGATGATGTCAGCCATTTTCCGCTATCCACGTGTAGTCTAGTTCGTCTAAGCTACATGCCTTGTCCAAGTAAACAGCAAGTTCACGTTTACTGACTCACATTGGCCTTCCTTCTACAGTGGCTGACAGAAATCCTCAGGTATGCCCTGGCTCTTTTCCACATGAGGCAGGGCCATGACCACCTACCTTCCTGCTGCAGTGGGAGCCCCTGTTTTAATTTTTTAGCATATCCATGTGCCATTGAAAACGTCACTGGAGATTGTCTTTACCTAGACACTGCAGTAAGCTGATCCAGTTGTTTACAGGTCACCACAGTATCTCAGTTTAAACACTATAGGCTCTCCTTAGGATGACATTAGGCTGGAGGACGTCAAGGGTTGTACGGAATGAGAAAGGTTCTATTCATTGGAAATGTTGACGTAATTGTGGGAGGCTCAGTGTTATAGAAGACTCCTACACATTGGGTTGGAGGCATCTGAGCAGTATCTGAACATCTGGATGGGAGAGCCAAGATATCACTAGTCCACAAGACCCACAGGTTGTATATGGCTGTGGCTTTCCCACTGCCACCACTAAGAGGAGTTTAGGTTGAAATTCTGACCTGTGTTCTGCTCTTTGCTGGAGACTTTCTGCCCCTCTGTGCTGCTCAGCTGCCTGTAGTCCCTGAGATGCTTATCATCACCATCACCATCACCATCACCACCATCATCACCATCATCATCATCATTCCTTGCCTTCTTCCTCATCCCCCTGCTCCTCATCCTCCTTCTTTGTTCAAGACAGTTTCTCTGTGAATGTCTAGCTGTCCCAGAATTCACTCTATAGAACTGACTGCCACTGAACTCACAGAGATCCCTCTCCCAATGCTTCCCCAGTGCTGTATTAAAGGCATGCACCATCTTCATCCAGCACTGTCCTGAGATTGATACAGCTTTTTATTTCTTTAATGGAAGAAAGCCAGTCTCTGGTTATTCTGATGAAGTTCTGGTTTTCCATTGTGCATATATGTTCTCCATTAATTAATTTATTTAGCCAGATCACTGAACCCTCCCCCTCACACAGACCATCCCCTTTCCCTTCTCCTCTGAGAGAGTGGGGACCCCTGAGTATCCCCCCACCCAGGGGCACCAATTCTCTGCAGGATTAGGCCCATTCTCTCCCACTGAGGCTAGACAAAGCAGTCCAGTTGGGAAATGGATTCCACAGATAGGCAACAGCTTTACGGACAGCCCCTGCTCCAGTGTTGGGGGACCCACATGAAGACCAAGCTGCTTATCTGCTACATATGTGCTGGGGGTCTCAGTCCAGCCTATGCTTGCTCTTTGGCTGGTAGTTCAGACTCAGGTTAGATGACACTTTTGATCTTCCTGTGGAGTTTCTATCCCCTCCAGGTTCCTCAATCCTTCCCCCAACTCTTCCACAAGACTCCCTGAGCTATGTCCAGTATTGGGCTGTGGGTTGCTGCATCTGTTTCACTTAGCCATTGGTGATTCCTCTCAAGAACAGTTAATGCAAGGCTCCTATAGGCAAGCATAATACACTGTGCCTATTTAAATCTTACTGCTCCCTGACTACTTTTATTTATAGCTTTTATTTTTCCAAACGATATGTTATTTATCTGTAGTTTTTAGACTTTTGCTGATACAGATGTGGAAAGCTCTTGGTTTTTGGCTAACCTTCACTTTAAATCACTTGTTCTATTCCAGTACCTACTGGTTTGCTCATTGTTCTTTTCAGCTATTCCATGATTTCTGTCTGGATATCTCATCTTAATAAATGGTTATTTAACAGAGTGTCTATTAAACATCCAGATGGAAGAGCTTTTTGTTTCCTGATTTGTTCTGGAGAAATGAGAATATTTTAAATTTCCCTTTATTCATAGTAATCATGAAGATTATAGGATTTTTATTTTATGGCTTCTCATTTCATGAATGTCTCATGAAACTGAGACAACGGTGTATTATTTACCAAGGCAGAGAACCTGTGTTTAACTCTATTAATTCCTGTCTCATCCATCATGTGCTGAGAATGGTAAGCTAAACCCACTGTTAAAATCCTTTTCTTACTCAGTTCTTCTTCAGATCTCATTCATTGTTGTTTCCATTCACAAGTATTAATACTTACTATACTATCCATGGTGATCATGGATCCTACTTTAGTCTTATTCTATGAATAATGTAATGCAATCTATGCATGTCCTGTAAGGGTCTCAGCCTCTGTTTTCTTCTGTCTCCATTTGGCTGGTGAATTTTACTTTCTCTTTTTACTTGTGTATGCTTTGGACAAATGCAGCTTTAAATAGAATCATAGCATTTTAATTGTTTATTCATAAAGTTGAAACTGAGCTTGGTCTCAATTCCATCACAGTTGCATTGAAGTTTATATGGCACTCATGAATTTATTTCATATTTGGGCATCTCCTTCATGACATTCACTTTCAAGTTAGGAATGTGTGCATTTTCTGCCAGTGGCTCCTCCACCTATCCCTCTCTTCCTCCTTCCCTTCACTCCCTTCCTTCTCCTTTTCCCTTCCTCTATCCTTCTTTCCCTTTCTTTCTACCTTCCTTTTAAACTAACTTCCTTCCTTCCTTCCTTCCTTCCTTCCTTCCTTCCTTCCTTCCTTCCTTCCTTCCTTCTTTCCTTCCTTCCTTCCTTCCTTCCTTCTTTCCTTCCTTCTTCCCTCCATCCCTTCCCTAGCAGGACAGTGTATTGAAGCCAGGACCTCATGCATAAGGCAGGTGCTTAGCCCCGAGTGAGTGCCACCTGAATGCTGGCTATGCATGAGTGACTCTCCAGAGTACTAATCTATATTTCATTAAATGGCCTAAACTACCCTATGGGATATCAGCTCTAAATGACTCTACCCAGTTCCTATCCAAGAGTAGGGGCCCAGACCAGCACAATGATATTACTGGAATTTCCTTTAATTCTTCCCTTATTCCTTTAGAATTTCTAGATCTTTACAGGTTTGTAGGATCATACATTCTGATGCTGTCTCCATTTGACCTTAACATGGTGTTATTTCAGTCAGGTGGCAGGTCTCAGCTTTGTTACTTTTTGTTTTTTTAAGATATCTATTTTATATATGAGATCTCTCTTTTGATTGTCTGATGTTAGTCATTTAAGAAATTAGTATTTGGTAATTCTTTTTATTTTTCTTTTGAGACAGAAACTCACTGAGCAAGGGCTAATCTCACGTTCCCTGTGTAGTCTGGGCTAACATTAAATTCTTCATTCTCATTCCTTAGGCTTCGGGGGTCATGCTTACAGGTACTGACACTGTCTGAGCACTGCTGGAGCATCTGTGTCCTCTTCAGCTATCTCCACAGGGTTGCCACCCTCTTTTGGTTCTCCTTGAGATTAATTAAGGTTTCATGCAATCTATGTTTTCCCTATTGCTGTAAATTGTACCTTCTATTTCTACTATGATTTTATGATTTTACTTTAGTAATTTCTTCAAATTATTTTTGAATGTATTCTTGATTAATTTTTTTTCAATTTTCTTTTGTTCATTCCTATTCTTTGTTTTAATCTTTGTGTTCAAGAAGTTTCTTCCCGTATCTTAATGCTATTTGAGGATGCTTGAGTTGGTTTGAGTCATATCATTAAAGGTTGTCAAACTGGTCTTTTGACTGTTAACAGCAATTTTTAAATGTGTTTCTCACCTTTTTTGTCAAAACACTTTACATGAGTATGAGGTACGTCATGCTTTCTTACATTTCATTTGATTTTCTATTATGAGTCTATCCTTGAAGTCCCTCTCCTTCAACCATCTATCATTCATGAGTAGTGACAGTGCTGCCTAGTGTCTGGGGTAAGGTGTTTAGAAGTCTGTTCTATTTCTATTTGTATGTGATCTTGGTTTTCTGCTTCCTTCCTCCTCCATGTCTCCTCTGTACAATTCCATTTTCCAGGACTACCAGTTCGGTAAAGGTGTTTCCTCCTTTTCAGTGTTGGATAGATCTTACCTCCTGTCCTAGATTCAATCTTCTTCCACAGTGTTTAACATTCGGTCATCCATTTTAGTCTGTTTAAGGTAGTAATTTAATCTATATTTTGTTTAAGACAGTTTTCATAGCTGGGGAACACTTGCTGGGATGTGAAAAGCCCTAGGTTCCACTTCCAATACCATACACTCATGCACGCACACGTGCGTGCATACACACACACACACACACACACACACACCAAACAAACAAGAACAAGACCACTTTCACATGTCCTTCCTAAGAAATGATCCCATCTGTATACTAGTGTTCTTGAACTTACTATGTGTCTCAGGCTGCCTTTGAACTCACCGTCTTCCTGCCTCAGTCTTCCAAATGTTGGGACTCTTGTTACACATGAGCCTCTTGGGAACCACCTGTGATCTGCTGTTGATTCTCTTATCCCAACTCCCCTACACACACACTCACACACACACACACACACACACACACACACACACACACACACACACACGTACCTGTCCTCTATTCTCAGAGGCAAGGAAGGCTGTGATAATAGGATCATTTAAAGTCAAGACTCACCCTCTCAAAGATGCTAAGAGAGTCTGTCTGTTTTAATTTTCTGCCATTGTTTTTGTTTCTTGGGAATCACTTGGGTATTTTTTTTAACAAGATAGATTTACTGAATTAGATTAGGCCCATGAGCCTGCATTTTAATAGATCATCATACTAATTCTATCAAAGTTTTAGAACCATTTCCTTCTAGATACTTTCACATCAAAATACTATGCACAGTCTGGACAGCAGATTTGTGTTCAGAGTAGCTGATAAGAGATGAATACAACTTTCACACGCTAGACTATTTTGATTTGATATGTCAAATTTCTGGCTATACACCTGGGATCTAGAATATATACATCTAATAAAAACAACATTTTTTTATGTCAGTCTCTACTTGAACCACTTTTAAAGTTCTAAGGAGAAAGAGTAATAGATATTTCTTCCAAGGCTCTGCTTTTGGCTGTAATATTTTCCTTCCCTATATTCCTATTGCAAAATGTAAATTTCTCCACTTGAAAGAAGATTCCATTGGTCCATCTTGATCTGTGTGTAGCTCCTTGAGAAGGAAGATTTTGTGACTGCATTTTGATCTGTGTGTAGCTCCTTGAGAAGGAAGATTCTGTGTGGTTTCGTCTTGATCTGTGTGTAGTTTCTTGATAAAAAATATGCAATAGGAAGTCAGAAGGAAAACCAGAATATATCTCACAGTGAAAAGATGTAATGAGCAGAAAAGCAAAGAGTTTCCATCAGGTATGTACTTAACTTAAGAGAATTTAGACTTTAATATATGTCAAATTCATTCCAGTGTCAACCAACCTGAAGGATAGTGTTTGGAAGTCAAATTCATAAAGATATAGTATCTTACCACATAATATAATTTAATAATTTAAATGACCCACACAGTCAAGATGGCTCTAGGAACTGGGGAGGGAAGCCAGAACTCCTATTCTTGAACCAGTACATTCTGCATCTTGTGTGCTGTGGAACAGTTATAGATGCCAGAGAGTCTGCACACCATTCCCTGACATTGGAGAGAGCACAACCTAAATGACAATTCCCAGGGAGTAACTGTTGGTTTCCTCACCCTGGTTTTCTACAAAACAAAACTTAATATGATTTGTAAATCCATACTTGGTTTTACAAATGTGTTGTTGTCTAGTCACTTTAAACACTTAAAAGAGGAGGTCATAGGTCTGTCTCTGCTCTGGTGCACTGACGAGAGAGCCCAGGCTGTGTGCATCGATGTGCTGTACTGGGGAGAAAGCCCTGACTGTGTGGACCAGATGTGTTGTACTGAGGAGAGAGCCCAGGCTATATGCATCAGATGGGTTTTAAGACACTTATCTATTTCTTTGCCATTCACAGGAATTATAGAATCGACATAATCTTCTGTATTAAAAGCCATGGATAGAGAAGGTTGATCAATGACACATAGCCAGTCCTTCCTGAGATGCTGACCAGCACTGTTAGACCATGACATACACATTATTCATGGGGGTGGTATCTTTCCTTTTATCACACCAGTAGAAAATATATGACTTATAGCTTTCCTGCTCACTTCTGGATAATAGCAGAAGAAAGTTGCATTACTTTTAGTGGTGAGAAGTTCTTAATTTACCTCTTTGCCCTCTTTTCTTTCTTCTTTCCTTCCTTCTTTATTATTTTTATTTTTCTGTTCTTTCTGGTAGGTTTATACAAGGCACCTTTCTCTCTTTTATTAAACATAGGTCCTTTTTTCCTAAAAATATAATTTGAATACAGTTTCCCCTCTGTATTTTCAGGTCCCGCTTTCCCCTCTTATCTAGATCTACTCCCTTTCAGTCTCTCATTAGAAATGGTATAAAAGCATAAAGGAGGAGGGAAATGGGATAGGTGGTTTCCAGGGAGGGGAAATGTGGAAAATGGATGACATCTTAAATGTAAATAACTAAAATATCCAATTAAAAAATGAAATGTAAGGAATGAAAACTATCCAATAAAAAAGATAAAACAGAAAAGTACAGGCTTTTAAATGATAACAACAAAACATGACACAAAAACAACCAAAAGCAACCAACCAAACAAAAACATCATATAGGAGTTGAGAAGCCAAGCAAACAGGAAAAGACAAGAGCTACAAGAGCCAACTCAAGAATCAAAGATCCACTCATTCACACACTCAGGAGTTTCAGAACAGTACTAACTTGAAGTCTATAGTGTATGCACAGAAGACCTGATAAAGACCTGTGCAGGCCGTGTGCATGTTGCTTCAGTGTTTGTGAGTTAGTATGAGCTTTGCTCAGTTGTTTGGGAGGGCCTTGGTTCACTGGTTTTCACTTATGGTGTCATTGCCCCATTTTCTAAATCTTTATCCACAATGATATTTTAATTGATTTGTATCATTAGATTCGTCTTTAAAACCCTAGCTGGAACTAGAAATTATTATCCTGAGTGAGGTAAGCCAATCACAAAAGAACACACATGGTATTCACTCACTGATTATTGGATATTAGCCCAGAACCTTGAAATGCCCAAGATGCAACTCACAGGCCACATGAAGCTCATAAAGAAGGAAGACCAAGTAGGGGTGATTCGGTCCTTCTTAGAAGGAGCAACAAAATACTCAAGGGAGCAAATATGGAGACAAAGTGAGGGACAGAAACTGAAGGAGGGGCCATCTGAAGACCATTCCACCTGAGTATCCATCCCATGTGCAGTCACCAATGGTAGATGCTGATGTGGAAGTCAGGAAGTGCATGCTGATAAGAGCCTGATATGGATGTCTCCTCAGAGGTCTTCAAGAGTCTGACATATTCAGAGGCAGATGCTCACAACTAGCCATTGAACTGATCATGGGGTTCTCAATGGAGGAGTTAGAGTGAAGACTGAAGGAGCTGAAAGGGTTTGCTGCACCATGAGGAGAGCAACAATACCAACCAACCACAGCTCCCAGGGTCTAAAGCACCAGCCTGGGAGCACTTATGGAGGGATCCAGGGCTTCAGCTGAATATGTAAGAGTGGAGGGCCCTGCTGGGCATAGGTGGAAGAAGAGAACCTTGACCTCATGAAGGCTGGACGCCCCAGGGGGTGAGAATTTTGAGGGTGGGGAGGTGGGAGTGGGGGGGTAGATAGAGGTTACATCCACAGAGAAGGAGGAGGGGTGAGGGTATAAGGGGTTCCTGGGTGGGTGGGGGATGGGGTAAGGGGACAACATATGAAATGTAAATAAAACATCCAAAAAAAAAAAAAAACCCTAGCTGAGTTTTTCCCAAAATGGTTTGTTTGCAAGTATGTGCAGATGTATGTGTTTTGTGTATATATGTGTGTGTGCTGTAGTATCTGTATGTGTGTTTGTGTGATTGTGTCTGTGTGTGTGTGTTGTGGTGTGTATATGTGTGTAAGTGTCTCTTTCTGTTTGTGGTATATGATATATGTGTGTGTGTGGTGTGTATATGTGTGTTTATGTGTGTCTCTGTGTGTGTATGATATGTTATATATGTGTTTGTGTATTTGTGTGTGTCTCTCTGTGTGCATGGTATGTGGTATGTGTATGTGTGTGTGTGTGTGTGTGTGTGTGTGTGTGTGTGTGTATGTGCATGTACATGTATGTGTTTATGTGTGTGTAGACTACAGATCAACTCTGGGTGATTTTTCAGGTGCTGTCGACTGTCTTTGACCTGGAATTTAGCAAGTAGTGGAGGCTGGGTGTCTAGTGAGTCTCAAGGATCATCCTGTCCTCAGGTCTCTAGAGTGGGGGATTACAAATACTCACCTTCACAGTCAAGAGTTTTCAGATTGAATCCAGGTATTAGCTCAGGTCTCACTCACACAAAGCAAAACAAAAACCAAACCAACTTGTGATTGCTTTCTTGTGAGAAGCACTCAGGACTCAAAGGAAAGGACCTTAGATGAAATGCTGGACAGTAGGGAGAGGGAACTTATAGAGCCCACCTCCAGCAGAAAGACAAAACATCAAATGAAGGAGAGGGTTGCCATCCCACAGCCAAAACTCTAACCCATAATTGTTCCTGTCTGAAAAACCTGCAGGGATGGAAATGGAGAGGAGACTGAGGAAAAGAAGGTCCAGCAACAGGTCCAAAGTGGGATCCAGCTCAAGAGAAGGTCCCAAGACCTGACACTATTACTGAGGCTATGGAGCACTCACAAAAAGGGACCTATCATGACTGCTCTCCGAAAGATCCAATAAGCACCTGGAAGAGTCAGATGCAGATATTTGCATCCAACCAATGGACAGAAGCTGCTGACCCCTGTCATTGAATTAGGGGAAAGCTAGAAAAAGCTGAGGAGGGTGACCCTGTAGGAGGACCAGCAGTCTCAATTAATCTGGACCCCCGAGATCTCTCAGATACTGGAACACCAACCAGGTAGCATACACCAGCTGATATGAAGTCTCCAACACATATATAGCAGAGGATTGCCAGGTCTCGGTTTAGTCAAAGAAGATGCACCTAACCCTCAAGAGACTAGAGGCCCCAGGGAATTTAGAGGTCTAGTGGGGTGGGGTGTGAGAGGTAGGGACATTGCATGGAGACAGTGGAGCAAGGAGGAAGTATGGGATGTGCAATAGTTGGAGGTTAGACCAGGAGGGGAATAAAATCTGGATTTTAAAATAAGCAAGCAAGCAAGCAAGCAAGCAATTAAATAGAGTGATAGAATAGAAAAGAACAAAAAAAATAAGAAAGAAAAGTCCCAGGTGAAAAGCAGGGAACAAACACTACCCAAAGCAGTTTCCTAGTTGTGCAGAAAGTGATTCCCTTTAAGAAAGAGAGAGAACCAAAAGCCTCAGTGCACTTCCCAGGCATGAGGCCCATGAGCTGACTTAGTTGGCAGATGCTACACCAAGGTCTCTCTAGTACCTATGCATTACTATACTTACCAAGCATGACAAAGTATACTGAACAACTGGTGGGTTGGGATGTGTGTGTGGGGGGGTGGGAACAGCCTAGTGGAGACAGGGAAGTAGGTTGGAGTTATGGGATATGGAACAGTCAGAGGGTGGAAGGAGAGAATAAAATCTGGAGTGTAAACAAATTTAAAAAAATCCAAAACAAAAAAACAAAAACAAATAACAACAACAAAACAAACCAAGTTTGTCTCCCTAGTCCTGAACTGATTTTTGCAATCTAATTTATTTTGAGTAAAAAGGACTTAATAACATATTTTAAAATGAAAAAAATTATATTGTATCAGAATAGAAGATAAAGAATACTTGGTTTTCTGAGTTACTGGATTATGGTGTGCGTGTGTGTGTGTGTGTGTGTGTGTGTGTGTCACGAGTACACGTGTGTCTGATAGTATGGTTTTTGTGTGGATAAAGATTGCTGTGTGAGCAGCTACAGGTTGGAAAATTTAAGCAATGCTGGTTCAGTAGAGAGTAACTAACAGACTGCGTGCAATTATTTCTTCTTTTAGAACAGTGACTTCTATTAGAAAATGCCCTTCAGCTATGTCACTTTACCCTCTTATGCATCCTAAGGTCCACACAAACTTCATTGGAGTTTTCTGTTTGCAGCACACTACTGGCACATAGCTGTATCTTTTGTGTGATGTACAACATTTCTTTAGACTGACATCTGTTCTTTAAATTTTATTATTTTTAATTCACAAAATTGCCCTTTCCTTTTAAGTCAACCATTATTGTATTTAATTATAATTATGAGTAATAAAAATGTATATTGGAATGTGTACAAAGCATATTTTTGTTCTCATTGTCTTTGTGACAGCAAAAGGAAGTATTCTTGAGTTCACCCTAAGACCTGATGGCGCATGCATTGCACCTAGTAGATGAAGTTCTTAGTACTCAGATACTCCCCTCCCTCAAAGGTAGCTGAGTATGTGCAGATGCTCAGAAGGAAGAAAAATGTAATTTCTGGGTATTCAGCTGTGTGCATCACCAGCTATTCCCTCACAACAGTATTTATGTCAGAAGCAAACATGCTGAGCCTTAATGTAATTTTATTAATAATTACTTCAAGGGTTGCAAAATATTTTATTCTAGCACTAGATGTTCCAATGTCAAAAGTCTGTAGTAGATGCATTTTGTTAGAAGGCCAGAGATTTCTGTGCTAAAGACTAAGTCAATATTTGTTCTGATCTCAAGCTTAGCCTTCTTAAAGCCATCTGATGCCTGCGGTTTAGATTACAGAGTAGTCCGAGTGGAGATTTGTATATAATTGATTATCTGTGTGGGGAACTGAGCTACTGATGCATTCCTGCAAACAGAAGAGGATCAGAGTATCTAATATGCCCTGTGAATATGATTAACTCAGGGTGGAAACAGACTTCTAAAAAAAGAGTTTTAATAGGGCCTATTTCAGTATAATAAAAATATATTTAAGGTATTCTAGTTTCATTCTGTCACTGTAAAAATTATACAATAACCAAAATTAAATTAGGGAAGGGAGTACATTTTTTTTCTTTGGCTGACCCTGCTAAGTCTTGTTCTTGCACAGAGTTATGTCAGAACAGAAGCTCAAGCTCGAACCCGAAGCAGAAACCACAGAGGAAAAACACTTCTCTCTTCTCTCTCAAACTCATATTTAGCTAGCTTTTGCATAAAACCCAGGGCCACCTGCCCAGGGAGTGCTGCCTAACAGGTGACTGAAACCTCCTCTACTAGTTAACATTCTAGGCAGGGCAACCTGAGAGGTCAGTTCCTCAACCTAGTCTTTCCTCTTGGATGACTGTAGGCTATGTCAACTTTACAATGAAAGCTAACTAGGCCCAAGAATAGCAATGGTTTAATCAAAGATTCTGATGAGGACACAGTGTGTTCCTGTCACCTTTAAAATTTCCTTAAGCTCTCTCTAGTTAATTCCCCTTCATGCCTGGTTTAAAGCCCTCACAAACTGCCCTTCAACAGAAGACTGAATTTTGCTGCTGATGGGACCACACAGTAGGTTTCTTCTGCGTCATTATTAGCTTGCTCAGTATACTCTGCCAACTTTGTTCACACTGTTACACTATGGGTAGTGTGTTCAGCTTCTCTGCTGAACTATGTTTACTGGTACATATAATGTGACCTTTATTTCTGCCATTACCATGGAAGGACATTTTTTCTTGATTCTAATTTAAGAATGTTGTGAAGATTCTCTTAGCATTTATTTTTTTTGTGGACATATCCTTCATCCCTCTCATCTATATAATAGAGGTTTAATTTCTGAGTTATTTTCTTTTTAAAAAGAGAGTTTATTTTTAACTTGTATGTGGGTATGTGTGCACACTAGTGCAGGTTCCTGCAAAAGCCGGAGACACTAGATCTCTTGAAGCTGAAGTAACTGGTAGTTGAGAACGGTTTGACATAGCTTCTCGGAATCCAACTGTTTTCCTCCACAATGGTAGTAAGTGCTCTGACCTGCTGAGCCATCTCTTCAGTCCCTCAAATATAGTCTCATGTTTTTAAGATGTTCTCATTGCTCTTGGACTACTTTGTGTTTCTTCTATAAGTCTGCAACATCCAGTGGCTCCATATTCTACAATGTTGTATATGCCTATTGTAGTTCTAGCCAACTAATGGGAAAATATTGCTGACTCAGAATTTTTCCTCATTCTTACTAATTACAATTCAACAGTAAAATATGTAACTATCTTACTCATAATTTTACTTGAGAGTTCTGATTATTTATTTATGGAGAGAAGATCTTCCTCTTTAGTTAAGACTGGCTTTGAACTCCTAATAACCCTTTTGGCTCCACCTTGTGATGTGAGTGTAGGAGTGAACCCCTGTACCCCATTTAGGATGCTATTTTTAATGGTGTTTCCTTTGTAAAGAGTTATTTGGAGGGACTTAAAGTTCTTGTAATACAGATCTTTCAGTTGATTGGTTAGAGTTATACCAAGATATTTTATATTATCTGTGACTATTGCTGAGGACGTTGTTTCCCTAGTTTCTTTATTTGTCCATTTACCATTTATATAAAGGAGGGCACCTGATTTCTTTGAGTTAATTTTATATCCAGCCACTTTGCTAAAGTTGTTTATCAGCTGTAGGATATCTCTGGTTGAATGTTTGGGATCACTTATGTATACTATCATATTATCTGTGAATAATACCTTGCCTTTCCAGTTTGTGTTTCCTTGATCTCCTTTTGTTGTCTTATTGCTCTAGCTAGAACTTCAAGTACTATATTGAATAGATACAGAGACAGTAGCAGCTTTTAATGTTGTTGCTTCAAGTTTCTATTTAATTTGCTGCTGGATATTGGCTTATTGTATATTGCCTTTATTACATTTAACTATGTGCCTTAAATCCCTGAACTTTCTAAAACTTTTAGCATTAAGGGGTGTTGGATTTTGTCAAGGGCTTTATCAGCATCTAGTGAAATGATCATGTGATTTTTTTCTTTTGAGTTTGTTTATATAGTGGATTATACTGGTGGACTTTTGTCTAAAAACAAACCCTGTATCTGTGAGATGATGCCTTCCTGATCGTGGTGAATGATGTTTTTGGTGTGTTCTTGGATTCAGTTTGGAAGAATTTTATTGATCATTTTTGCATCGATATTCATACGTGAACTTGATCTGAAGTTGTTGGGTCTTTGTGTGGTTTAGGTATCAGAGTCACTGTGGCACCATAAGAATGAATTAGGTAGTGTTCCTCCTGTTAATGTTCTGTGGAATAATTTGAGGAATATTGATATAAGATCTTCCTTGAAAGTCTGGTAGAATTCTGTAGTAAAACCATCTGGCCCTGGATCTTTGTTTGTTTGTTTGTTTGTCTGTCTGTTTTGCGAGGTTTCTATCATCTGCTTTGATTTCCTTAGGGATTCTGGAACTGTTTAGATAGTTTATCTGACCTTGATTTAACTTTGCTATGTGGTGCTATCTGTCTAGAAAATTATGTATTTGTGATTTAATTTTCCAGTTTTGTTGAGCACAGGCTTCTGAAGTAAGACATAATGACTTTTCGAATTTTCATCAACTTCATTTCTTATGTCTCCCTTTTCGTTTCAATAGGAATTTCATTGAATCTGTACACTGCTTTTGTTAAGATGGCCATTTTCACCAAATTAATCCTGTAGCTTCATGAGCATGGAAGATCTTTACATCTTCTGAGGTCTTCAATTTCTTTCTTCAGGGAATTTTATTATATTTTATTTTTTGTGTCCTTATTTTCACTTAATTCCAGGAAATTTTTTAATTTCTTTCTTGATTTCTTCTTTGACCATTGGCAAATTTTAATTTTTTTTCTTGATTTCTTCTTGAGCCATTTATCTTCAGTATTGTTTAATCTTTATGAATTGTGTGATTACTGGAGACTCATTTGCTGTTGAGTTTATGTTGTGATATGTGTGGTCAGAAAATATATACAGATTTTACTTCAATCTCTTTCATTTTGTTAAGATTTGCTTTGTTGGTCATTTGAATTATGTCATCTAGTGGTCTTTTCTGATCTTCCTTAGGTCTTTATACGAGTGCAGTTCTCCACTTATGACTCTACAGGTAACAGTGTAACATGTTGCCTCTTAATTTTCTATCTTTCTTAATTTTCTTCTTAATTTTTTCACTGGACTCCCTTTAAGCTAATTTCCCAATTTTCCATATTTATGTCCTCTATACTTCAAGAAAGCAGTGAATTTAGTCTGGGTTTATACAGTGAGCCTGTTTACTTACTTCTTGTTTTTTGTTTGTTTTTTACTTCTCTTTCTTAGGATAATGTTCCAGCCTGTGGTCACATCAAGGTTTATTCTTGAATGAAGGCAGTACAGTTCAGGCTTCCTTTGAATTCTTGCATAAATGGTGTATCTCAAAAGAAGTTAGCCCAAAGTCTTTGTTTGTACACGTTTGTAAACAAAGAGGTGAACTTTCAGGCCTGTTCTTGTTGGTTGGAGGACAAAGGATTCTTCTTCACCATAGCCTGTCCTCCTGAGGTCACTTCCTGTGCATAATACATCTTCTTCACAGAAACACTGTACATACGTTTCTTTAAGGAACACTTGGATTTTTTTCTACTGGCTAAGGGTTAACTGTTTATTTGGTGTTACAAAATCAGAACGTAACAAGAATGGAAAGGATAATGCTTCCATCTATTTTAGTTAATCTCCTGTTCTGTCCGAAATACCTGGACCATCTATTTCTAATCCTCACTAGAGAGCAGGAGGATGAGCACAAATGTTTCTAGGTAGCAGCACTCTTCTTGGGTACCTTTGAAAAAAGTTTTTCCCACTAGTTTTCTTAGTCAGGATATCTTTTTTGGTTTCTGTTTTCTGGAAACTGTTTAATAAAGTCCCCCTTCCTTTGCTTTGTTGATTTTATTAACTTCTCCTCCCTTATTGTCATTTCACTATAGTCTCTGACAGAACAGATGCGGGCCATGTGTGCTTAATCCATCATCTTACAAGGAAATGTTTTTCAGTGTTTTAAAATCAATCAGTGTTCAGTCAGTGGCTAGTCTTTCACAGCTATCAAGTCCAGCCGTTTGCTGGCAGCGCTTCCTTTTCCTCTCCAGCCGTCATAGGAGCACCATGTCTCATGCTCTTCCCTGTCATCCTCAATCCTTACACGAGCAGTGCTGTCTCATGCTTCAAGGAAGATGTGCAAAGAGAAAGTCTCTGTTCTGAGTGACAGCCTAACATTTTCCAAGATCAAGACAAATTTATCTTAAAATAATAAAATCAAAGTGTTAAATACCTTGTGTTCAGAAAACTACAAAGTGATTCCTGGTTCTTTACCTCAGAATCCAGAGTATTTCAGTATAGACAAGGATGTAAAAGTAACCTGGGAGAGGAAGGAATTCCTTACAGCACCAGGAAATATCACCAACCCAAGTTACTACCAAATAACATCAGTTTAATCCTAACGTGTTTTAATAGATACTGCCATTGTTAGTACTAAGAAATTATTTTCTTCATTTTGTACAAATACAAAAAATAAGAAGAAAACAACTTACCAAATTTGAGAGGGTAGGATGTGCCCTAGAAAAGAGGTTCTTAAGATGGATCAAAGATTGATAAAGGAGTCTCTTAGACAATGGATCGCAAAACTATTACAAAAGTATTTCCAGTATGAGAAATCTTACCTATATCATTTTTCCATGTTAAATATTCCTGCAGCTCTGGGAAAGGATCAAAACTATTCCTTATGAAAAGTTCTCAGTGCATCAGTTTGTACATGCTCTTGCTAGCATATCACTAACTTTCCCCCCTTTTGATGTACGTATCGTGGCTGGACCTCTCAGTCAATTGTTACCATAGTCAGATTGAGTGAGACTACAAATCTTTAAGTACCTAATTCAGAAAACCATAGAATATTGTTTCAAGGTTGTAAGGTAAAAATGACATAATTCATATAAAAGAACTAGATTCAAAATAAGTGTCTGATATTGAAGAAATTGTTATTTTAATGGTTATATCTAACTATAATTCTGTAACTCCTTTTATGTTAGACATCTTATTCTTAATCAAGAATTATTTGTGATCCATTTTTTTCTTTAAGATCTGTTGATGAAAAAAAAACATTTAAACTCTTTAAAAGGAATGCGCCCATGTTGAGGACTGCGGCTCTGGGATATGTATATTTTTTCTATATTTACAGTTCTTTGCTTCACTGTTTTGATACCTTAAGGAGGCAAAAACATGCTTATTTTGTTAGTATTACTAAATAACATTTAAAAAATTGCCTTAAAAACAATCTAAACATCTCAGTATGATAAAGAATCAATGTTTTAGTAATTTCTGAGTAATGGATGAAGTATACCTTCATGACTTTTCCTGAGAAAGCATGACACTTCTGTAATTTTACTTTCTTAAATGACTTTCAACAAAAAGCAAATAGGACTGAACCAATGTTGTTCAGATTTCTTCAGCGGTCAGCTCATTGTAATTGTCATTTTAGAGCACCACAGAATAAACATATACAAAACATCTGCAGGATGTACTACATTTTCTTTATCCATTCTTCAGTTGAGGGACATTTAGGTTGTTTACAGTTTCAGGCTATTATAGATAGAGCTAGTATGAACATAGTTGAGCAAGTGTCTCTGTGGTATTGTAGGGCATCTTTTATGTAATGTCCTAGCTGTGGTATAACTGGGTCTTCTGTAGGAACTATTCCTAGTTTTCTGGGAAACTGCTAAATTGATTTCTAAAGTGGCTGCACAAGTTTGCACTCCCACCAGCAATGGAGGAGTGTTTTCCTTGCTCCACATCCTTGCCAGCATGTGCTGTCACTTGAGCCATTGATCTTAGCCATTCTGACAGGTATAAGATGGAATCTCAGGGTCATCTTGATTTGCATTTCCCTGATGATTTAGGTCATTGAGCATTTCTTTAAGTGCTTCTTGGCCATTTGAGATTTCTCTCTTGAGAATTTTCTGTTTGTCTCTGTATCCCATTTTTAATTAGATTATTTCGGTTGTTAGTGTCTATTAATATATATATATATATATATATATATATATATATATATATATACATATATACATATATACATATGCATATGCATATACATATATATATATACACACACACATACTATCCCTCTGTCAGATGTAATGTTGAAGAAGTTCCTTTCCCAATATGTAGACTGCCATTTTGACTTATCAACAGTGAAGCTTTGCAGTTTTATGAGGTCCCATTTATCAATCATTGATCTTAGAGCCAGAGCCTTTAGAGTTCTGTTCAGGAAGTTGTCTCTTGTACCAATGTGTTCAAGGCTATTTCCATTTTCTCTTCAATTGACTTAGTGCGTCTGGTTTTATGTTGATATCTTTGATCCACTTGGACTTGAGTTTTGTTCAAGGTGATAAGTGTGGGTCTATTTGCATTCTTTTACATGCAGACATCCAGTTAGAATAGCACCATTTGTTTATGATGATTTCCATTTTTCATTGTATGGTTTTGTCTTCTTTGTCAAAAATCAAGTGTTTGTAGGTATGTGGGTTTATTTCAGGATATTAAATTCAATTTTATTGATCTATCTTCTTGTTTCTATACTAATGCCATACAGTTTTTATTACTATTGCTCTGTGGTAAATCCATACGATACAATACCATTCAGCTATTAAAAACCATGGCATCATGAATTTTCAGGTAAATGGATGGAACTTAGAATATCATCCTGAGTGAGGAAGCCCAGATCAAAAACAAACAAACATGTACTCTCTTATTCAAATTTGAATTCTAAGAAACTAGATAACAAGGAGTTCCCAAGGGAGGATAAACAAATCTCCTCAGAAGGGGAAAGTAATTAGTCATCCATCTGAGGTGGATGGGGAAAAGGAACTAGATAAGAGAGGGGATGAGGACGGGAACAGGGATGGCAGTCAGGTGTGGGAGAGTAGATTGAAGTGGCCACATCCTGTAGGCAGGCAGGACTTCCAGAGGTGGGATGGGGACATCAATCTAACCACAAAACCTTCAACTCAAAATTTGACTTGGCTATAAAATGTGCAGGAATAAAGATGGAACAGAGACTGAGGGAATGGCCAATCAAGACTGGCACAACTTGAGACCCACCCCATGGGAGAGAGCCAACCCCTGACACTATAAATGATACTCTGCTATGCTTGCAGACAAGAACCTAGCATAACTGTCTCCTAAGAGCTTCATCCAGTAATGAAAGGAAACAGATGCAGAGATCCACAGCCAAGCATCAGGCAGAGCTCAGGGAGTCTGGTGAAAGAGTGAGGGATAGAATGGAGCAAGCCAGAGTAATCAAGGACACCACAAGAACACCTACAGAGTCAACTCTCCTGGGCCTATGGGAGCTTACATAGTCTAGGCCATCAACCAGGGTGCATGCAGGAGCTGGACCTAAACCCTCTACACATTTGTAGCAAATGTGCTGCTTGGTCTTCATGGGGGTTCTCCCTAACAAGTGGAATGAGGATTGTCTCAATGTTGGTTCCCCGCCATTGGATCCCCTTTCCTTTACCTGGACTGCCTGGTTGGGCTTCAGTGGTAGAGAATGTGCTTAGTGCTGCTGGGACTAGATATCCCAGGGTGGGTTGGTACCCAAGGGGACTGTCTGCCCTCAGTGGTTGAAGGTGCACCTAACCTGGCAGATACTTGATGTGCCAGGGTCGAGGGAGCCACCATCTCAGAGGAGAAGGAGTGGGGAGATGGAGAGAAAGTCTCTGTGAGGGTAGGCATAATTGGGCAGAATCTGGGAAGTAAATAAATACAAAAACATAAAAATTATCACCAGGTTGTACACCAAACCCTGATGTACAAAGTAGTCTCTTTTGTTAATGTAGTAAACGCATACATCTGATTAAAGAAAGCCACTATCTCCTATCCAACAATTACAGAAGAATTGTCTCTAAGCACTGACCTTAGAGGTAAAGCAAACAACTAAAAACAAACATCAGGAACAGCATGTGCAGGATGGTGCTAACAGTGTATGTGTTTAATTCTGTTTAAGAGTCAGCATTTTATACGTTTGAAACCCCATTGAAGAAACTGCAAGGCCTAAGATATTTAACTCATTTTTGTTATTGGGATTTTACTTTTGAGTAGTTTCCCACACATAGGAAAAGTGAGCCCAAAGTGCAGAGGTCCTCACGCAGCTCTCACTGCACACTGCCCCAACCCTTTATCATTGCTTTTAAAAAGCTTGGTAAGTGTCTTACCTCTGAGAAGCCAAGGCATTGGTCTCCAACGAGCTCACTCAGCATGGTTCTGCACTCTGTGCATTTTGGAAAACATGTAACTTGGGCCTATTATTACAAAATCATACAGAACAGTGTGGAGGACCTAAAATTGTTCCTCTGTACCACCTCCTCTCTCCCCAACCCTCCTAAAGGCTGCAGTGCCCTAGCCATGAGGATCCTTTTTACTTCTTACATAGTGTATTTTCCTAGAATGTCATAGGGTTTACATGATATCTACATTTATTTTTTTTTGTTTTTTTTTGTTTGACATCCTTTGCTTGTACACATGGTTTAAGGTGTCTTCTGTTTTTATGTGTCTCAGTTTCTCTTAATCAGACCATTTATTCATGAGTGTTCCCTCCTGTGTTTTTCTATTCACCCACTGGAAGACATGCTGATTGCTTCTTCAATGTTTTGATAATTATGAACAAATCCCCTGTAGGCACTCAGGAGCAGGCTTCCCTGTGAACAAGTTGCCAATGTATTTGAGTAATTACCAAGGAGCTGGTTGCTGGATAGAGTGGTAAAGTTATACTTAATTTTGTAAGCAGTTGTCAAAGCGTTTCTCAGACTGGCTATACCATCTTGCATGCCTTTTAGTAGTAAGAAGGAAGCTTTAATGCTTTGGGGGGATTTTTGTCTTGGATCTGTGTTATTAGAATAGTAATGCAGTGATATTGTTTGAATTTGGAATTTTCTAGTGATGTATGATGTTGAACATATCTTCACATGTTTGTTTTCCTTGTGCCTATTTGTTTTGGTAACAGATTATCATGTACATAACTATATATATTTTTAAATTGTTAAGTTGGATTGTTAATTTTCTTGTTGAATGTTGAAAGATTTTTATCTGTTTTTACATCAGATTTTTTTCCAGTAGACTTTTCTCAGATCCTTTTGGTAGCTTGTGAACTGGTTTTCCACTCTGTTGACACGCACTCAAAAAGAAGAAATTTAAACTTTTAATAATATCTAACCTAGTAATATGTATACAGCTAAATCTAAAGCTTCTTTAGTCATCTTTATTTAATAATTGCATATAATACATTAGGTCATATAGTCTATAGTAAGTATAATACATGAAAAGCATTCACTTTTCAACTTTATATACTTGTTCCCTTGGTCATGGTGCATAATAAATGCAATGAAAGCAAACATCATGGTATTTTTTCCTGATTTTTTGTGTTTTGTTTTGCTTTTGCGTAGGGTTTCACACAACCCAGGCTTATACAGAAATGGTTGTGAGGCTAAGGATAACACTGAACTTCTAATTCTCCTAAGTGTTACGACAGATGTGCATCTCAACCTCTGTCTATACGAGGTGCTGGGGACTGATCAGTGCTTAGTTCATGCTAGGCAAGTTCTCTGCCTACTGGTGATATATCCTCAGATTTGTTCCTGACCCTACCGAGAAGAATTTAATTTGTTACATTAACCATGTTGTAGAGGTGGGTGTCTGAGTGGATATTATGAATTAGGTTCAGAAAGGTCTCCTCTATTCCTACTGTGGTTAGATGCTCCTCTGTGGATGACTGTCGAATTTGCTTATTGCTTTTCTGCATGAATTGACAACAGTGCATGATTTTTATTTTATTGTCCGTTAATGGAATATGTAAAATTAGATGAGTCTTTTCCAATCAGATTCTTTATGTAGAGTAAATTCTATTTAGTTACACTATGCCAAGATGGAGTATATGACGTGTTAGTTCCAGAAGTCTTTCAAAAAGTACACAGCTGAGCACGAAATTGGTAAAAAGGTAATATACTTTATTTCCTGTTTCCTAAAATGTCAGTATAAGTTATGGGATGTTCATAAGCTTTCTCCAGTTAAATCTGGAGAAATCTCCAGGAATTCACTAACTTATAGCCAGAAAGACCACACAGTATAAAATGAATCAGCAGGTTAAAAAAATTAACTTGGATACTCAGACATATTTACGTTCCATTTTTAGTGCTTCTTGAACGTAACGGCTCCCTTTAGTACAATGTTATTTTTCAATGTGGCTTTTGGTCTTTATATCTAGTTGCTGTGTCTTCATTTAGTAGTGTGTCTGTGTTTTCAATACCTTTACAAAGTCGTTGTCTTGGGATTGAGTCAAGCGTGATGAATGTAAGCAAGCTTTCTGAAGCCACTTTACCTTTCACGGAGTATTCTAAATATGTAGCTTGCCTCTCTTGCTTAAAATCCTTTACTGGTTCATCTTTTGTAGTCAGAGTCCATGTTCCCTTTCACATACTAGAAAGATCTTTCCCCCCATCCACTTATTGTGTATACAAGTTCATGTCATCTTGGTTATTCTCAGCAGAGCAAACTGGTTTAGGAAAGATGATTATAACATCCTCCTTTTTCTTAGCACCAAGTTGCCTTTCATATACTTGTTAGAAGTGGCCATCAAAAATATGGCTCCGAGTGTCTGGGGATACACAAGTTGCATATTCAATAATAGTATAGGGATATGCAGCAGGACGGGTTGTTTTTGTTACCTTCTGTAGTGTTCAAATAATATTGTTTTCTTTATAAAAATTAAAAAGCAACTACTTATTAAAAGAACAGCTCATGAGAAGATGAGAGGATCTGATTAGAATCTTCTGGCTGTCAAATTAAGATGGAAGTATATAGACTCTCCCAAGAATCTCTGGTTCTTCACAGTAAACCTTATATGGGAAAACATTTCTTTATTATTACAAACCTCATTTTCCTCTCTTATGAAAATGAAATGTATGTGATATCCAGATTCAAATTTTATAAATATCACTTAATATAATTAATATCCAAAATTTTGTTCTAACTCCAAAGTATTAGAGATACAAGATGTAGGAAATATCTTGCACAAAATTATGTGTGAATTCAATTTTTTTCAATACTCAACTTTTAAGAAAAGGAATTTTAGCTATATTCTGAGCTATGGATTTGTGTCCAGAACAAGATTGGTGAGATATAGTTATCACTGGCTCTGTCAGAAGCACTCACTCTTGCCACCATTATGATAGCATACAGCAGGACTTGACTCCACAAGCTAGGGCATAATCATGAAAGTAGCCCTGAGCTATCAGCATCCAAAAAACCAATGCATTCATACAGTCTATACTCCTTCACTTGTTAACAAATGACTCATTCATTTGGAGTTCAAAAGTAAGAACTTCTCAGTTAGACTTCATATAACTCCAAGCTTCACTTTGCCCTTGATTTCTAGAGGGTAAACTGAGGTATGCAAATCTTATATCAAACTTGAACCTTTCTTCTTGTATGTCCTGTTTTGTTTCCTTCTCAATTATACTACTGATTCCACCAAACTTCTCTAATTACCCCCCCCCACACACACACTTGTCTTCATCTGTCTAGGCCTCTATTTCTCTCCAACACTTAGGAGTCAAATGAGAACTAAGATAAAAAACAAGGAATAACAGTATTATTTCACATAGCCTCTAAAGCAGTAAGACATTGTGGCTATCCAGAGATAATAATGGGGCCTCAAGTCTCTACCACGTGGGATGATAAACTGTGGGTATATTGTCCAGTCCACCACTTAGCAAATCACATCTCTGGGAATCTAAATATCTAAAATGATTGACACATGCTTACTCTCTTTGTTCAGCCATCCAGGGTTACAAGATGCCTATACCTTATGTTACGTCAGAGAGAGTCCCCATAGCAAGCCATCCTCAAGTACAAAGATATTTTCAGCAACATCTGTCCTGCTTTTGGACACCATCTGACCTCCCATTCTGTGGTAACTTTTCTGTTTTATTTAATTTTTCCTTCCATGTGTTCTACTCTCATAACTATCTGGATGTCACATCTTCCATGATACACTGAGTGTACCTTTATCATGTTTTATGATAAAAGCTCTTTAGCCATTTTATGAACATTCCTGTATTCAGTATCTAATATTTGACAACAAGTTTTCAGAGCAACAGTGATAGATACATTGTTTTCTGAGTCTGTGAATACATTCTGTGTTGCAAAAATATTGCTAAAAAGGTATATTCAAAGGATGGGATGAAGTTAAATGAAGATAAGAGTGTATCACTAAGGCACAAAGCGATTTTGCATTGCTAGTGTAACATAATGAATGACAGAAAAAAAAATCCTCCTGCCAGAGTCTTTGTTATTCCCCATAAGAACATTCCTAAATTGTCTTTCAACCAGAACTAATGTATATAATAAAAAATGCAGTGGCAGTAAGGTTGGCAACTGTGTCTTAATGAATATGTGCTGTGGAAAATGTGCATAATTGACAGCATTGGAAACTCTAACTCTAGTAGCAGATACAGCTTCAGACGCTCACTCCAGACCCTCTCCACTGTCCCTCTGGACAGGCTGGGTTTGACACATGAAAAGGCAATTAAATCTGTTTAGCTTGTGCAGAGATGAGGATAAGGCTGTGCTGGGTCTCCATAAAGACAGGCATCGGATTTACTTTGTTTTTGTTCTTTTTCTTTTTATTTTTTTTAAGATTTTCTTTTTCTTTCTTGGCAATGGAATCTCTCAACTGAGATATTGGTTTTCCTAAAGGTGTCACTCAACCAGAGAGTGTTTTTCAGTCCTGCAAGAAAATTTAAAATGCTTCTGTTGATGGAATAAGTAAGAACGCAGGACAAACCTTCTCACCCATTTAAATCGGCATTATGGTCTCAGCCTGAAAATTCACGATCACTCCATTCCTCCCCAAAGGTTCTTTGTAGGTCATCTGGCATATAATCCAGAGGGCTGCTTGGAGTTCAACTTGGATCTCTATTTTGCCAGGAGATGAGAATGAAGCAGGGGCAAGGTGCTAAATGGGAGAGTTATTCAGTACACTGACCAGCACAGGCTTCTGGAAGTTATTACAAAAGCTGCATTGAAACCACTGGCTCAGTGCTCAGCGGTAGGCGAGGAGGGCAAGGAGGATAACAGTTGATGTTAGGAGCAGGAGAAAAAGAGTGGCTTGATCATTTCTCCACAGTTCGTTTTTTCATCTGTCCCATAGCAATCTAATAGATCTGTATTACAGAAAAAATATTATCTATTGCTGGCAGACAGACAATGTGTTACACACCACCTAACTAACTCTGACTGATCAGGTTCTATAAGGAAGGAGACGAGCTTTTCTGATGGAAGGAGATTAATTACAAAGAGACAGTAATAATAACAATAGCTAAGGTGTGAGTGACCATACTCCAGAGATAAGCAGGACCACAGGACAGTGAAACATACAGACATATTTAGCTAGCATGATAACTCAAGAAAGATAAACATTGTGCCATTTTTTCCCAAAGAAGAGAAACTCAGATGGGGGATTTTAAGAACCTTTCACGATCACAGTGCCTGCAAAAAGATAACCTGGATTCTAGAAACACTGCCGACACTGAAGTGCAGGTCCTTCAACTCCGTGGATTGGTGTCTTACTCATTTCTGTGCGTACTGAAAACGTTTAGAGTAAAATGACTGGAACCTTATGCAGCTCTTGAATTTAGGGGATGAATACATAGACATAAATATGCATATGCCTCTTGATCTGCTGTAGGATTCTATCGCAACAACCCCACCATAATCTGAAATTGTGTAGGTAGAAAATGCATTGAATAGTCCTAGCCTGTAGAAAATCATCACTATCACTAGGCAAGGTTTATTGCGAAATGTTTACCTTCGTACTGGATAAGCTGAGTAGAGGCCCTGCCTTGAGCCTCTTGCTAAACCTTGTTACTCTACAAGCAAATAGCACTACAGGTCACTAGAAACAGTATCAGTACTTCCAAATCTGGAGAATATATCCTTTGGAACTCACAATTCTTTGCAGCATAGTAAGTTAAACACATCTTAATGGTAACCAGAGTAGGTGAGGGACATCTGTATAGTTCATAAAAATGAAGCATGTTATTGATTTCCCATTTAAAAGGTATGATTTTCTACTCCTTCTGAGGCAACTTTTAGAAAAAATAGCTTAGTTTTAGGGGTCCTACACTTTCAGAGGCATAGAGGCCGTGACCACTATGATAGGGTGCAGGGATTGGGCATGGCAGCACGTAGGCAGGCATGGTGCTGGAACAGGAAAGCTCGTATCTTATTCAAAAGTGGGAGACAGAAAGAGCTAACTGGAAATGGTGTGGCTTTTGAACCACAAATCCTAGCCCCCAGTAACCCTATTCAGCATGGCCACACCTTATTTTTTCTCAAACAGATCTGTTAACTGGGACACAAACTTTTAAATATATGGGACCCTTTTTCAGAAGTCATAGTGGGACAAGCAAATAACTAGCAGGTGATCATCCTGAAAAGGCCTGCCTGGGATTATTATAAAATCTGTGACAGATGTGTCCTTATTCAGCAAGGCTGTAAGGCACTCATTTTATGAAAGATTCCTGCTATTGATATGCTTTTCCTATTATTATTAAACATATATACCAATCATTAAGCAATAGCACACCCCTTTGGAGCAGATCTCTGCAATCCATGAAGATGTACTGTCCTGTAGTGATGCTATATAGACAAATAGATGACTTCTTAAGTCTTAATGATGATCCTATAAGAATTCCTAAAATTATATCAATGATTATTAATCTCTTTTATAACAAACTGCTATAGGTCCTTTTCTGATAATAAAAAATGCGATGAGGACTCTGCCAGTCTCCCAAGTGTCACCAGTTAATTGTTCTTAGATAGTAACCAGATTTCCTCCTGCTCAGAGCACATTCCAGGAGGTTGTAAAACAATTAACCGAAGGTCATAAAAAGAGAACTAATGATTTATTATAGGTGCTAGTACAGAAGATAAAATATTGTCTGGGTTTATCTATATAAAACTTCACTAATAACTTAGTTATAGTTTTAAACCTTCAGTGAACCTGTGGAGTTAGACAGGCGATGGATGTTTAGCCAGATAATTACTCCCAATGGATAGGCATGTAAATGTTCTCTGTTGTAAACTTCTATTTCAATTTATGATTTGATTTTTGGTGTGAACTTGTGATGAACTTTGTAACAAGTGATCATGTACTCTGAAAGATGTATAAGTACTGAGGACAAAGAGATGAGAGATGGATAGGATAGAGATACAATAGAAATTTTTCCCTTTCCCCAGCTTAGGATTCTTCTGCTTTCCTCCTTAGATAGCTTTCATAGGAAACTTTCTATGATTTAATAATAAATGCTACAACCACTTTTCTCAAAGTGTCCTTTCTTCCCTCAGACTAGCAGGGGAAAGTTAGAGCCCAGCAGTTCCTGTTGAGATAGAACAAAGGCCATATTGCCTAATCCCTTGCTGTTAGGCTACAGGTGTTAATCACCTAAGCCAGGAGTCTTTACCCTCAGAAGGAGCAAAAAGTTTTTAGGACTTTTTAGAAGTTATCATCAGCATTCCAGTACAATTCGAGAGCTAGAAAGCCCTGAGACCTTTAGACTTTAAAGCCAGCACTGGAGTCCTACTCTGTGCCCCCACTACTATCCTCTCTGGGCACGGAGGCTCCTGGCAACCATTATCATTCAAAACACCACAGGTTGATTTTAGGTCTGGACTAAAAAGTGTTTAAGGAAGTGTTCAGATACTTGAGCCTTGTTAAAGAAAGAATTCAGACAATTTGAAGAGATGCTGCTGGCACAGGAGATAGAAACTTTAAACACACTTAAATATGCTGTGCTAAAGTGTACCAAATTCATTTCAAGACATGGATAAATAAATATATTCTGAAAAATAAAATATATCAATCACTTTCAGAGCCATCATGAAACCACAAAAGCTAGCCAATAAAATGAAGAACTGCTTATTGATCTTGCATTTACGACACATATCCATCCATGAGCAGGATGTGCAGAGAGTCAGCCATTGAAATCTGCTCTTAAGAGCTTTCCAGTAATGAAGTGAAGGAGGAGCAGAATTAGAATGTTATAAATCTGTGGGCTGGAAAGCTAGCTTGGGGGTTAAGAGTGCTTCCAGGTGACCCAAGCTCAGTTTTTAAGACTCACACTGGGTAGTTAACCCCCATGCCTTTCCAAAAGCCTGTGATCTGACATACTATTCATGTCTCCAGACTTGCTGCTCTCCACTCACAAATAGTAGAGAATTAATTTAAAGTCTCATAAATCTGTAAACTTTATTAGCCTGCGGTATCCGAGAGGAGAGCTATGACATCTAATTAACACACCATAAAGAGAAATATCTACCTCACATGATGCCCTGTGTGGGAAGAACACAAGTCTTGTGACATCATCTGTGTTAGTGAATGTTTCCCATGGCATGAGAATCATAGCTCACGAATGTATGAGGATTACTGTCACAGCAATTGGTCACATGACTATTGAGGCCAGAGAGTTGTACTTGCCTGTGCTTCCAAGCTGTGGGCCATGAACACCAGTGTTCAAATCCTGTTTAAAATCAAAGGTTAAATGCAGTACTGATAGACAAGAACAGAAGTCACATCTCCAGTTAAGTGGAGAAACCACGTACCTCCTCTCCTTGACCCCAGATATTTTGCTTTCCCAGAGGATTCTTGTTTTCATTAGTAAGGATGTTAAAAAAATATATTACTTACTGCTTGAGAAATTTTTACATATGTGTAATGTATGTTGGTCAAACCCACACTCTATATACCCTCACCAACAAACCTTCCCATCATGTTCTCTTCCCATTTTCAACTGTTCTATTTTAAACCCACTGAGTCTATCTAGCAATGTCTGTAATAATCAATTCCCTACTGGAGAATGAATAGCCAAGTCAAAGGATCTTCACATTCTTTTTCATCTGTGACTTCAGCATCTCTGATGTGAGTTAACCCTGATTTCAGAATACTCAAAACAGAAAAAGCAGTAAATGTAGTCGTCTTTCCTAACTTTACCCAGAGAGTATGTAGTCTGTACTTCATGCTAACCACATCATCTTTACTGAACATGTAAAAGTTTTGTTTGTCTTATACTCATTTTATGAACAAGACATAAACAGCATTATATCACATTGAGTCTTATAAGTACCGTAGGTATGCTTTGTGTGAGGAGCCTGGGATCCACTGGCTTTGCTGTCTGCATAGGGTCTCAGTGTCAGTCTTCCAGGGGTACCAAGGAACAACTATACAATGGAAACATATCTTCTGAGCTCTCCTAGTACAGATGGGTATTCTTTTTAATCTTAAAAGGTTTTAATTTTGTATATGAGTGTTTTGCTGGAATATGTGTCTGTGCACCATTTGCATGTCTAGTGCCCCAGAAGACCAGGAGAGGACATTGCACCTTCTGAAACTAGAGCTGTAGGTGTTTGAGAGGCTTCATATGGATGCTGAAATTCAAATACAAGTCCTCTGGTGCAGGACCGTGAAAGGCAGCTTGGTTTCTGGTAGAGCACAGGCTGGAAACTCTGGTGACCCCAGGTGACCCTGAGGGATGGCAGGCATTTCACCATACCCCCAGACTCCACGTTCCTGACATGGGGCAGCAGCCCTCCATAGATTTGTGTCCTTCAGTCACATAGGGCAACAACCCCTAGCCCCTCCACAGGTAGAGGGTGTGACTACAGGCCATGTAGCCTCAAGACAGATCTCTATTTTAATGAGCTACTTAAGGCCAGAAGGGCTTAGCCAATTGAACTTTCCTTCCCAGACATTCCTCTCTGCAAAAGGTATTTAACCTCAGGCATGCCCTGAGAAACTGGGGTATGGTTTTTTTTCATCTACTTTCTGCCAAGACAATAAATGTCTCAAAACCATAGACTGTTTCTGTTCATTGGCATCTGCCGTTGGGAGCCATAGAGAAGAAGGCTTTCTCCCACAGAGCCACCCTCTACTCCCACAGAAGACTTCTCTGCGTTCTCAGCCACACTGCCCATGACCAAGCCAACCCAGCCAGCCAATCAAGCCAAGAACTCTCATCCCTGCAGTACCCAGCTCTCTCCCTCTCCCCTTCAGCCTTGGGCCAGTTCAGCTTGTGGGCCCCAATTTGTTCTCAGCTCTTCCACGGTTTTCAGTGGTACCTGGGTGCCCAAGAGCCTGAGAACAAGACAGTCCCCGACTGCCCTGCAGGTCCAGGGATCCCCAAGCCAGCTCCACCTGGTTCCGCACCTCAGACTGTGTTCCCCACAGCTTGCTCCCGTAGCAGGGTCCCCAAGTCTTCACATAGCCCAACTCTTTCATGGGGTGAGAGCTCAAACTCCCAATGACCCGCCTTCCAGAGCAAAGGCCCTAGGCCCGTGGTGGTGGAGACGCGGGACCTACACTTTACCCAACTCTCTGGAAGAACACTTTGTGCTCCTTATCATGAAGCCGTCTTTCTAACCACTGGCCCAGTAAGTCTTACATGACAAATTTTTAAGTTTGATCACGGAAGATTTTCTGCCTTATTTTTCAGCTAGTCACACAGAATGTTACAACTCCTTTTAACTCTGGCATTGAGTTCTCATATGCAGTCTATGCTGAGGGAGTCCATGCTGACCAACTTTGTGCTCCCTCTGCCTTTATTCAAAACGCCTAGCTTACAGATGCACCTGTGATCTGCATTTCTGTCTGTGTTTCCTGGCAACTCGGGTGTTTCCTGAGTGGCGCCCATCTTCTTGTGGGTCTTGCTTTGCCTATCATCTTCAGGGTGCTGGGAGAGGTAAACACCACTGTTCCAAAGGAAGTAAAGTGGAAAAGCTGGTCCTGAAGAGACTGAGCTCTGTCTTGTATGCCAGTGTGCTAATTCCTCCAGATGCAACATAAAGGTGTTCATAAATCTAGACTGACAAAATAGGAAATGCAGAGAACAACCAACTTACCTATACCATAGGGACGTAATTAGTAAAGCTAAACTTTAAAAAAAATGAAGAAAAATATGACTTTCCATTTATATTTAATTTAGTATAAAAATGGAAGTATAAAAGTTCAAACTGTTTAGCTACATATTTTAACATTAAGTTCTCCTTATAATTTATTTATATTTTTCTACTTTGTGTAAAGCTATCCATGTACATTTAACTAATACTAAAGCTTACCTGTGCGTACATGTATGTCCTTCCTTGGTGCATTTATTTCTCTAAGTATGTGAACATACACTCATACATCTCCCCTCCCCCCTCTCTTTCTCGTTCTCTCTCTTCTTTCTTCTTTCCATTCTAACATCTAAAGATTTAGAGAGAGGAGAGAAAGGAACATAAAGAAAATATATAAAATGGAAATACATCACGAAGGATGTGACACCTGAGAGAGAACTTTAATTTGTAGAGAACACTAGCTATCTCTTGATGCTCATGGGCCCTTTTCTCTACTTATAAATGCACCTACGTTTTTTTACATTATAAATCCAGAGACAGACAGACTGACAGATTGACAAATAGACTAGTTTATTTATGAGTTAAATAATACTGTGTTTGGATGGTTGGGAATGAACAGGAGGGTACAATCTGTGGTAGCTTATCACTGGAGTGGATTTTTCCCCCAAAAGAGCAGCTCTGGTTATTGTCATAACAGGTATCATGTGCTGCAGGCAACTAAGCAAAGAGGCTACAGATGCTGGAGACTTTCAGGAGCAAAGCCCCTAACCCACGCCCACGTGGGGAGACGTATCAGAAACATTTAGATTAATAAGTTATAGCATATGACTTTATTTGCTTTTGTCCATTCTTATATTATTCCACATTATTCAAATCTAGATCTAGCTTACCAGGATGAAGACAAGCTTTATTTACTCACCAGATCCCAATATTGGAATGATGTATAACTATGACCAATGCAAGCCACCTCAGGAGGATTTAGTCACAGACTTACCAATTAAGAAACCAATTCACAGAGATATTATAATTAACCTGTTTATACCCAAGAGAATAATTAAACCAAACCAACTTTTGAAGCTTGAGAAGCTGAAAGCTATGGAACTCTTTGTGATTTGTAAACCTCACAAACAGAGATCACGGCTTGAGAGTAGACGTTTAGGTGTAATGACTCATTTGGTAAGCTAAATCTTTAGAAGGGATCCACTCTGCAGTTTCTTTAAATAAATGTCTCTTTCCTGCATTGATCTGAATTGATTTACACACATTTGACTAAAATGCAAATCTTCTGGTGCTTGTGCAGAATATGAATCAAATTGTAACCAAAATACTAAGTTCAAAATGTGCTAGTTATGTACCTAAAAACTTCAGTGGGGAAATACTGCAGCACCTTTAAGAATATCTACAGTTAGAATCTGCATCTTGCTTCAGTCTGTAGTCATGTATTACTTGTGAAATTTGAAACTGAATTCTTCCTGTGTTGAAAGCTCTAGAAGAAGAAAAATAACAGAAATTCTATGAGGGAAAAAAGTGTGAAAATTCAACATCTAGTTATTTGCTGATTCTTCAGAAAGATTCGGGCACCGTGAATTGTGTTTCTCTTTTCTATTCTTAACACAGTATAGAAAATAGACTTTAAAGACACAAAGTCAGGAGATCCGGGGGTTGTCTGAGATGATGGGACAGCAATGGTAAAAGAAGGTGTGTATAAAGACTTGGGGATGGGGTGTGCATTTGTAATTCTCCCTCTCAGATTTAGAAGTTTGGGAGAAAACAAAGGGTCAAGGGAGTCTTAGAAACTTTTAGCTTGACCAGTTGAAAGGGAAATTCAACTCACTAAGGAAACCAGATGGAGGAAGTGTTAATGTGAATGAGAAAAATTCTATTATGGCCATTGAAAGTGTGAAATGCCTGGTAAGCTGAGGTGTTAGAGATGAGTATGTCCTGTGATTGGTAGTATTGACTGCCAATTGGAAAGGATCTAGAAGCACCTGGGAGGCAACCCTCTGAGCTTGTATGGCAGGGAGTTTATGGATTAGGATATTGATGAGTGAAACTTACACTAAATGTGGTGGACATCACTCCACAGACTGAGTAAAAGCTGAGCTGAGACATTTTCCTCATCCTCCTCTGCTTCCTGACTGTGAAGGCAGTTGGTCTATCTGGTGCACTCTGCAGCCTCCAGGACATACTTTCATGGACTGCAAAACCATGACACAAATACATATCTCCTCTCTGAAGTAACCTTTGTCAGGCATTTTATCACAACAGTGATAAAAAGATAACTATTATAGATAATATAAAGACACAGATAATATAAAGACTTGCAAAATAAATCAACACTTATGCTAGTTGCAGATATTTAAGAGCTTTCAGAAACTGAACATTAGTGTGTGTGTCTATTTGTGTGTCCATGTACAACCATTTGAACACAGACAGTGAAGAACTGAGAAAATTGAAACTAATATTAGATTTGTAATAGAAACAGAAGCTGAAAATACTGAACTTGAACAGTTTGTAATGACCAAATGACCAGTGTTGCACAGTGTATTGTGTCTCAGCAATCAGGTGAGGAATTTCTAGAAGTTATAACCATGCTCTCAACTCTTATTCTAAGGAAGAAATGAGACATTGGATGGTTACTTCATGTGACAGCATTAAACCAGGTGCTGCCAAAGTCGAAAAGTTCATTTATGATATGCTCAAATTTAGTTTGTTCTGCTTTAGTTAACAAATGGTTATGTGTCTCTTTGTAAATCATAGCCACACCCCATCTCATTTTATTGAAAACTTTGTCCTTTCTGGCACTTTTAAGACTCAGGTCAAATACTGGCTTCTCCTTAAGTGATTCCAATTGAGAGCTTTCCAGTCCTGGCTGCACATCAATCTCCAGTAAAGTATTGGTTTATTTTAGTTCTTTGAATTTAGATAACATATCACAGTCAGCGTGGGTGTAGATCACACTGAAAGCTTAGGAATCTAATGCTGTGGCCACGTGTTGATCACTGGAAAAACACAGAGAAAGTAAATGATACTATAAATGCTGCTCTATGTCTCCATCATCTGTTTGGCCCGCATGGCTACAAATGGCTGATATTACCCCAAGACTCAGAACAACTGTGATTTTTTTTCTAGAGCTATAGAGTACAGGTAGCCTGAAAATATCAATTTGCCTTCAAGCTCCATAATTCTTGGTTCCTTGGAAGTTATATAGTAAATATATTTTACTCCAGTGGTACACTTACTGACATCAGCATAATAGCCATGAGCTGAATGATTGACAGCTCAGACAGAGCTAATGATGATCTGATCGTTCTGATGAACTTAAGGGTAGCTTTACAGTAGTGGGTTCAAGAGGTAACTGAACTCAAATCTATCTCTAAGAATCCTGTTTGGCCCTCCAGATAGATTCTCCAACTGTCTCCCACAAGCCTGGTTTGTTGTGGAAGATGTATAGGCTTTGGTATCAACCTCATGACCTGTCCTTTTCCATCTGTGTACCTTCTTTATTTAGCTGTTCGCACAAGAAGAGGAAATGGTGCTGTCTAGTAGTCTGGATCTTCATAGGATGGTCACTCAAACCTCAACATACATCTCCCTCTGTGTTTGGGTTATGACTCTTCCTGTTCTCTATGCCCCACTGCTGCTCATCCACAGCAAAGACCCTGTCCTGGTTATACATTAATTTGTGAGCAGTGTTCCCAATTTTCTTGGTTTTTATTTGCTCTCTTCATTCTTGCATGACTGTCCCTGATATATATTATGAGGAGCAAATTATAAATTATATTTCCCCATGTTTTGCAAAAATTAACCAGAAACTGTGTTCACCAAAAGAATTGTCTAATCATTAATGTGTCTATTGATTCCTGTTGACTTATTCCTGAATATACAATGAATTAATTCTCAGAATGAGCTAGATATACTATTTTTATCAACTAGAAAGGGGGAATGTGGAGACAAAAAATTGAATTACAAAAAGAAACATATTAATATCCACTAATAAATCCAAAGTGAGTAAATTAATGATTACACATTTGTAAAATAGACCAAGTACATTGTTAGCAAACTCGGATAGAGCTGAGAATAACCTGTGTAGTTCAAGATGTATCACGGAAGTGAAAAGCATCCACTACACAAGGTAGCTTATTCCTCAGACTCCACTGACAGGTTCATAGTTGTACCAAGAAAACTTTCCGATGATGGAGTTGTTTCAAGAATGAGGAGACACTAATATGGTTAGCAAGTCAGATAATGCAGATAGATTTAAATTTCTCTATCAGTATTCTGAGTACCTGACCTTGACAAATGTGACCTATTTTATGTTAGTGAGAGAAAGCTACATCTACTGATATAACTGAGTCAAAGGACAGCTCCCTCTCAGCTGCCCTCATCAGTAGGAAAGGTGAAAAGACCAATTCAATACATTGCAGTTATTTTTAAATATTCACTCTAAGGGTCTGGACCTGAACTAAGTGCTAATAAAACAGGTTAGGAAGAAATTGTCCTGGCCTGCAAGGTGGGAAATGTGGTAGAAGATACAGTTTAATCCACGATTTCAACACCAAGGGGCAAGTGCTGAGTAGGGTAGTATACATATGAAGGAACCCTGATAACAGGCATCTAGTATTGATTTAGAGAACTAGGAAGATGCATTAAATGTTGTGTTATTTGAATTGCAATGACCAAAATATGATTAAGGAAACAAGAATATTGTCCAAATGCTCAAGACCTAAGCAAATATTTGGTGAACTACTGGGGAATACTGGGTAGGTTTGAGAAAGAATATTATGACTGTAATTAGAGGAAAAGCCTCAGTACTGCTTGGGTGACAAACACAAACATTGCTTTCCATGAGAATGATATTCAAGAGAAGTCACTGAATTATTTTTAACAAGGAGGAAACTATGACTTTTTTCAATATGACAGTATATGCCAGATGCTTAGGAACTCAGAAACATGTAATTTTTATGTCAAATTGTTTATCACTAACTACTCTGTGAATTACTCCTTTGTATCCATGTTATAAAAAACAGATATATGTATGTTCATCAATTTGATGCAAAATTTTTAAACTTTGAATTGATGTTTTCTTTAATGTTGGAAATGTATTAATGTTTTATGCATTAATCAAAAAGGAATGGCCATTCAGAAACTGCCCCACCTGGGAATCCATCCCAGTACAGTCACTAAACCCAGACACTATTGTGAATGCCAAGGAATGCTTGCTGACAGGAGCCTGATATAGCTGTCTTCTGAGAGAATGTTCCAGAGCCTGAAAAATACAGAGGTGGATGCTCAAAGCCAACCATTGGACTGAGCATGGGGTTCCCAATGGAGGAGTTAGAGAAAGGACTGAAGGAGCTGAAGGGGTTTGCAACCCCATAGGAAGAACAATAATATCAACCAACCAAACTCCCCAGAGCTCCCAGGGACTAAACCACCAACCAAAGAGCACACATGGAGTGACCCATGGCTCCATCTGCATATGTAGCAGAGGATGGCCTTGTGGACATCACTGGGAGGAGAGGCCCTTGGTCTTGTGAAGGCTCGATGCCCCAGTATAGAAGAATGCCAAGGTGGGGAGGCAGAAGTGGGTGGGTGTGGGAACACCCTCATAGAAGCAGGTTTCTGGGGGTAAAAACTGGGAAGGGGGGTAACATTTGTAATGTAAGTAATAATATCCAATAAAAAATGAAAAAAGATGAAAAAAAACAGAAGAAAGAATTGCCTATGAATCTGCATTTTTATTATAGATGACAAGTTTCAAAATATGATTTTTATCTAAATTTATTGATGGTCCAGGTGATCCAGATTTAGACTATGTTATTTCTCTTGGATGTGTTTGTTGTCAAGTTGCTTAAACTTTCTGGCTCCAATTTCACATCTGTAAACGGGTATGAACGCAATGCCCTAAAAGCAGTGGAGGGTTAAGTGAACAGTACATTATTAAATACTTGGCACAGTGCCTGAGACATTTCACAAGATCAGCAAATACTACTGCAGATAGTTGAGCCTTGTGACCTTCCATAGCGTGGTGCATTAGGTTTTCTTTGCCTTCTGCTTTCATGCATACTTGTTCAGAAAAGTTGAGAATTGGTCAAAAAGTTGATTAGAAAGGACTTATACAAGGACACATGGATTGTATGTGTTTCCTGGACATCTGAGAACCAAGAGAAGAAGTAGACACAGTTCAAGGGACATCATGGTAGGGGTAGAAATAGGAATATTCGGAGAATGGAGTGGAGTTCTGTGAAATACTGCAACCTGGACATGACAGCTTAACACCACCTGTGGTTACCTTCACCTGACCTGTAAAATATAAGTCCTATAGAAGTCCCAATGGAGAGGAGGCTCAGGAGGCCCCAAACATAATTGAAGAGCTTGTGACCGTTGGTGCTGTTGGAGACTGAGATTCATTCTTGGGAGTATGGCCACTTATAGGCTGTCCAGGCTCTAGTGAATGAACCCATGACTATGTACATCTGAACATTTATTTGGACTTAGAGGGTTACAGAAAGAAGATGAAGATATAGAGATAAGGCAGGGACACCTTGGGGGCAATGCTGGGGGTTGTGTGGAGGGGAAAAACGTGTGGTTGAAAATTCTTTTCAACATGTTAGAGCAGTGATCAAAAGAACTGATGAATATAGTTTGCTAGGTTCTGCCATAGTTCTGCATCATCCAAGGAGAGGCTAAGACTGTCTGTCTGTGGGATGACTGCCCCCACTTACTAGCCCTGCTAGCTCTGTCTCTCTAGCTATTGTGTGTCTATTTGGTGTAAAGGGATGTGCTCTCAGCTTGACATACTGCATCTGTCCTCTGCCCAACAGGTCCACACTCAGTTTTTGGAGGATGAGAACTGTCATTATTTTTCTTTCATTAAAGTGGAAAAACAGTTTATGCATGTTATATATTACCAAGAAAAATAAAAAAATTAAAAAGCATTTGATACTTTTAATTGTTTCGATTTGTTTAGTGTGTTGTGTGTGTGCGTGTGTGTGTGTGTGTGTGTGTGTGTTCACATCTGTGTACATACATGGCCACGGTATGCATGTGGACGTCAGTTCTCCCCTTTCACTGTGTGGGTCCTGGAATAGAACTCATGTCAGGCTTGACAACAAACACTTTTACACACAGAACCTTCTCATTCATTGGCCTAACTTCATACTTCTCATATTACTCTTGGCCATTAGTGATTGCCTAGGTCATTAATTAGATAGTATCTCGGTTTCCTCAGATTGCTTTGTTTTAGGTATCTCAAGTTCCTTTTCATGTTCAAGCCCTAAGCTGTGATCTTTCTTTGTTGTCTTCTGCTCCCTTCTCAGATGGGCTTGGTGTCAATATACCCAGTGACACTGCAAGCAGTGTAATGCATGGGTTCCAAATCACATAGCACACTGGCTGAAATCTCACCAATGGAGAGCCAAGAGAAGATAAAGAATATTGTGGGCCAACGTTAAGGTTATTAACTGACTATAAATATAAACATTTATTAAAGTGGATCTCTAAATGTTGGGCAGTCAACACCATTGCAAGTGTAGTCTCATTTTTTATTTTCCTGTAGGAATTTCTCTATCACTTACAGGATCATATTATGATACCTTTCCATCAGTGGCTTCCTACCTTGGATGAATCAGAAACACATGAAATATTGGTGGTCTTGGAGCTGTGAAAACACTGGTGACCTTTCTATCAATTGTCTCAGAATCAATATAAATAGGACAGGTTCTTAGACCTAGAACACTTGAAGAACTCAGATTGTAGACAAATTACTTATATTAGGAAGTTGTTTGTGGTGTCTTTTTATCTGTTGCTCTTTGTCTTTGATCTACTACTTCAGAAAAAGGGTCTGTGTAAAAGATCATGGATGAATGCAGGTAAAAAAATCAGTGTTGGGACATCAACAGGAGACAAGCAAGAGCATGAGGAAAGTGAGGTCGTATGTTGGTTGGGGGTAGGGAGACTCTGGCATGTGAGCTGCATCAAAGATCTAAGTATTATGTTCAGCTTTATTACTGCATCTCAGAAAAGATAATTTCTGATTGCTACATACATTGGCTGAAATGTTTTATTCATCCTTGAACATTCTCATTCTGAAACACTCATATCAGCAGAGCATGTCTGCTCACTTTCTGGTCTTAGTGGTTCCTGATTTTTCTTTGAGTCTGTCTGCACCACACTGCCATCTACTCAGTGTTCTCTATGAAGATAGGTGTACCGAGTGTGTCACACACCATGGTCTTCTAACTGCACCGCTTCACTTGAAATCAAAACCACTTTCCCAGTGTATTATCCCACCACCTCTATGGGTAAAGACAGTAGCACAGGACCATGCAAGGCCAGAGCATGAGTGCAGAAGCAGCCTGGAGGTCGATCTGAGCTAGACCATCCACAGTGGTAGCTGGAAATAATGATGTGAACAAGAGAAAGCTGTCAAGTAACTATTTAAAATGGCATATAATAAAGTTATCAGAGATTTTCTGGCCTTTGCAGAACACGAAATCAGAAGATGAGGCCAGTACAGAATCCAGAGAACCTCTAAAGAGTGATGGCCGTGAGTGGGTGATAGGGATTAGCTCCAGTGATGGAGCACGGGATGCCAGGGAGGAGCAGAGTGCTGCTAAGAATGGGATGGATATCAGAACTCATACAGAAGGATAAGCTGTGTTGCTCAAGAAGCTGACTGTATACCACTGGCTATGTATTAATCAGTGGATGACCTTTCAATGGAAAGCTTTAATAAGCAGTTAAAGCTAGAACATTACTATTCCATGGTATTGATCAAATATCTAAAGTTCTAATGATTAGTACCATCTTACGTGTGATCCAGTTCAGGAGTCTTCGTTTCTTCACCATGTCTATGATAAATGACATGAACATTTCTAGATAAATAATACCAATACTTATCCCCCAATAGATCTGGAATGACAAGATGGCTGAGTGGATAAAGTTGTTTACTCCCATGCCTGATGGCCTGAGTTTCATTCCAGGTGCCACATATGAGTGTAAACACACACATGCACGTGCACACACACAACTCTTCACACATACATTCACTCACTGATGACTATAATACAAAGTAAATGCAATAGATTTAGCATTCCAGAATTGTCATTTTGGAAGAAAACTTCGTTTGAGCCAGACACCTGTTTTAGTGACTGATGTAGATTTTCAGTTATTACTACATGAGAATCTTTTTAAAACTCTCTACATTCATTTTGGTATTAGTGAGTGAACATGGGAATTCAAATGAGAGTATACCCCAAAATATGCAATGGTAAATTGTAGAGATGTGGACCAGTCATCATCGATTAATATTGCATTATTGAGAATACAATAATATCGACTAATTATAATACATGTATAGCACCCTATGATAAGTGCAGAATCCAGGAATAAACACAACTAAGTCTCTTAGCTCAAAGTTGTTTTCACCCTGATATTATGGGTCTGTTCAGCATACACTGGATAATGATGAATGGGAAATACAGCCAGTAAGCTTCTTAAGAACAAAGACACCTCCATATTTGGTATGACTCTTCACTACTTGGCAAAAGTACTCATATACCGAATGCATTTGATTAATGTCTATTGGGTGTTTGAAGGAGCATAAAATAAATAATAGCAGAATCAAAGGAAACAAGAAGGCAGAAACATATTGAAAAATACAAAGCTGGATTCAAATACAAAAACAACACGTATTATGAATTTCAAAAGAATAAAGAATTCCTGCGTGAATAATGAGACTGAGCTGAGCCCGAAGGAGAAGTGGCATTTGACTGCACTGTGTAGAACAGGTCGATTTTAACAAGTGAATATTAAGGTGATTCTTGCAATACAAAGTGATACACAATGACCACAGATGTGCCAAGCAAAATCCCTCTAAGGTTTTGTATGGATTAATAGTATGTAATTGCATAATTCATAATTTTATATGGGAGACTGCATTGCAGTCCAGATTATATCAGACCATGTTAATCAATAGTGTTAGCAAAATTCACAATGTGGAGAAAAGATGTTGAGGATTTGAGTCAGCTGATAAACTGGAAACTTATTTGAAAAAAAACCTTTTTGTTATAGTTCAAAGATAATTTGATTAAAAACTAAGATACTTTAAATTAGTCATATTATTGGATATTAAAAAATAGCCTTATCTAATTGTTGACTAAATAGACTTCACTCCTCCTGGAAGGACTATTAACAAAAAGACTGTAAACTGTAGAGGACCGGTCTGTGTTTGCACATGAAAGAACTGCTACATTTGCTTAGGTGTTCAGAGAAATGTTTCTTGGTCACAGCCACCTGCTGAGATGCTAACAGACAAAGGAATGCTCAGGAAACACTACCACATTGTACCCAGTAGCAGCCAAGGCAGAGTTCAACACCAAAATGAGTATTTACGTTGGACTATAAAATTTTATTTCATTAAAACAAATTCCTCTCCATGACAATTAAACAGTTCTTTCCTTTTTAATTGAATTTTTTCTTTAGTCTTAGAGTTTTTCACTGACTATGGTAGTCAACAAACATTTATTAAGCCTATGGCTAGCCAGTATGAGTCCAGGAACTGGGACAATAACCAGAAGTTGATTTCACTCTACTATAACAGACACTTAAAACATGATTGACACTTCTACCTTTGAAGGCAAAGAAAGCTGGAAGACACACTAATAATTGAGCCTGAGGCATGTACATGTTCTTTGTCATGTGTATTTTGACCCACGACCTGAAACATACACAGATGACAATGAAATACAGAAGTAGGATGTGCATTTGAATCCATTCACACATTCTCTCAAGAAATTACTGTATGTGTGTCTCTTATATTTAACATTTTTGCTTACCAAATACATGAAAAGGACAGTAAAACATAAAGCAGTTAGATGAATAAGCACCGATTTCACACACAATTATTATTTTGTTTATTTCCTTCTTGAAACTTTATTGCTCAAACTATTTGTAAAATAAGAATAAGAAAATAAGAGACACATGTGTATCTTCATGTTTAGTAGAGATCTCCATCATAGACAGCATCATGATAACCTTTTCCTGTACTTTACATCATTTCCTCATGCTTCCTGACTGTATCTCTTTTCCTCTCATAAGTGAGCATGGTTTAGTAATAATATCATTGTGTTCTGTTGTAAATGTTGTGAATATAAAATATCTATAACATTTATAATCTACCCCTTTATAGAGCTATGTATGTACATTTCCAAGTTATTTGTTATTGTGGCTCCATGATACTCGATGATGCAAATGTCTCATGTTTATTCAACAGTTTTCCCACTAAATAACTTCTGGTTAGTATTTATTATAAGAATGATATTAAGTACACAATTACGAATATTTGTTTAACTTTATTTACTTTGAAGTCAGACTACTAAGGCACATTCTATCATTTGAAAACTTGTCTTCTTTAAATATTTTTATGTGTCTGTCTCAGTAACTTATTTTATACTTATTTGTGTCAGTCAGTTGTATGTCAGGTCCTATGGTATATGCTTCAGACAGACTACTGAATAAGATATAGTTTAACCCACAGAAACTGAAGGAGGAATTGAGAGATCAAGAAGGTTAATTTATGCAACTTGGAAAACTCTTTATGAAACAAAACAGACCAATGTCTGTTTTGCTCTAGAGGGTGAGGATGCCTGTATGGCCCATGTGTAGCTTCTGGTATTAAGAAATAATTGAGTAAGTCAACTGGATTTAAAGTGAGTGGAAAAAATGATCTCAAAACTATGAAAATTATTTATGAAGGTTGAGAAAAATTCGGGATTCCACCTGGGTTCCCTCAATAGAACCCGTAGTCCAGAAAGATTCACCCATGGTTTATCCTCTTGATTATCATAGAGGGAGACAAAGCAGGCCCAGACACCTCCATGTGTCCACTCTTTTTTTTTTTCTTTTTTTTTTCTTTTTTTTTCTTTTTTTTTTTATTGGATGATTTATTTACATTTCCTATGTTGTTCCCTTACCCCATCCCCCACCACCCCCTCGGAACCCCCAATCCCCTCGCCCCTCCTCATACTTCTCTGTGGATGTAACCTCTATCTACACCCCCCCACTCCCACCTCCCCACCCTCAAAATTCCCACCCCCTGGGGCATCCAGCCTTCATGAGGTCAAGGTTCTCTTCTTCCACCTATGCCCAGCAGGGCCCTCCACTTTTACATATTCAGCTGAAGCCCTGGATCCCCCCCTAAGTGCTCCCAGGCTGGTGGTTTAGACCCTGGGAGCTGTGGTTGGTTGGTATTGTTGCTCTCCTCATGGTGCCACAAACCCTTTCAGCTCCTTCAGTCTTCACTCTAACTCCTCTATTGAGAACCCCATGATCAGTTCAATGGCTAGTTGTGAGCATCTGCCTCTGAATATGTCTGACTCTTGAAGGCCTCTGAGGAGATATCCATATCAGGCTCTTATCAGCATGCACTTCCTGTCTTCCACATCAGCATCTACCTTTGGTGATTGCACATGGGATAGATACTCAGGTGGGGTGGTCTTGAGATGGCCCCTCCTTCAGTTTCTGTCCCTCACTTTGTCTCCATATTTGCTCCCTTGAGTATTTTGTTGCTCCTTCTAAGAAGGACCGAATCACCCTCACTTGGTCTTCCTTCTTTATGGGCTTCATGTGGCCTGTGAGTTGCATCTTGGGCATTTCAAGGTTCTAGGCTAATATCCAATAATCAGTGGTGTCCACTCTTGCACTTAAGTCTTCTGGGGAAAAGTTCTTGTTGTGCATATGACATCATTGGAAAAGCCTAATGGAAGCTAAAATGAGGGGGGAAGACTGCGCTCTGACGTGCTGCTTGCTCAGCGTTAGAGAAGGACAGCTTTGGGCCCCGGGAGCTAGTAGAGAATAAAAGAGAAAGGCAAAGTCAGGCCCAACCATAAATACGATGAATAACAATTTACATCCAGGGAAGAGAAATATCCCTGAGAATCCCCTTCTTTTTTCTTTCCAGGTAAAAAATGAATCACCCGTGATGCCTGGTGTTAGAAGTTCTAATCCAGATGTGCCAGAAGCCAGGACCCTCGCCCTTACCCTCACCCCCTACCTCTCCCCACCTGCACAATGTCCTCTGAAGCTTGGCAACTGCAAGATCCTGCTTGGCAACTGCAGATAGACTCAAAGCAGTGTACCATATCTTCTGAAGAATAGCAGGGAGACCATAACTCAAGCAGTGTACCATATCTTCTGAAGAATAGCAGGTTACGGTTCTGGTCCTCCTCGACCCCACGAATAACTAGGACCCGCCTGTCGGGTAAAGTGGTGCCCAGACGTGGGGCCGGACGGACCCTCATTGAGAGGACGTGCGCACGACACCAAGATTGAGTGAGACAGATTGTCGCCCGCGACCTGTCATCCTCGGAACCAGTTTGATTCTGCCATCAAGAAGACGGTTGAAGTTCATTATCATCAGCTGAAAATTGAAGAGGATCCAGAAGTGACTCCGCAGGAAACTGACACAGCTGCCAGCTCCCCTGCCTCCCCCAACAGTCGACCCCTAGACTTCCACGCCCTCCAGAAGGGTTCCCGGTATGCCTGGCTTTGCCCTCGTTTCCCTCGCTAGAGAGCTTGGCCTCTTGATCACCCCAACAAAAATTGGCTTTTTCCTAAACCAAGGCCACCCTTGATATGGCTGCTAACATTGGGGAGCCTTCCTTTATGACAATATTACACCCCAAACTGACAAATGGTTGGTAAGTTGAACATTTACAAGAGACTAGGATGGCTGTGAGTTAGCCCAATGACGGGATTATTGTAGGTCCACTTCCCAGGGGCCCACCCAATGCAGCCGAAAAGGAGTGTGTGGTGCTGGGAGTGGGTGCAGCCTACATGGCCTAAGACAGGGCTCTCACCCTCCTTTCACCCACCTCGGGGTCCCTTGACGTTGTCCATCGTCGACAGCCTAAAGCCTTCGACCATCCATGTGACTCGTCTCACATCAGTGTTTTGGAGTTGTGAACTTGTCTAAGATCCCCCATAATTAGACATCCAAATTCAAAACTCACATAGTTGGGATTGATCATAAGACGCCTTCTCTAACTAAACAGAGAAGGGGGAGATGCCAGAAGCCAGGACCCTCGCCCTTACCCTCACCCCCTACCTTTCCCCACCTGCACAATGTCCCCTGAAGCTTGGCAACTGCAAGATCCTGCTTGGCAACTGCAGATAGACTCATAGCAGTGTACCATATCTTCTGAAGAATAGCAGGGAGACCATAACTCAAGCAGTGTACCATATCTTCTGAAGAATAACAGGTAGATCATAATTCAAGGCAGTGTACCGTATAGATCATGACATGTTTCAAGGCAGAGGCCAAGATGATTCTGTACTTTTCCACCACCTGGACCCTCTTACCCCCTCCCCTTGTAAAGCATGCTATAAAAAAGCATTTCATGTTCAAAAAAAAAAGAGTCCATTGTCAACTACTCTGCCTTCAACCATCTTAAGTTTGCATGATGAGTAGATGGTGCCTTGTGTAGGTAATCTCCATCTCATTAGGATTTGATTGTCACTCCCTGAGGACACAAGAACCAGCAGTGTGGGATCCTGTGTGCTAAAGCTTCCAAGCAAGTAGCTCCAGATTTGACCCTCATTCACCTTTTCACAAGTGCTTTAGTGCTGTTTTCCATGGATCATAAATACATCCATGTCCAGGGTAGCAAGACAAACAGGACTGACTGAACTGATTAATTAACTCTAAAATCAAGGAATTGGTACAGATATCCAAACAATTATAAACAAGTCTGAGAAGTATCAGTTGTTTGAGAAGATATTTGGGAGAAGAAGGTCAAGTCTGATGTCATTAGACATATCCCCATTTCAAGCTTTCCTAACAATTACCTTTCCATGTGTAGCCCATCACTGCTTCTTTTATAGATTCAAACCTTAAGTGCTTTAACCACCTTCCTCCTGTAAAATGTAGCCACTTATACTTTTAGAAGGTTATGGAGATCTTCACTCATTCAAGAGACAGCACCAGTGTACCACATGCCCTCAGATAACTCTTAAAAACTCTCTAAAATGTAGCTGTGCTGATTATAGGAAGACATTTTCTAGGAAGATAAATAGTTCCTTGCTTCTGGGTCTGCTATAGTTATTTACTCAGCAATGGGAGTCCTCCAGGCAGGAAGAAGGGTGGTGAAATTTTGCCTGACTTTCACTGAGATAAACAGTGTGCAGCTCTCACTGAATTCCAGGCATCAGAATACTGGCCAAGGTTGTTATGGATGATGGATTTACCCTGAAAATTCTCCTTCTAAGCTGGTGCCTGTTCTGCACAATTGTGAACAGATGCTGCTGTACCTGGACAGATGCTTATGGAGAAGCACAGAGGCTGATACAAAAGGCATGCTTGCACACTTCTCAGAAAATCCACGCGCACTGTAAATCTAGCACCTGGTGATTTTTGGAAGTAGATTGGAGGAGTCTGGGGATTTGGGAAGCTTGCTAAAGGTCAGTTCTAGAGCTTACATTATCTTGATGCTCAGATCTCTGTTTATAGTGGCCTATGCTAAATTTACTATGAGGAATGGAGAACAAGTTAGCTTCTAGTCTTCCTTAAGATTTACCCAGGTAGCCAATAACACAACATAGTTGAAGAAAAGTACACCAAAAACAGTGATAGACATCTCCTATCTGAAACCTCACTTTTAGACTGTCTATGAGCTTCTGGCAAACCAAAATAATTCTATTAAGGTATAACATTGCAAAGCTTTCCAAGATACTACCAGGAATCTGTAGAAATTCCACATGGGATTTTTTCCCCCTACTTTACTCTGTAACCTACTTCCTATATGTAATGGCCAGGAAATATTTTCTGCTGCAGTTCTGAAAATTAGCTGCCTATTATAGGTAATGTGTGACTTGTTAAGAAATGACTTCTAAGGTCGATGTTTTTAATCTGTGGGATTAAACACATTGACAAGTAGCATTTGTCCTTATTTATACTGAGAACTATTGTTACACACAAAACATTTCCTGTTACATGTATCATAAATCTTTTCACTGAGTTGTTGTTCATTAGATACATGCTAACGAAGACGCCTGCATGTTGTGCTTTACTGTTCCACGAAGTCAGCCTTCACCTGTGAATGCGACCGCATACAAATGACCACAGGTGAGTGGATTCAAATGGCAAACAGAATGGAAGGGTTTCTGTTATTAAAGAGATAGACATCTTAACCGACACTAGGATATGTTCCTGGCAGATATATAACAGCTCATGTGAGCACTACACTGTACACAGTGTGCCACTGACAGCCGGAGAAGTGATAGCTTGGGAGCAATTCGAGCAAGATAAGATTCTGGGCTCTCCTGCTGGTTTCATGTCAGAGAAAGACATGACAGATAGCCAACCATTCAAACGTAAAGTGAAGGGAATATGTTTCTCATATCGGCACCTTGGTTTATGACTACAAGTTATTGAAAAAGAATCTTTTTATCTGTGAACACAATTTAGGGGAAGTAAAATTAATTGTGATCCTCAGCGACTCTTCGGCTACGTGAGTTCATTCGCCTCTACCCAGAGGCCAGGGGAGAAGCCGGGAGCTGCTGAGCACAAAGATGAGCCTGCTGTTTAATGGGAATATTTGCTCTCTTGAGTTCAGCCTGAAGATGTGATCTCAAGCCCAGGCGCCACAGTCACAAGGCACATAGGAAAAGATGACAATGTGCAGGTGGGTGGGCCTTTGTGTTGGGACTGCCCCATATCCATTATACTACAGAGGTAGACTTCCCATGTCCAATATACTTCAGAGGCAAACTGATTCCAGCTTTTAAGAACCTATAATCCTGATCTCCTGGGAATCCTCTGTCGTTTGGCTGAAGAGATAAAATTTGCAATTCAGTTCGAGTCAAACCTAAGTTATGACCACATACAATCTATCTGTAAATCCCCTTTTCCAGTCAAAAGTCATAATCCTGCACTGGATGTCAGATACATATGAATTAAATGCATAATCATTATGATTCTTTTATGGACTAGAAAACTATGGCTTCATTTATATTTTAATAATCATCATATTAAATATTCGTGGATCATTATAATTTAGCTCAAAGATAAGTTATTTTTAAGCAAATGGATCAACTTTATGAAAAATTTGTGTGAGCCAGTTTATTACTACTCTGCTCCTCTAAATAGAAAAGCACCTAAATTATTGAGGGATTTTGATCCAGGCTTTTAACTAAGCACAGTTCACGGCATGTGAAGAATAGTTAACATGATGATGGACAGTATTGTAAAGACTTACCAATATGTTAAAAATCAACTTTTTCATGGATATTAGTTTTTATAAATTATTGTTATGAGACTCATAATGAAAAAAAATCATGGTTTCTTCATCCAATTTGCTAATTCTCATTTCTAATTGGACTTCATCCACCGATTTTACTAATTTTTTTCTTTCTGTGTATTTCTGGTTTTTCAGGGAGATATTTACTGTTTTGAGATTTTAGTTATGTTATTTATCACCTAAATATATACATATACTTCTGTAGCGGTGAGTTTTGCTACATTACTTTGAATCCTACTGAATCACACTTTCGCACCTGCCCAGAAGCTATTTTTGGATCTCTCTCTGTCTCTCTCTGTCTCTCTGTCTCTCTGTCTCTCTGTCTCTCTGTCTCTGTCTCTGTCTCTGTCTCTCTCTCTCTCTCTCTCTCTCTCTCTCTCCTCCTCCCTCCATCTCCTCTCTCTCTCTCTCTCTCTCTCTCTCTCTCTCTGTCTCTCTGTTTCTCTCTCTCTTACACACACACACACACACACACACACACACTCACATTAGCTTATTTTTAAGATCCTTTACTACCTCAGTGGCTGGGCACTTCTAAGCCTCCCATGGCTACCATGCCCTTCCCTCCAATACTCCTAGCTCAACACCTTCAAAATCTACTTTTTTAAAATTAATTTTTTATTGGGTATTTTATTTACATTTCACATGTTATCCCCTTCCCCCATTCTCCTCCTACCCAGAAACCCCCTATCCCATGTCCCCTCCTCCTGCTTCTATGAAGATGTGCCCCCATCCATCCACTCCTACCTCCCTGCCCTTGAATTCCCCCACACTGGGGCATCCAGCCTTCACAGGACCTAGGACTTCCTCTCTCACCTCTGCCCGACAAGGCCATCCTCCCCTACATATACAGCTGGAGTCATGGGTCCCTCTATTTTTAACTTTGCTGCTCTACCACCTTCTGTGACGCCCATTGGTATTTGCTGCCCAAGAAGCTTCCAGGCAGCCCATCAAGGGGCTGCTTTCCCTTTACTCCTACATTTTAGAAGATCTCCCCTTTGTAGCTCTGAAGCTCTTCTGTCTGCCTCTCCTGGGTCCTGTCAATTCTCCCTTCCTCCTCCTATGTCTTAGCCTGAGCAACTCTAAGGTTCCCACTCTGTCTCCCTTTTCCCAGCCATGCGCTGTAAGGCAATTTTTTATTACCAATCATATCCAGCTGGAGACAGGCTTCCTTTACCCTGTGTGCAGGGCACTTCAAACAGGTTTTTTGCATAACACAATTAGCAAGAGAACACCAGCTGCTACACACTGCCCTTTCATCCTTTTACATATACATCATCAGTTATGTTCCCAGAAACGTAGTGTTCATTATTGACCTCAGGTATTATTTTCCCAATGTGGTCAAGTGGTAAACCCCAACTCCATTTAAAAATATTATTCTTCTTTAGTAGTATTATTGGGGCATTTCTCATTTGTTTAATTTCCTATGTGGTTTGTGTATTTTGGGACCTTGGCGAAAATATAAATCTCTGTTAAACTCTTTCTGGATGTTTTCTGATTGTTCTGGGAAGCTGGAGCAGAACATGGAGACACTCAGTATCAGCAGAGAGGCTGCCTAAAAGAATATTACAGTAAATAAGTGGAGTATATTAGGGAGGGTAGATGCTCTAGGAACAAACTGTTAGCCTGTGGAAGGGTGGATAGATGCTGATGTCATTATAGAATAGGGTATCAAAGGAAGATGAAAAGGAACTGGAAGTTTGAACATGGTGCACAGAGCTCAGTGGGAAATTATTCCTCCCTGTTGGAGAAAGGTGCAGTAGAAACAGAACTATGAAAACAGAGGTTTGGAGAAGGCGTTATGAAACAGAGCCTACATGGTCCAGGTTTGCAAGCAACTGCTCAGACAATTTACTTTTATTTGAGAAAAAAAATTATCCACAGGATTTGAGAAGAGGTGTTACATAGTCTACTTTGAGGATTTAAAAGTTGCCTTAACAGTAACAGTTGATGCTGTTACTGACATGTGGAAAGGAGAGAGCAGAGATGTGTTGGAAGCTGCCACAGGGAATTGGAGAAGACATGGGGTATCTCTCTTGTCACATAGAACTGCTACTTTTGTATTTTGATTGTAAAGAATACTTACTTGGAGCACCAAACTTTCAGAGGACTGCCTAGATCCACTCCTCGGTGACTGCTTGATGGCTACTGCAGGGCATTGACCATTGTCTGTCCAGTCTTCCTCTCTCCTATGACTTTTATTTTGGTAGAACAAGAAATTTAGTAGACTCATAAAGACAGACATATCAGAAGTATTTTTGAGTACCTAAATATCTTAAAATTAACCTTCTGTAGTCTGGTAGAGGTTTTCACTAAGTAAATAATTCTAAACTAAGAAATAAACTCAAGGTGGCATTGTTCTTTGACCACTTTGCACCTAGTATTAAATTTTTATTTTATAATCAACAAGCAAAAATTTTCTATCTCTTTTATTATATTCTTTATTCTTCATTTTTCATCATTTGATTTTCTATGACTTGTTTTTAAATTTATATTCCTAATTTGTAACTACTTCACTTCGATGGTTTCATTTCCTAAGCTGTTCAAAGGAGGTGTTTTTGTTTTGTTTTTTGTTTTGTGCTTTGCTCTGCTTTGCTTTGTTTTTACATGTCCCCTGTTCATTCCTCTGACCTCCTTTGTGTTCTCCCACAGTCCTCTCTGATGCCTCTCTATTATTCCATCATCCCGAGTGCTGTCACCTCCACCCATTCCTTTTTTTCTAATAGATGATGGATTTATTCCTTAATTCTTGCACATAAATTTAGAAGACTTTCTCTACTACGGACTTTACCTGAAGGCCTTGCATCCTATTTCACCAAGAAAAAAATACCATATTTAAGCAAAGGGGTTCTATAATTTATTAGCACCAATTTTTTTTTAGCAGAAGAACCCCATCTGGACCCCATTTATTCCTCCTTCTCTCTGTGATTATAGATGAATTATCCATGTTTCCATCAGAGGCCTACATCCTCTTACTGAAGACCTCAGCTTTTCAGTTTAACAACTTCTTTACATATAAATGTTTAATCCACTCTAGGATTACTCTCATCATCCTGTTAAGTCACTAAACCCTGACACACACTCAACAACTTCATGATACTTCATCCTTCAAAGGACCAATCTCTGTGTCCATCTTTATGATATCATTTCTCGAAGTATGATGTAGACTAACTAAAGTCAGCTTTCTCTGTCAGTTGTGTGCCTGTTGGCCTCTCTGTTGAAACCATTCTTCTTAAGTATTTGGCATGAAAATTTTGCTTATCTCAGCAATCTATTCCCTGCCTGCGCATTCAAAAACTCACCTGCTCACTCCTGAAATCACCTGTGGTTAGCATTGTAGTCTGCCTGCCCACTCCTGATGTCACCTGTTTTTAGCATTTGTGGAATGTTTACTACCTGTTCTTTGACAATTATTTTGCCTGGCTACTCAGAGGTCATTGCGTTCTAGTATTTCCTCCTAAGTTGCTGACAGATTCTCTGTATTTTATGTGATTTAGTTGTATCTTTCTATGACTCTTAATGGTGTGTCGTCTTCTCTACATTTTCCTGCAGTTTTACGTAGCTCCAGGTAATCACATTTAGCTGTGTAGTTTTTCCGTTCTCGATATTACATTCTGTATGTGCTCCCGGAATTTTCATCGACTCTGACTTCTCACCCATGATTGCTCTTTAACATTTTTACCAGCATGTTTATTGTATAACTCAAAATTTAAAGGATTCAACTTTAAGATCTTTTCTTTTTCAACTCTCAAACCCATCCTACTATCGCCTTTTCCCGTTTTGCTTGGTGACAATATGTATCTTCAAGACAATCAAGACAAATGTTGAAGACAATGTTTACTTTTTCTTTCACAATTTAAAAAAGTATACTTCACTACCTTTAAAGTATATAAGATTCAGTTTAATAAATCAAATTCTGTGGGTCCCAGGACTTATTCTTGGTTCATTTCCAAGGTGTTTATCCTGTTTTTTTGCTCTTAGCCTTGAGTTTCTAGGAGATTATATATATATATTATATATATGAAAGTATATCAAATATATATATGAAAGTATACAAATATATATATATATTCTTTAAATTAAGACGATATTGTCCCTTTGCTGAGAGTTTTATGATAAGTATCTTCTCAAAAATTTTAAAATTAAATAACACAAAGGAGCATACAGCTGAGATACTTGAACAATACAAAATCTTAACATTATATTAGAAACTAAAAATAAATCAAACAGTAATTCTCTAAGAAGTATGTGTTCACCCTCGGTGTGCTCCTGCCTCATTCTCCCATGTTCTGTTTCTTAATCTCTTAGTAACTGTGCTGTTGTGTACATAACAGTCTTTTTCTTAACAAATGCCAACTTATCCTCATGAGATGGGCAATTAAAAGAGAAAATTGACAACTGGAATATAATAAATAATGAACATTAAGTAAAGTATACTGGATGAGATTAACAAAATAGACATGGAATGGAAATGGAGAAAGTCCAGGAAATTTCAATATCAAAGACTAAAAAGGATCTAATTTGAAAAAGGAAAAAAAATCATCGCCCCATTGATGAACAGCCTGTATGTATTTGTGGCATCAGTATTTTTAATGTGTAAACAAGCACTGTCCACAAACTCTGAAGATATAAAAATAGAACACAGGAAAAATGGGAAAACAATGGTCAAACATATCCCAATTTAGAAAACAAGCATTAGCCTATAAACTCAAACTAACTACAAAAATAATACGTAAGAATAAAATTATATCATTGTCATACTGAGAAATCAGAGATAAAGTACAAAAAAGGCAGAAATACATACATCAAAATGGGAACAATTCTAAAACTGTGAAATTTTCAGCAGCAGTGGAACTTGTAATTCAGTGGGAATGCTTTGAGGATTAATGTGAAAAATTACACATTCCTAGAAAATTCTTCAGCTGTAAGAATTAGAGCATATTTATACTAAACCCTAAGAAAATCCAGTGTCACAAGCATTCTTTACTTTAAAGAAACCTGACAATGGGGGAACACCTCTTCAGAAACGTGTGAAAGTCACTAAAAATGTGGATAACTTAAAATAACTTTCAAATGGACCAATCTCAAAATTAATTCCCTAAGTTTGTTGAGACTTGCTTTTTGTGCTTATATGTGGTTGATTTTGTTGAAAGTTCTATGGGCTGCTGAGAAGAATGTGCGTATTTCCCTCTTGGGTGGAATGTTCAATAGCATTTATTATATTGATTTGGTTTGTGATGCCCTTTAGCTTCCAAGTCTCTCTACTACTTGTCTGGATGACCCACCTCTTGGTAAGAGTAGACTACTGAAATCACACACTATCACTATGTTGTGACAAATCTGCAATTTAAAAATAATACTGTTCCATGAACTGATGATCCTATATTTGGTCCATAAATGTTTTTGAATTTTAACATTCTCTCAGCGGAATTTTCTTTTAATGACTACAAAATGTGCCTCCCTGTCTCTTCTGATTAGTTTTGGTTTAAAATTGATAGACTTACTAGATTCTCACAGTTAATGTGAACAGCAAACACAAGGACAGTGTACAGGCCCACAGGCTGTAGAAGTTTTACATATATTACATAAACAACATCACCACGGAGTCAAATATAAATAGCTGGAAAATGCGACCCTATGAAAAGACTGATAAAGTGGCCACAAAATGTTATATATCACAACCCAGCACTATGAGATTTTAGTTTAAAATGTTCAATGCCAAAGACTTGATATGAGTTAAAAGGGAAAAAAAAAGTTGTAAGCCAACACAAACCATCCTGGCAGGGGTTATATTTTATGTAAGTGCTGTTCAGGAGATTATCAGGAGGGAAGCATAGGGCAAGGGAGAAAATATGGAAACAAAAGACCAATATTAGGAGGTAGCTTAGAGGTCATATGGAAGCCTAATAAGGTAGATTTTGGCATTTCTGCTCAGATGGAAAGTGTGTCCCCAGACATGGGAGCCCAGGAATCATGCAGCTCTGAGGTGGGGCAGTGTCACAATGGAAGAGCATCCTGAGACACAGGATCCCAGTAACCACACAGCTCTGAGAGGGACTGCCTCAGCAGAGCATTGCAGCTCCTGGGGGATGGTCTCCCCAGCTGAGTTGAGGAGCTTAAGAGCTTCAGCCCAGCTCCTTCTCTTCCCTTCTTCCCTTCTCTTCATTGCTTTTGGTCTTCTTCCAATGAGATGGGTCAAAGGTTTTGTGGGCTAGGTTGGTGCTCCAGTCCCTCCATTGGAAATCTTGGCTAATTACAGGAGACATCCAGTTCATGCTTCATATTCCCCCATTGCTAGGAGTCTTACCTATAGTCACCCTCATAGAGTCCTGAGAATTTCTATCATCCCAGACTTCTAACTCATCTTAGAGATGCCCATACTCAGTTCAGTTGTCTCTTGCAGTACTCTCTCCCTCTGTCCTTCCATCACCTCATTCTTTCTGTTCCCTCTTCCCCTCTCCCACGTAGTACCCTCCTTCCATCCTTCCCCTAAGTATAATCTTATTTCCCTTTCTCAGTGAGGTTCAAGTGTCCCTCTTGAGCCCTCCTTGTTACTTAGCTTCTTTGGGCTTGTGGTTTGTAGCATGTATCATATGACTTATATCCAGTTATTAATGACTACATACCATGTTTGTCTTTCTGGATCTGGGTTACATCACTCAGGATGATTTTTTCTAGTTCCATCCATTTGCCTGCAGATTTCATGATGTAACTGTTTTTAATAGTTGAGTAATATTTCATTGTGTAAATGTGTCACATATTTTTAAAATCCACTCTTTGGTTGAGAGACTTCTAGGTTGTTTCTAGTCTCTCTCTATTATGAATAAAGCTGCTGTAATCATAATAGAGCAAGTGTCTTTGTGATATTATGAGGCTTCTTTTGGGTATTTGTTCAGGAGCAGTACATGGGTCTTGAGGTAGAACTATTTCCAATATTCTGAGAAATTGCCAAATTGATTTCCAGAGTGGTTGCACAAGTGTTCACTGCCACCAGCAATGGAGGGGTCTTCCATTTGCTCCACATCCTTGCTAGCATGTGCAAGCTACTTGATATTTTTATTTTACCCATTCTGACAGGTATAAGATGGCATTTTATAGTCATTTTGATTTCCATCTCTCTGATAACTAAAGATCTTGAACATTTCTTTAAGTACTTCTTGGTGATTAGAGATTCCTCTGTCAAGAATTCTCTGTTTAGATCTGTACCACATGTTTAATTGGGTTTTGGTTTGTTGATGTATAGTTTCTTGATTTCTTTATATATTTTGGATGCGAGTCCTCTATCAGAGGTAGAATTGGTGACAATCTTTCCCATTCTGTAAGCTGCCTTTATGGTCTTTTGAAACTGTCCTTTGCCTTATAGAATGTTGTCACTTGCATGAGATTCCTTTAAAAATTGTTGATTTTAGGGCTTGAGCTGTTTTTGTTCTGTTCAGGAAGTTGTCTGTTGTGCCAGTGCATTCAAGGTTATTCCCTATTTTCTCAGATTTAGTGTATCCAGTTTTGTGTTGAGATCTTTGATCCAGTTGGACTTGAGTTTAGTGCAGGGTAATATACATTAATCTATTTGCATTTTTCTATATGCAGAGATCAAGATAGGCCAGGACCATTTGTTAAAGATGCTTTTCCCCCATTATATAGGTGTACGGGTTTACCTCTGTTTTTTAAATTTGATTCTATTGACAAACTTATGTTTTTATTTTGGTACCATGTTGTATTTATTAATATTGCTCTGTAGTGGAGCTTGAAATCAGGGATGGTGATTCTTCCAGAAGTTCTTTCATTTTACAGGATTGTTTTAACTATCCTCATTTTGTTTGTTTTTTCTTATGAAGTTGAGGATTGCTCTTATAAAGTCTGTAAAGAATTGTGCCACCTAGGGTAGCCACATAAAAGAAAACAGATCAAGCATGTTTTATTGCATACAAATCCAACCCCAGAAAGAGAAGGAAGAGAAAAAGAATAAAAATTTAATGATGATAAACTAGAATGACTAAACTAGTCTTTAGTTTGGTTGGTTAATTTATACCTTTCTCAAGTATGAAAATTGGAGGACTTGTGAGAGAGAGCAAAAAATAAAAAAACCCAGTAAGTTTAAATCTGTATAAGGATTATTCACTAAGGCATATGTATTTTCTCTACAACTACAGAAAACCAGAGGAATATCTCATACCTGCCTTTCCAAAAGTTCAGAGGGGGAATCCCTGATGACAAATCTGTGTTGATCTCTTCAAGAAAAATAATAAAGGTGAAAATTTTATCTTCCATTGTTTGTGTCTGAGAATTATTTAAGTAGTTCCAGTTAAGGTAAAGCGAATGGCTACTATTTGATTATTTCTTGCAGTCTCAGCAGAAAATGCATTGATTTTACACAAAACTGTCAACAATAGGAATTGTTTATGAAATGGATGTAAATAACTCTAAGCAAGCAAGTAAATGACATGTATATCGCAATAACTTCAAATCTTCGAAGAAAGACCTTGGAGAAGATATAAACAGATGGAAAGATAGATCCATGTTCATGGATCAATAAGATAAACAAGCCACTCTTAAGAGTAGGAAGCTTGTTCTAAAATAGATAGATAACAGGAAATAAACTCAAATGCATCTTTGAATGTTCTTTGTCTCATAGTGGCAAATGGCGACATTTTCTAACCTAACAGGTCTTTGAGTATATATTTTGTCATCTGGATTTTTGTGAGATTCATGCATATGTAAATGTCTATGTCTCTGTTTCTTTTTTTCCCTTTCACTTTATATTTCTTTTTTTTTTACTGGATATTTTCTTTATTTTCATTTCAAATGTCATCCCCTTTCCTGATTCCTGCCCCACTGAAGCTCCCTATTCCATCTCCCCTCCCCTACTTCTATGATGGTGTTCCTCCACCCATCTACCTACTTCTGCCTCTCCGTCCTTGAATTCTTCTACAGAGGGGCATTGAGTCTTCACAGGACCAAGGGCTCGTCCCACTGATGCCTGGCAAGGCCATCCGCTGCTACATATGCAGTGGGAGCCATGGGTCCCTCCATGTGTACTCCTTTGTTGGTGGTTTAGTACCTGGGAGCTTTGGGGGGGTCTGGTTGGTTGATATTGTTTTTCCTATGGGGTTGCAAACCCCTTCATCTCATTCAGTCCTTTCTCTAACTCCTTCATTGTGGATCCCATTGGGAACCCTGTGCTCAGTCCAATGGTTGTCTGTGAGCATCTGCCTCTGTATTTGTCAGGCTCTGGCAGAGCCTCTCAGGAGACAGATATATCAGGCTCCTGTCAGCATGCACTTCATGGCATCCACAATAGTGTCTGGATTTGGTGACTGCAGAGTCCCCAGATGGGGCAGTCTTTGGATGGCCTTTCCTTCAGTCTCTGCCCCACACTTTGCCTCCTTATTTGCTTCTGTGAGTATTTTCTTCTCCTTTCTAAGAAGGACCCACACACTTCTTCTTGAGCTTCATGTGGTCTGTGAATTGTATCTTGAATGTTCTAAACATTTGGGCTAATATCCAGTTATCAGTGTATGCATACCATGTGTGGTTTTTTTTTTGTTTGTTTGTTTGTTTTGTGTGTGATTGGGATATCCCACTCACGATGATATTTTCTAGTTCCATCTATTTGCCTAGGATTTCATGAAGTCATTGTTTTAAATAGTTGAGTAGTACTCTATTTTGTAAATGTACCACATTTTCTGTATCCATTCCTTTGTTGAAGGACATCTTGGTTCTTTCCAACTTCTGGCTATTATATATAAGGCTGCTATGAACATAGTGGAGCATGTGTTCTTGTTATATGTTACAGCACCTTTTGGATATATGCCCAGGAGTGGTATAGCTGGATCTTCAGGCAATACTATATCTAATTTTCTGAGGAACCACCAGAATGCTTTACAGAGTGGTTATACCAGCTTACATCCCACCAACAATGGAGGATTGTTCCTCTTTCTCTACATCCTTGTCAGCATCTTCTGTCAACTGAGTTTTTGATCTTTGCCATTCTGACTGATGTGAGGTGGAATCTCAGGTTTGTTTTAATTGGCATTTCATTGACAACTATGAATGTTGAACATTTCTTTAGGTGTTTCTCAGCCAGTATGTAATCCTCAGTTGAGAATTCTCTGTTTAGTTCTCTACTCCATTTTTAATTGGGTTATTTGGCTCTCTGGAGTCTAACTCCTTGAGTTCTTTGTATATATTGGATATAAGCCCTCTATTTGATGTAGGATTGGTAAAGATCTTTACCCAATGTGTTGACTGCCATTCTGTCCTATTGACAGTGTTCTTTGCTTCACAGAAGCTTTGCAATTTTATGAGATCCCATTTGTTGATTCTTGATTTCAGAGCATAAGCCATTGGTGCTCTGTTCAGGAAATTTTCCCCAGTGCCCATGTATTCGGTACTTTTCCACCTTCTCTTCTATTAGTTTCAGTGTATCTGGTTTTATGGGGAGGTCCTTGATTCACTTGGAATTGAGCTTTGTACAAGGAGATAAGAATGGATCGATTTTCATTCTTCTACATGCTGACCTCCAGTTGAAGCAGCACCATTTGTTGAAAATGCTGTCTTTTTTCCACTGCATGGTTTTAGCTTCTTTGTCAAAGATCAAGTGACCATAGGTGTGTGGGTTCATTTCTGGGTCTTCAATTCTGTTCCATTGATCTTCCTGCCTATCTCTGTACCAATGCCATGCAGTTTTTTATCACTATTTCTCTGTAATACAGCTTGAGGTCAGGGATAGTGATTCCTCCAGAAGTTCCTTTATTGTTGAGAATAGTTTTTGATATCCTGAATTTTTGTTATTCCAAATGAATTTGATAATTTTTCTTTCTAACTCTATAAATGATTGAGTTGGAATTTTGATGTGGATTGCATTGAATCTGTAGATTGCTTTCGGGAAGATGGCCATTTTTACTATATTAATCCTGCCAATCTATGAGCATGGGAGATCTTTCCATCTTGTGATAACTTCTTTGATTTCTTTGTTCAGAGACTTGAAATTTTTGTCATACAGATCTTTCACTTGCTTGATTAGAATCACACCAATGTATTTTCTACTATTTATGGTTATTGTCAAGTGTGTGGTTTCCCTAATTTCTTTCTTAGCCTGTTTATTCTTTGAATATATGAAGGCTATGGATTTGTTTGATTTAACCGTATATCCACACACTTTGCTGAAGTTTTTTTAATCAGGTTCAGGAGGTCTTTGATGGAGGTTTTGGGGTCACTTAAGTATTCTATAATATCATCTGCAAATAGTGATATTTTGAATTCTTACTTTCCTATGTGTATTCCTTTGACATCACTTTGTTATCTAATTTTCTAGTTAGAACTCCCAGCACTATATTAATTAGATAAGGAGAGAGTGGGCAGCCTTGTCTAGTCCCTGATTTAAATGGTATTGCTTCAAATTTCTCTCCAAATTATTTTGATGTTGGCTACTGGTTTCCTGTATATTGCTTTTACTATGTTTAGTTGTGGGCTTTGAATTCCTTATCTTTCCAAGACTTTTAACATAAAAAGATGTTGAATTTTGTCAAATGCTTTTTCAGCATCTAATGACATGATCATGTAGTTTTTTTCTTTGAGTTTGTGTATAGAGTACATTGATGGATTTCTGTATATTGAACCATCCCTGCATCCCTGGAATGGAGTCTGTTTGATTGTGGTGAATGATCATTTTGATATATTCTTGGATTCAGTTTGAGAGAATTTTATTGAGTATTTTTGCATCAATGTTTATAAAGGAAATTGGTCTGAAGTTCTCTTTCTTTGTTGAGACTTTGTGTGGTTTAGGTATAAGCATAATAGTAGCTTCATAGAACAAATTGCGAAGTGTTCATTCTGTTTTCATTTTGTGGAATAGTTTGAAGTGTTCTTCAAACTATAGTGTTCTTCTATGAAGGTTTGATATAATTCTGTACCAAACCCATCTGGTCCTGTGCTTTTTTTTTGATACTTTTAATGACTGTTTCTATTTTTTAGGAGTTATTGGACTCTTTAGATGGTTTATCTGATCTTGATTTAACTCTGGCATCTGGTATCTGTCTAGAAAATTGTCCATTTCATCCAGATTTTCCAATTTAGTGGGGTATAGACTTTTGTAGTAGGATTTGATGAATTTTTGAATTTCCTTGGTTTCTGTTGTTACGTCTCCCTTTTCATTTCTGATTTTATTAATTTGGATACTGTCTCTGTGCCCTTTGGTTAATCTGGCTAAGGGTTTGTTTATCTTGTTGATTTTCTCAGAGAACCAGCTCCTGGTTTTGTTAATTTTTTTATATAGTTCTTTTTGTTTCTACTTGGTTGGTTTCAGCCCTGATTTTGATTATTTCCTGCCATCTACTCCACTTGGATGCATTTGCTTCTTTTCTGTTCTAGAACTTTCAGGTGTGCTGTCAAGCTGCTAGTGTATGCTCTCTCCAGTTTCATTTTGTAGGCACTTAGAGCTATGAGTTTTCCTCTTAGCACTACTTTCATTGTGTCCCATAAGTTTTGGTATGATGTGCCTTCATTTTCATCAAGTTCTAAAAAGTCTTTAATTTCTTTATTTCTTCCTTGGCCAAGTTATCATTGAGTAGAGCATTATTCAGCTTCCATGTGTATGTGGGCTTTCTGTTGCTTTTGTTGTTATGGAAGACCAGCCTTATTCTATACTTCAATCTTTTTGTATCTGTTGAGGCCTATCTTGGGACCAATTATATGGTCAGTTTTGGAGAAGGTATTGTGAGATGTTGAGGAGAAGGTATATTCTTTTGTTTTAGGATGAAATGTTTTATAAATATCTGTTAAATCCATTTGGTTCATGACTTCTGTTTGTTTCATTGTGTCTCTGTTTAGTTTCAGTTTCCATGATCTGTTCATTGCTGAGAGTGGGGCGTTGAAGTCTCCCACCATTATTTTCTGATGTGCAATGTATACTTTGAGCTTTAGTAAAGTTTCTTTTGTGAATTTGGGTACCTTTGCATTTGGAGCATAGATATTCAGAATTGAGAGTTAATCTTGGTAGACTTTTTTTCTTTGATGAGTATGAAGTTTCCCTCATTATCTTTTTTGATAACTTTTGGTCGAAAGTCAATTTCATTCAATCCTAGAATGGCTACTCTACCTTGTTTCTTGGGACAATTTTCTTGGAAATTGTTTTCCAGCCTTTTACTCTGAGGTAATGTCTGTCTTTGTCACTGAGGTGCATTTCCTGTATGCAGCAAAGTGCTGAGTCCTGTTTATATATCCAGTCTGTTAGTCTATGTCATTTTGTTGGGGAATTGATTCCATTGATGTTAAGAGATATTAAGGAAAATTGATTGTTACTTTCTGTTATTTTCATTGTTAGAGGTGGAATTATTCTTGTGTGGCTGTCTTTTTTTTGGGTTTGTTGAAAGAAGATTAATTTCTTCCTTTTTCTATGGTGTAGTTTCTCTCCTTTTGTTGGAGTTTTCACTGTATTATCCATTGTAGGGTTTAATTTATGGAAAGATATTGTGTAAATTTGGATTTGTCATGGAATATCTTTCTCCATCTATGGTAATTGATAGTTTTGCTGGTTATAGTAGACTGGGCTGGCATTTGTGTTCTCATAGGATCTGTATGACATGCCCAGGATCCTCTGGCTTTTATAGTCTCTGGTGAGAAGTCTGATATAATTCTGATAGATCTGCCTTTGTATATTTCTTCATCTTTTTCTCTCACTGCTTTTAATATTCTTTCTTTGTTTTGTGCATTTGGTGGTTTGATTACTATGTGTCTGGAGAAATTTCTTATCTGGTCCAGTCTATTTGGAGTTCTGTAGGTTTCTTGTATGTTCATAGTCATCTCTTTCTTTAGGTTAGGGAAGTTTTCTTCTACAATTTTGTTGAAGATATTTACTGGCCTTTTAAGTTGGAAGTCTTCATTCTCTTCTATAACTATTATCCTTACATTTTCTCTTCTCATTGTGTCCTGGATTTCCTGGATGTTTTGTGTTAGGAGCTTTTTGATTTTTTCATCTTCTTTGACTGTTGTGTCAATGTTTTTTGTGGAATCTTTTGCACCTGAGACTCTCTTCTATCTCTTTTCTTCTGTTGGTGATGTTTGCATCTATGACTCTTGAGCTCTTTCCAAGGTTTTCTATCTTCAGGGTTGTCTCCCTTTGTGATTTCTTTATTGTTTCTATTTGCATTTTTAGATCCTGGATGGTCTTGTTCAATTCCTTCTCCTGTTTGGTTGTGTTTTCCTGTAATTCTTTTAGAGATTCTTGTGTTTCCTCTTTAAGCACTTCTACCTGTTTATTTATGTTCTCTTATATTTTTTAAGGGAGTATTTATGTCCTTTTAATAGTTCTCTATCATCATCCTGAGTAGTGATTTTAGATTCAAATTTTGCTTTTTTGGTATGATGTTGTATCCCGGACTTGCTATATTTGGAGAACTGGGTTCTGATGATGCCCAATTCTCCCACCATAACCTTGATTTCTGTTGCTTTATATTCTTATGCTTGCCTTTTGCCATCTGGTTATCTCTAGTGCTCCCTGCACTCACTGTCTTTGACTGGAGCCTGTACCTCCTGTGATCCTGGTTGTGACAGAACTCCTCAGAGTCTATCTGTTTCTGGGATCCTGTGATTCTGGGATCCTGGGATCCTGGGATCCTGTGTGTGTGTTATTGCTCCTGAGAGTCAATCTGCTTTTGGGATCTTGAAATCCTGGTGTGACCAAGCGTCTGAAATCCTGATATCTTGGTATTGGTGTGTGGGGCAGATGTTGTGGCCTCCTCACCTATGATCCTGGGCATGTTAGAGCATCTTGGAGTTGAGCTTCCTCTGTGTGTTGTGGGACCAGGTGAGGAGCTAGTGTTCAAGGTCTTCTCAGGTCACTGGTATAGGAGGAGCTAAGGTGGGAGGAGTTAGGAGAGGAAGAGGTGGAGTAAGGAGGAGAGGAGAAAAAGGAAGAGGAGGAACTAGGAGACAGGTGAAGAGAACGAGAGACAGAGAGGAGATGGAGGCAGATGTTCACTTGTCTGTAGCAGTCAAAGGTAGTTGGTATATCTAGGTTGGGTATTGGGTTACTCTTCTGATTGTATGGGCATCTTGTTACTGATCATTACCAAATATATAAGCCTTTGATTAATCTATAAGAATTAGAGTCTCATTCTTTTATTGGGCCTGCATGGATGGCGGAATGGTCTAGGCAATGCCCAGCCTTGCAGAGACAGCATGGGAGATTGAGTCATCTCCAACACTGACATCTTGTGGGTGGCAGGGCAGGTGTTTCTAGTTGGCCATTTCTAACTGCAACGCACATGTGAGCTGAGAAACATGGAGACTGGGCTAGGCAGAGCCACTGCAGCTTAGATAGTCGGCCTGAGCCTGAGGCCATTTTAAATACTACAACAAAGTTCAGACTGAAAGAATTATGTTTCTGTTTCTGTTTTGCATTTCTTATGATTTTCTTTGACTCTTTTTCTTCCTTACTTTTTTGTGTCATATCACAATTTTTTTAAATTTTTCCATTTTATTACACTAGTATTTTTTAGATGCCTGTTCCATAAGGAGAGAGAGAAAAAATGTGGATCCAGATTGAGGTGGGGTGAGTAACTGAGAGGAATATAGGGAAACCATAATCAGAATGTATTGTATGGAAAAAAAGTTTTAGTATAAGAAAGTAAGGAGAGTATCAGAGGGAATAAAACTCCATTGAGAAGTCCGAATTTACATGGTTTGGATTTGGGGGCTCAGTCCCTTTTTGAAGATTCACTTTACTGCATAGAAAAGGTTTTCCTTTGCTAAAGGTAGAAGCTTGGGCTGTGTGTAATGGGGGAGACATGTTTCCTTCAGCATTGCCTTACTGTAACCTCCTGTTTTGGGTGCTGTGTCTTTATTTACACTCCATCTACTACACTTAATACCAAGTCCTCCTTGACTGAAATACTGTTATCCTCATGGCTGTGACTATATTACTCAGTCTACCTAAATAAAACTAGCACTTCTCTTGAAATGGTTCACTTACCAGAAGGCTTCTCCTTGGGAGTTACCTTGGCACAGTAGTCATCATAATCCTTTTATCTCCTAATAAAATTAGTGGTTGTCCTAATCTTTAACTTATTAATTTGACAACTAAGTATGTTTCCATGGGAAATGAATACATATTCAAAAAATACAGGAATGAGAAAAGAATGACTATTTCTTTCATTGTAACTGAAAACAAAGTGTAAGTAGATGTTCAATGTCAGCACATTTCACCAAAAATCAGAGTTATTTAAAAAATGGAACCCTAAATTGCAATGGAATGAACAAATTACCACCAGATGCCTCAAGATACAGCCCAAAGACTTCATTGTCAAACCACAGCAAAGCCAGGTACAAAAGCTTGCCTATCCCCGATTCTATTTGCATATGGTTTTATGGCAAATACATTCAGCCTATTATGAAGTAGGTCAGAGGAATGTCTGGCTTTAGAAGTTGCCACCAGTGAATAGACATTAAAAGTTGCTAATCCTTGAGGCAGATAAAAATACATATATGTCAGAGTTCACAAGTATTTAAAATTGTCAGTCATGGTGAGGCTGTGGGAAAATAGGTCCTGATTCATGGCTGGTGGGAATGGAATCTAGTTGAGACATTATGAAGATTTGCATGGAGGCGATGAGGACAATGAAAAGCAGAAATCTCAGATGGATCAAGCATACTACTCCTGCAAGTGTCCGCAGGAGTCTGTACCCTACCCTTGCATGATTTTACTTTTCTGCTCAAAGAACCAGGGAAATGAAGCTAGCTGGGATCCCCAGCAGCAAATGGGTAGATCATGAAAATGTGATTCATATGTACAGTGAGATTTAATGGAGCTGATATCTTCAAGGAAAATTAGTGCTACTGGAAAATAGCATACTAAGTGAGGTGTTACAGACTCAGACAAGTAAAATCCTCCTGATTTCTCCAATATGAAAATTCTATAATTTAGAATTTGTGTGTGTGTGAGTGTGTGTGTGTGTGTATGTGTGGTATGTGGTATGTATGTGTAGTGTGTGTGTGTGTGTGTGGTATGTTGTGTGTATGTGTAGTTTGTGTGTGTATGTGTGTGTGTGTGTGTGTAAGAAGTAGGTATGGTTAGGGGGTCAAAATGACATATGACATAAAAGAAGACCAAGGATAAAGCATACAGGAGGGGAGAAGATGTGGGAGATGGGGAGAAAAATAATATTTTGTCTGAAAATAATATAAGAAAATTTAATTCATATTCTGAATAAGAAAATAAAAATTTACTCATAGTTGCTTTCTGTATTATTTATAAACACTAAAATTGCATTAAAACTGGATTCTTCTGAACTTTTCCTGAGACTTGGATGGCCAGCCCTGCTGTCAACTTAGAATCTTGCTGTTTTTGAATCCCAAGTCTTGAGAGTACAGGTTATCATCAGCACACTCAGATAAATTTTGATATTTAAAGTCAAACAGCTATTTTAATATGTTAGAAGATAACATACATATGTGATACAGATTCTCACATAGTATGATAACAAAGGAATGATTCTTATTAGTCATTTACTTAATGAAAAATAATAACTACAACCACAACTATTACTAATTAATCAATTTTAAAATCTAAGGAGTATAACTAAATATTACAATTAACTAAAGGGTATACTGAAATTTCTCTGTTTGAGGAATAAGATGCATTTTTCTTACATAATTGCTTGGTTTGGAGGTTAATACTAAAAGTTTGGTAAGATAAAAAGATCAGTCATTTTCCTTTTCACTAATGTTTAAATCATCAGATTCACACTGCACAGTGCCACATCATGACTGGCATAATCCCTGTATTTGAACAAGAATTGAGGATAGGTCAGTGAATAATTACTTAGGGGGATCCATTTGGCCTACTTGGGCATGCACAAGTTTGGTGAATGACACGTTTGATACGTCATAATTTAGTTCAGTGGTCTTATTCTAGTCTTACAGTGGGGGAGACAGAGGCTGGGTGGGAGTTTGTGTTCTCCCATCTAGAACAATCAGCACTGGCCTGACAGGATGGCAGCTTGCTCAGGCATCTTTATTACAGGCTATAAGCAAACACTTTTAATCCCAGTAACAACTTGTCTCCCTGGATCCCATCCTTACATGAAAACCTTGGCCATGTCTGTTAAGTTGTCTGAAAGCCAGATCCTCGTCTTTGTTTATCTTTTGGTTAGTTCTTTTGTCCAGGTGCTGGCTCAGTGTAAACCAGAGCTGCGACAGGAGGAATGTCATAAGCTCTGAAAACAATGTGATTCATTTTCAATTCTCTGTTACTCATCTTATTTATGATTGGAAATTAAAAGTTCATCACATACCAGAGACCTGGCAGGTGAGAGACACTCAGGACTCAAAGAGAGGGACCTTAAATGAAATGCCCTACATTGGGGCATCAAGTGAGGGATGGGATTGCCATCCCACAGTCAATACTCTGACTCATAATTATTCTGTCTGAAAGAACTGCAGGGATTTAAATGAAGAGGAGCCTGAGGAAAAAAGGTCATGACAGGCCCAAAGTGGGATCCAGCTCAAGGGTGAGTCTCCAAGACCTGAGACTATTACTGAGGCTATGGAACACTCACAAAAGGGACCTATCATGACTGCTCTCTGAAAGACCAAACAAGCAGCTGAAAGAGTCAGATACAGATATTTGCACCCAACCAACAGACAGAAGCTGCTGATTCCTGTGATTGAATTAAGGGAAAGCTGGAAGAAGCTGAGGAGGAGGGCTAGCCTGTTGGAGCACCAGCAGTCTCAACCTGGATCCCCAAGATCTCTTAGACACTAGAATACTAACCAGGCAGCATACATCAATTGATATGAGGCCTCCCAACACAGAAGAGGACATCTGGGTCTGAGTTTAGGCAGAGAAGCTGCACCTAACCCTCAAGAGACTGGAGGCCACAGGGAGTTTAGAGTTTTGGCCTGGTGGGGTCGGGGTGGGGAATGGGAACATCCTCGTGGAGACAGGGGTGTGGGGAGGAAATATGGGATGTGGAATAGTCAGAGGGTGGACCAGGAGGGGAATAAAATCTGGAGTATAAAACAAACAAACAAATGAATGAATAAATAGAAAATGCAATGCCCATAGCATTAACTAACACTAATGATACAAACTCTATGCCTTACTTTTTCCATAAACAATATTTATTTGTCAGTAATTTTTTAATCTCTAGGGAGAAAAGCCTATCAATTCTAGTGTCAAAAATTTGGTAAATTGAATTAAATGGTAGAGTTAACATCTCCCTGTATGCTAGAAAATATGCATCAGATGTCCATGGTCATGGTGATTATTTCATGAACATGACTTAATTTTCATGTAGTGTGAAGAAAATGGTCACATGTTTATAGACAGATGACAGCAAGTCTAAAAGGTACTATCCCAAGTCCTTTGCATGTTTAACTATAATCAGTAGAAATGTTTCTATGTTTCATTATGTGGTGGCACAGGGGCAAGAAAGACATGGTAATAAGCTTAATTTTAATCAAATATTTTATGTATTAATTCTGGAGCAGGTGTGAAAATTTTGTGACCTGCAGGCTATATTCATCCCATGGTAGTTAGGTGACCTATTGTCTGTATATATCCCACAATGCCTGTGTGGCCATGGGCTCTATTAAACACATGATGCCCACATAGGCTCTGTGCATCCCATAATACTTATAAATCCTTGACAATACACTTGAAGAGACATTGTCTTGCTTTGAGATCAGAAGATTGCGGAGTCATGTAGAACACCAATTTCCCTTACTTGTCTAACAAGTATAAGAGTAAATAGAACTCAGGCTTTTCTTCTCTACATTTCAAATATAACTGTGAGAGCGTAGGAATCACACTTAGGTTCCAAAGTATAAGCAAAGCCAGTTACATTCCAAAGCACATCAAACAACACACAAAACACTGGGACAATCTTCAACTCTTCAATGAAACTCAAATTTTTCCCTTCAATTAAAGGGTGAAACTGGAGTTTCAGTTCAAACAAATACGCAGCTATTCTCAAAATGATGCAATCCTAAAATAGAAAAAATGCTAAAACAGAGTCATTACTATTGCCACTCTGTACATTCCTTCAGCTTGTGACATACTTCATGCTGTCCTGTGAAAACTTTGCCTGACATATCTTATAAAACTTGAAAACTGGATATATAAGATATAGTTGATATCTTTTGTAGAGGACCCACCCCATCTACCCCTATGACATGATGCTAACATGTATGACTCAGTCACACATTAAAATTCTCTCAAATAGAATTTGACCTCCCCGCTTGGTCTTAATATTATATACTTTCCAAATTTTGCTTGATGCAATAAAAGTTTGTGTTTTGATGCTTTATTTGTACTTGGGGTCTTTTTGTTATTGTTGTTGTCAATACTAATCTTCTGTAAAGTACTTCATACATGATGTCTTAGTCAGTTTTTTTGCTGTGAAGAGACACCATGACCATTGCAACTCTTAATAAGAAAAATAAATATTGAGGTTGGATTAAAGTTTAGTCCACTTTTTCATGGAGAGAATTACAGCAGTATGGTGCTGGAGAAGCTGTCTAATGTTCTACATCTGGCCTGGCAAACAGCAGAAAGAGAGAGTGAGCCACTGGGACTTCCTTGAGCCTTTTAAACATCAAAGTCCTCTCCTGGTGACACACTTTCTTCAACAAGTCCATACGTACTCCAGCAGAACCATACCTCCAGTAATGCCACTCTCTATAACTTTGGGGCCATTTTCATTCAGACCACCACAGATGACTCTATCCCTCTATTCTGACACTTTAGGTCCTGTGCTCAGGTCTCTGTTGGTTTAATTTTGTCTTGATGAGTATATTAGGTCATTTTCAAATTTTCAGTCAGCATCATTCCTGCAATCTTCTTGGATTACTTCGAATTCTAGAAATAACTTAATAAATGTGTTTTTATATAAATACTAATGTAAAAGTAATAAATGTATCTATTTTACCAGGTATCCTATGTAATATAATAGAGAAAAGTATTATTCCTTTGGACCCTTTGGCATAAAGAAGCTCACACAAGAAGATATTCAGCTGGACCAAATAGTCAGAGAACAACATTTTATGCAACATGAGTTTATACAAAACTCTAAAGAAAGAAACATTACTTGTAAGACATGCCATCACAGAATTTCAACTCCAGTCTGTCCCATTAACCCATATGTATATCTTCTCTTCCTCTGTAAGCCGCCACCACCCACCTTAACTCCAGACATATCTTGGGTGGATGTCTCTCTCTGCCATATCTTCCAAACTTCTGTTCTATTTTTCATGTGGTTCCATCTGTCTAAAGTATCTGCTGTTCTTCTTGGCCATCTGTCAAACTCTTGTTCATACTCTTCCATTTAAACATTAACCATAACATGAAAACTTTCATTATGTAGTACAGGAGGCCGAAATACCCATTCTTGATCTCTACTATGCCCTGTGGACGTGCTCCTAGAAGCTGTCACCATATACATATATATATATAATAATTTTAAATTAAGATATTTTTAACATATCTCGGAGCTTCTAAAAGAATAGACTAAAATATAGGTTGCATACTTCATGATTAGAAAACGATAAAAATTTATGAAATGAAGACAGGTGTCCAAATATGAAGGAAACTCAGATTAAGAAGAAACTCTTATCTTTTTTCAGTGGGCCTCAAAAGCAACTTCGAGTTCATAATTTATCAACTCTAAATTATAATTAAAACTGCCGAAAAGATCTTCACATTTTCTTGTCATCTTCATGAATCAAGTATGTTGTCTTTATGAAGAAGCTTCAATGTGGAGGGACAGACACACTATGTTTTATATCCTTGGTTGGCATAAATTTCAATGCTAACATCTCTAAAAGTGAATCCAGGCAGAGGTGTCAGAGTTTATTCTCATTGACTCTGCCACCTGCAAAGTGTGCTTTCTAAACCTGCAAAACAAAGAAAAGAATTAATTTACTCTTAGCCTGGAGTGGATGCTTGTTACTCTGCAGGTATCAGGGCTGACTAGTTATTTTAACAGCTCTTGTATTGTAGAGAATTAAACACCACACTCAAGTATAACTTCATAATCTGGAAGACCATAGGTAATAATGGTCCACCATCCCCATCACATACAAGACTACTACCATATACACCCCAAATAGGATCTATTGTAAGGAAGCTCACAACTGATAAATAAAACAAATAAACTAAAGTCTTTGACTTAATAAAACACTTTTCTGAAATTCTTTCTCTTTAATTCAAATAAGCCTTTACTGTTAAAGCTCTGTAGCAATACAGAAGACACAGTAATTACTCTCCCTGTGTTTTAATGTTATTTTAGATTAACTGGGCATGGCTGCCATTATAAGCACAGATTTTACTTTAGAATTCAAAAGTTGATATTAGGTTTTGGAGCTGTATGTCTATCTCACAAATGTGCTGACTCATGTGCGCTCACATCCCCGTCATGATCTCATAAGTGTGCTAACTCATGCGTGTTCATACCCTTGTCTTTTTGACACTTGAGTGACAGATGGACTCAGGTTTCCTATTCAGTCATCACAATATGAGTATGAGTATTTTACTTATGACTCACAACACATTCCCATAATAAAGCCCAAGAAGATTGTCTCGTGTTATAATCTCACCAAAGAACCTATTATTTAGCATTAATAATTATAATAGTATTTATGCATGCTGAGTACATCACAAAACTATGGGCATTTTCAAGTTAAAGATTTATTTCTTGTACAGTGCACCAAAATAACATTACCTAGTAATATTGCCACCCTATTTCACAGGCTATGCCTGCTTAAACGTGACTAATATTTACTGTTTGTCTATATTACTCCTTGACATGAAAAAATGTAAAAATAACTGAAATTCATTGTGATACTCAAAATGTAGTACTTGCAAAAGCCATTGGCATTGGCATTGGCACCTTGAAAAACAATAAAGAAAAGACAAAAGAAAGAGGGACTTTAACTCACTGACCTCCTTGGATCAGAGCTTTGCAAGCTTTATTTTTTCCTGTGATGTAACAAATGATTAAAGAATGATAGACCTGTGGCTTCAGAAATGATTTCTTGATCAAGATCACCTGCCTCTTCTACAGAGGCTGCTTCTTTGGTTCCCAGCATCCACATGGTGGCTCACAACTTTCTGAATTCCAGTTCTGAGATTTCTTTTCATGAGCACTTGACACACAAGGTGCACAAATGTGCATGCAGGCAAATAATCGTAAATATACAAATAAAATATATTTTAAAAAGAATGACACAGTTGGAGGAGAATGCATCGCAGAATAAGTCATGATTGGGTTCAGAGTCTTCCTTTGGATCCTTCACATTGGATCTGTTTAATTTAAATTCTCTAACTACTTTGCACTCCCTAATTGATGAGTTCTGTAAAGATGTCATTCAGAACTCAGAGAATAAGAGTGTGTAGATATGTATATTTAAGTATGCATGTCCACAGAGTCCAGTAGAGGAGCTTGGATTCCCTGGGTGTGGACTGTGGGGCATGGGTCGTTGAGTCTTGAGAACTTTACTGCTGGAGCGGTTCACACTGTTAACCACTGAGCCATTCCTCGAACCCTGACTCAAACTAGTAAAGACGGAAAGAGACACTAAAATTTACTTGCTGAGAAATTTGTCCCCATGTTACCACAGTGTCACAATTGTTTTGAGGCCAGGAGCGTGTTTTGAACCTTTAGGAAAAACAGAGTAGATATAGGGAATAAAAAACAGCTTTGGGAGTCAGCCATGAGCAAAATCCACATACATCTCAATTCCTCAGACTCAACCGAATCAGTGAGAATTTAGTAATGACATAATTTCTAAGGTGGTCTTTCTTAAAAGATGGGAACTTTCATTATACCTGTCTATGAGGTTGATGAGCACTGGATAGTGATGATAAGATCACAGAATCTCCACAGGTCAGCACACAGGCTGCCTGTTCTCAATTCTGCTGTCTCAGCTATGGTGGCACAGAATGGGAGCAGTTGTGACCATACAATCATGGAATAAATATGGTACATTAGAGCTTAATGAAAAGCCCCAAAGATGTACTTGTTAGAAAGGATGACATTTGAATAAACACTTTTACGGCAGAGTCACAAGAAATCCTGGTGTTTGTAAAGGATATGAAGTAGTAGCGAAGCAGAAGTCAAGTTTAGGTGCTGATGATTTTCTATGGGCTGTACTTCAAACTTAAGAGCTCTGAATTTCAACACAAATTCACATAAAATAGTTTTATTTATACTACATTAGGCCCTGTTCCACTTCGCTCAAACTGTGACATTATATTTTCAAACCCATTGCTTTGCCATCGATTTTACTATGGTCTCCTGGAGTTGTTACCGAGTTGATGTTTCCTATTTGAGATACGCAGCCAAATGGCTATTTTAAGAGAAAACTCGTATGTATGGAAAGATGAGCACTTCATTTTGTATTTTATTTGGTGCTTCATAGAGGTTGCAATAGTTTATATAATGCAATGTGTTATTTTGGACGTCAGAGAAAAATATTTACTATTTTATGCTTTAATTTTTTACTTCTTTCAGTTCAACTGTTTCATCAAGAAACAGCTGGATATACAAACATTTCAGTAGCTTATTCTTGCTTTAAGAAAGGTAATGAATTATTTACTTTTGATGCTCAGATAATATTAATATAAATCATTGCTGTGTTGAAAAAATGAAAACATTAGAGATTGATTTATATCCAATTTAATAAAGTCCCTCTGAATTTTTCCAGCAAAAACTTGTGAAATTTCAAGCAATACTTTAAGCACTCAAAGTTAGCTTTTAAATAAATTTCCAACTGTTGAAATTCACATTTTATCATTTCTAGTAAGTTTACTGTTTTTGTCAAATGTTGGTTAAACTGTACTTGGTTTCATCAAGTCAATTGTATAAAATATTTTCAAAGCTTTAATAGTTATTGCACAAAGTAGAATAGCAGTAACAATAACAAAAATATATTTAAATTGTGGACAACTTTATGAAATATTTCCATTCTATAAATGTTTTTCTTTTTTGCCTAACAAAGAAATTTTGACATTTTAGCTAATGTTCAATTTTCTTTATGAGTAAATCCTAAATATCAAAGTATATATTTATTCATTTTGGTACTATTTTAGGGGATGCAAAAATTTTCAATATATTTTTATAGCATAGGAATATTTCACTGAATATATTTTACTTCATACAGTATAATTCATAATTTTGTGTATTTTAATGACTCTAAATAAGTTTTAAAATGCTTAGAATACAATAGACATTAAATACATAGCTATTAAATTAAAATGCCCAGGAAGTCATTATCAGAGGTATTTACTGGAAAATGAATATAATGAATTCTTAGGATATGTGCCGAAGCCACTTTATCCATGACACTTATCTGTGAAGACTTCACCAGCACCTCAGAGCTACTTTGTTCACCTGCAGTTCCTAACTCAACACTAGATGGTGCAAGTCTCAATTATTCTAGGTTTCATCAGGTCCAGAGGTTTTATTACCCCTATTCCTCCTTATTTCTTCTCCATCTATCCATCTATACATCTATCCACCCACCTAACCACCCACCCACCCACCCAGCCTGCCAGCCATCCACCCAGCACCCATCCACCCCATCCATCTACTCCCAACCCATTTACCTATCCATCTACCATCCATCCATCCATCCATCCATCCATCCATCCATCCACTCATGCTAAGTTCTACTCACAATGTTTTGTTCAATGATAATGTAAAACCCCACAGAACAAAGCTACATCTCCCAAGCTAAAGCCTAGGTTGTCCATTCTGTAATTTCCAGAAAGGGTGAAAGCCTCAGATGCTTAGAAACGCTGAACTTCTTTTTTTTTTTCTTCAGAAAACAATTATAAATCACATGCACAGTTCATTCTCTGTTCAAGACACAAATGTTGATGCAGAGAGAGTAAAGCTCTCTTCTTATAAGTTTGTGTTATAACAGAACAGATGGTGTGACTTCTTACCAGAAACAAAGTCTCTTCTCTCACCCTTCCTCGCCTTCACAGGTCTAACTTACAGCATCAATTTCCATTAGTGCGATTTAAAGCCATATATATTATATTTTCCAGAAGATCTGTTTTGTTTGTTTGTTTGTTTGTCTTGTATTTGCCATGGTCCTGCTATGGAATTGCACTTTATATTTCCTCCTGAGGCTAAACTGTTCCTGGACAGTTTAATAATGGATTTTATTTTTAGCAAATTAATACTCTAAGGTAATTGTTTTCTTTTTTGGGACAGAAGAGCAAGTGCCTCTGCACTCTCCAATTCTGACATGTTATTTGGTTAAAATACAAAGCAGGGACATTTTTCTTCACCTTCCACTTGAGTATGTCTCTGGTGAAGAAGAGTTCCAGTCAGAATGAGATTCTGTAGAGAAGAGGAGCTGCTGAACGCCTGAGGCACGTCTGAGCAAGCTTCACTGCCCTATTTATAAGACAACAGGGTGCTCTGCTTGGAAAGCCAGGCTTCTTCAGGGAGCCCACAGGCAAATCTGTTACCAAGCGACAACTGATTTCTTATGAAGCCCAAATTTAAAAGCCCACATCATTAATTAAACAGATAAGAATGAAGCCTTCCCACTGATAGTAACCTGCAAGCAGGGAGGCTCTGTGCCAGTGTGGAGCAAGCGCCGCCATTTTGTTTTCAGACAGCTATTGTTTGCAGTAAGAGACTTGTGCTGTGGTAAGAGAGAGGGGCCATCTTTAGAGATCATTTATTGGCTAAGACCAGTGAGTAATTTATATGCCTGAGATGAGAAAGGGCTCTGACTTTCTAGGGTTAGTTTCTGTATTTTCCTAATGTAGACTAATATTAATTGTAAATAAAACTTTGCAACAACTCACATGCTTTGTACTAGGTGATGCTAAGAACCGAGTCTAGGAAGAGGCATTAAATCAGTCATCAGATAATCTGCGTTTTAAGGCTATAAAGATTATTGATTAGCATTATAGCCCTTTATATGATCCTTCTCTTGAAATGTAGACTTCTATAAAGGAAGGAATAGAACCCAAGAAAATGATTTGGAAGGGAAATAACTAGAGAAGGCAGAGGGTGGAGTGAACATCCTATTGCCTTGTATATACCTTATATATAAATTGCCCTGCATATTCATTGCTCTGTGATACCCTGAGGCCATGATTATATAGATGCAGCTGACACTCCTCTGATGAACTGGCATGTGGCCACTAAGTGCATACATTATTTTGGAAAGATCTGTTTGCTGTTTTGTGAACTAGATTTAATGATATCTCCTTTTAAGTGGATAGAAAATTGAGATATACCTCACATGTGAACATAGTTGGCCATTCTTTCAAATTAATAAAAAAAAAGATTGTTCTGTAACCAGCCTTGTCATATATCCCAAAGTCTTTTGCTGCATAACATATACTGTAGTGTACAGTAAAAGATATACTGGTTTTTAATTTACTGTGTTTGTGTGTGCATGCATGTATATTTTCAGCTTCATATGGGACAAGAGGTTGCTGTGGTGTCTTACTCGGTTGATCCTCCCACTTTGGAGACACCAATCTAGAGCTCACCTATACTGCTAGGATGTTTGGCAAGCAATCCCAATGTTCTTCCTGCCTCTCTTTCTCCAGCCGTGGGGTTAGCGATCTATCCTTTTTCATGGTCTCCAGGCATCCAAGGCCAGGTCTCCAAGACCGAATGGCAAAATGAGGCACCCCATTACACACTCTTTTTTTTCCTATCTTTTAAAAAGAATGACTCCTGGAAGGAACCTATAGAAGTTGTAGGAAAGTAATTTTCCTACCCTTCATCAGGCACAAAGTACACCCCTTGTATGTAAACTTACTTCTCAGGTTAGGGAAGGAAAATAAACTCTTCTGACAAAGGCCTACTAATGAGAGTAGAAATCAAATGGTAATAACAGTATTATTGATGCCAGGGATTTAAAACAGAACAACAAAACAAAACAAAAAGCACAGATGACTTAACCTTTTTTCATGGTTAGGATTACTCTGTTAGGTACAAATATGAGATTTGGGCTATATGTGTTCTATGATATTCCATCTGAAGATACTAGAACTAGAATTTGGGTTAACAGTGGTTTAAAACTGGCGCTGTTTGACTAGTAATGTTAATTTTGATCCATAGGTCAAGATATCACCTGTATGGTGACATAACCTCAATTCTCATCATCTGTGCCCCCCCACCCTACCTTTATGCTTTATGTGATTCCTTCTTGTCTGATGGAATTGCTGCCATCTTATCTGTGATAAGTTGGTTTTCTAACTCTTGATCCTTCCACTTTGTCTACATTATTTATTCACTGATTTAATTACTTAGCTATCTGATCTAATCTGATTCTCTGTGTATCCTTCTAACTCAATTAGTGGGTAAATTATTGATAAAATTGATTTTTACTTAAAAAACCCAATGCATATCATTATTTAATTTTCATAGGCAAGGGAATAATTTTCTTCCTTAGAAAATATATAAATTAAAGATGAAAAGATGTAATGAGGCTTGAATGTAATCTCAAGGACCTCATAAAATATAGAGAAGTTCAACAAAACTCACTATATTGAATGGACATCCATGAAACTGTGTGTTTCCATGGGTAATAATGATAAGAAAACATAGAATGTAAAAATCAATAGATATGGTTCTTGTTCAATACAGAAAAAATAAAACACAACAGACGTGCTCATGACCATGACCAGTATTTTAGATGTCATCCACAGTGTATTTCTCATGATGTTTGTAATGGTAGCAAAAAACCATGAAAACAGTTTTTGAGGTTATTAGACCTAAGACTGTTAATCTAACATTAATTTAAGATCTCAGACCATGTCTTTATTTTATTTCTTTTCTCTTAGCTTTCACGTGGCAGCTCCAAAGTGTTTTAAACACAGCCACATAGCTGTGAATATGTGAATTTTAAAAGATAGACATCAATGGCTACATTATAGAGAAAATTCTGAACTGTGTCTTTGTGATTGTGTTTTAATTCCTAGGAACCTGAAGTAAATATGTGGAGAATTTGTCAGATCATGAAATTTTTCAGGGTATTATGCTGTCTTATGTAAACTTTCTCTAAAGCTGGTAAATGATGCAAGGTTATGGTCACACTTTTTAAAAGTTCTGACTTTATTTACTTATATCTGGGTTTCTGTGTGTATTTTTGTGTGTGTGTGGAGGGCGTGGGCATGTGCACATGTGTGTATGTATGTGTTTATGTGTATATGTGCATGCATGTATGTGTATACTGTGTGTGTACCATACACAGGCACCTGTGAACACCCAAATGTGACCATGTAAGTGCTGTGGCGTGTGCATACAGGTTAATATTCAAGAATCCCTCTTCCCCTTCCACTGCGAGTTCTAGTTTCAAATTCAGGGCTACTGGCTTGCAAGGAAGTATCCTGCCTTTTGTGCTGTCTCTGGCCCTAGTGGTGCAGTTGTAGTGAAGGAAGTAAATAGCCATTAGAGAATTCTGGTAAAGACTCTAGCAACCAGTTCAAGGCACCTCGGTTATGAGTTTATCATTTTCTTACTGCTTCCATTTTCTCCCATAATTAAATTTCATATTCAAATTGTAACATGCATTCACTGTGAGTAAAATTAGTGAAAATATGGAGAGGGAATGTTTGGGAAAAACATGTTTTCGATTTCATTTTAAAATAAACATTTCTCAAGTAGAGCAAGATCTTTGCAGCACTAACTACTACACAGCCAGGGTTTCCTTTCCTGCCCCTCCATGTGTTTTAGTCCAGAGGCTGGTGTGGTCATTACAACACATTTGCTTTGTACTAGGTTTGATGATGATGCATTCTATGGTTTCTTACTACTTCTTTTACATGAATTTTTGGGTATTTTCCTTATTTTTGTGACAGAATACCTAGCACAGACAGCATAGGGAATACGATGTATCCTGGCTCAGATCTCAGAGGGTGCAGAACATTACACCGAGGGCAGGAAGAAAGCCTAGCTGCCAAGGTTGTTCTGGCAACTCCACAGAGGAGGGTGGAAGCAGCTTCTCAATTCTTAGGTATCTGAGCAGGCTGTAGAGCCTTTGCATGTCAAAAAGAATTTCATATATATATTAATAGAGAATCAGTATACCAGTTCAAGAGAAAAACTCATGGAAAAATGTTCTGTTTCTTTGACTTTTCTTTTTTCCAACTTTTTTTTTATTGAACATTTTATTTACATTTCATATGTTATCCCCTTACCCCATTCACCCCCAGTAACCCCCATCTCATCACTCCTCCTCCTGCTCCTCTGCAAATGTGCCCCTACCTACCCCCCTCCCACCTAGCCACCCTCAAATTCCCACCCACTGGGGCGTCCAGCCTTCATGAGACCAAGGATCTCTTCTCTCAACAGGGCCATCCTCCCTTACATATACAGCTGAAGCCATGGATCCCTCCCTAAGTGCTCCCAGGCTGGTGGTTTAGACCCTGGGAGCTCTGGTTGGTTGGTATTGTTGCTCTCCTCCTGGGGCCTGCAAACCCTTTCATCTCCAACAGCCTTCACTCTAACCCCTCCATTGGGAACCCCATGATCAGTTCAATGGTTAGCTGTGAGCATCTGCCTCTGAATATGCAGACTTCTAAGGAGACGGCTATATCAGGCTCTTGTCAGCATGCACTTCCTGACTTCCACATCAGCATCTACCTTTGGTGACTGCACATGGGATGGATACCCAGGTGGAATAGTCTCCAGACGGCCCCTTTTTCAGTTTCTGTCCCTTACTTTGTCTCCATATTTGTTCCGTTGAGTATTTTGTTACATCTTCTAAGAAGGACCGAAGCACTCCCACTTGGTTTTCCTTCTTCATGAGCTTCATGTGGTCTGTGAGTTCAATCTTAGGTATTTCAAAGTTCTGGACTAATATCCAATAATCAGTGAGTGAATACCATGTGTGTTCCTTTGTGATTGGCTTACCTCACTCAGGATGATATTTTCTAGTTCTAATCCATTTACCTAAGAATTTCTCAAATTCATTGTTTTTAATAGCTGAGTAATACTCCATTGTGTAAATGTACCGCATTTTTTTTGTATCCATTTCTCAGTTGAAGGACATCTGGGTTCTTTTGAGCTTCTGGCTATTATAAATAAGGCTGCTATGGACACAGTGGAGCATATGTCCTTGTTATATGTTAGAACATCTTCTGGGTATATGTCCAGGAGTGGTATAGCTGGATCCTCAGGTAATGCTGTGTCCAATTTTCTGAGGAACCACAAGACTGACTTCCAAAGTGGTTGCACCATCTTGCAGTCCCACCAACAATTTCGGAGTGTTCCTCTTTCTCCACACTCTGGCCAGCATCTAAAATCACCTGAGTTTTTAAACTTAGCCATTCTGACCGGTGTGAGGTGGAATCCTAGAGTTGTTTTGGTTTCCATTTCCCTGATGACTAAGGATGCTGAACATTTCTTTAGGTGCTTCTCGGCCATTTGAATTTCTTCAGTTGAGAATTCTTTGTTAAGCTCTATACCCCATTTTTTAATAGGGTTATTTGGTTGTTTCTTGAGTTCTTTATATATATTGGATATTAGCCCTGTATCAGATGTAGGATTGGTAAAGATCTTTTCACAATTTGTTAGTTGCTGTTTTGTTCTATTGACAGTGTCCTTTGCCTTACAGAAACTTTGCAATTTTATGAAGTCCTATTTGTCAATTCTTGATCTTAGATCATAAGCCATTGGTGTTCTGTTCAGGAACTTTTCTCCCATGCCCAAGTATTTGAGGTTCTTCCCCACCTTCTCTTCTATTCGTTTCAGTGTATCTTGTTTTATGTGGAGGTCCTTTATCTACTTAGACTTGAGCTTTGTACAAGGAGAGAAGAATGGATTGATTTGCATTCTTCTACATGTTGCCCTCCAGTTGAACCAGCACTATTTGTTGAAAATGCTGTCCTTTTTCCACTGGACAGTGTTAGCTCCTTTGTCAAAGATCAAGTGACCATAGGTGTGTGGGTTTATTTCTGGGTCTTCCATTGATATTCTTGCCTGTCTCTATACCAATACCATGCAGTTTTTATCACTATTGTTCTGTAGTACAGCTTGAGGTCAGGGATGGTGATTCTTCCCTGAAGTTCTTTTATTGTTGAGAATAGTTTTCGCTATCCTGTTTTTTTTGTTATTCCAAATGAATATGAGACTTTCCTTTTCTAACTCTGTGAAGAACTGAGTTGGGATTTTAATGGGGATTGCATTGAGTCTGTAGATTGCTTTTGGCAAGATGGCCATTTTTATGATATTAATCCTGCCCATCCATGAGCATGGGAGATCTTTCCACTTTTTTTAGATCTTCTTCGATTTCTTTCTTCAGAGACTTGAAGTTCTTGTCATACAGGTCTTTTATTTGCTTGATTAGATTCACAACAAGGTATTTTATATTATTTGTGACTATTGTGAATTGTGTCACTTCCCTAATTTATTTTTCAGTCCGTTTATCTTTCATGTAGAGGAAGGCTACTGATTTGTTTGAGTTGATTTTATAACCAGCCACTTTGCTGAAGTTGTTTATCAGGTTTCGAGGTTTTCTGGTGGAAGTTTTGGGGTCACTTAAGTGTACTATCATATCATCTTCAAAAAAAGTCTTGAAAAGATCAGGAATTCAAGGCCCATACCGAAACATAGTAAAAGCAATATACAGCAAACCAGTAGCCAACATCAAACTAAATGGAGAGAAACTTGAAGCAATCCCACTAAGATCAGGGACTAGACAAGGCTGTACACTCTCTCCCTACCTGTTCAATATAGTACTGAAGTCCTAGCCAGAGCAATTAGACAACACAAAGAATTCAAAGGAATACAAATAGGAAAGGAAGAAGTGAAAATCACTATTCTTTGACTTTTCTAATCACATCTAGATTTTAGCCCGGCTACATTAGAAGTAATATTTGAAAGGCTTAAAACGTCTTAAAAGAACTGTGAAATCATCAGTCTCATCTTGTATCTATGTATGTGTGCATGTATGTGTATGTACATGTGTGTATATGTGTGTATATGCATGTGTTCATTTGTGCATGTATGCATACATATATGAAAGCATGTGGTGCGTGTGTGTATATATATATATTTGTCTGAAAGTGTATATGTGTGTGTGTAAGCATGTGTATGTGTGTGTATGCATGTATGCTTGTGTGTATCCATGTTTGTGTATGTGTATGCATATGTGTATATATGTGTGTGTATTTGTGTATCTTTGCATTCATGTGTTTCACTGTTTGTATGGGTGTGTGTGTGTGTGTGTGTGTGTGTGTGTAGGCATGTTTCTGCAAATGTGTGAAAGAAACAGTGGTTGATGTCAGGTGTGTCCTTTATCATTCTCCACCTTAATTTTGAGAACCAGTCTCTCACTCAACATTTTATTTTTATTTTTGATACAGTATCTCTTACTAAAATTGGAGACTAGCTGGAAATGGAGACATATGGATTTGAATGAATACTTACCTAAGATCAGAGAGTTATTATGAATAAAGCATATGATACCAATAGCTGGAAACTCAAGGAAAGATTAAACTGTGAAAATATCTAGAGGTTTCCATAGCATAAGAAGAGAAATGTTTAACTAAATAGAAGACAAAGGAAAACTATTCTATGTGATAGTACTAATGGTCAAAACTCACAAAAGATATCAGATAGATAAACAAATATATTGATAGATGATAGATATAGATAGATGATAGATACATATATGCATACATGAATAGATTGATACTACACAGACAGATAAATGGATAAACACATACATATAACTACATATATTAAAAGTATCTATACCTGTATGTCTGCACATATATGTGTGTGTATGTGTGTGTGTGCAGATATATAGTAAGTGTGAATTCTATTTGCTATATACCATAGAGTTATATAACAACTAATTTGTTACAAGCATTTACTAGAGAATGACAGCTTTAAGAGCATGAACTGTCAGTTAAGGCTCTGAATGTAAGTGTCAGCAGCTCAGTAAGTCTGTACAATCTCACATGAAACTGAAACTTCTAAAAAAAAAGTCTATGTTTAAACAAAAATAACCTTGTACTATCTTTTACCAAATCTTTTTGGACTAGAGCTTTATAACACACAGGGTAGTAATGGAGAAGGACACTTACCAACACATGGATCACAAAAAGCACAGAGAAAACAGACCCTGTGAGCTTGGGAAACTCATAGAGGGATTTGGATTTCTGCTCCAGCAGTCTTAAAAATATTTATGCAGTTGAGGTCAATGAAGGTGTCGTTGATGGCAACAATCTCTACTTTGCCAGATGCAGAGTAGAAGGCAGCGCTGGTAACCACGTGCCCAATACAGCCAAATCCATTCACACAGACCTTCAACATTTTGTCTACGGAATGAGGCTGGGACTGCAAAAGAAGATGCAGTAATCTCTGGAACAGGGAGGAGCTGGTCTACATGTTCCAGTATGACTCCACCCATGGCAAATTCAACGGCACAGTCCAGGCTGAGAATGGGAAGCCTGTCATCAACGGGAAGCCCATCACCATTTTCCAGGATCAAGATCCCACTAACATCAAATGGGGTGATGTGGGTACTTGTAGCAACCTGCTTGGGTCAGTCAACAGGGTCTCCAGCACAGGAGTGAGGATGCATGCTTCCAATTCCCGCTGTGTCCTTCACTGTACCCCACTTACTGGAGCTCCAACGTTGAGGTGCCACTTTGTAGCCATCCGAGCTGCCTTACGTTCAGGGGACCACTTTGTAACGGCCTGTTCTGCTGCTCCGGTCCGCAGGTCAGGGCCTAGCAAGAGAGAGAGTGGGGACGGAGATGCGAAGAATGGAGACAAGACAGGGAGTCTGATCAAGTGTCTTCAAGTCTCATTTATTAGAAGGAAATCCTGGGTAGTTATACCCTTTACCAAGTGCCTTGCCCTCGTGGACAAGCACAGCTGAAGGCACTACGTCATGTGCCTTACAGTGTGGATATCACGTGCACCTAGCTAGCAGTGAGGAGACCACATGCACCTAGCTAGCAGTGAGGAGACCACGTGCACCCAGCAGCGTGGATATCACGTGCACCTAGCTAGCAGTGAGGAGACCACGTGTACCTAGCAGCTTGGATATCACATGTGTGAACCTTGCAGCTGGTGACACTAAACAGCAAAACAAGATATGTAAGAAAAACAAGATGTTTATCAGAGTGTGCTCAGCTGTTGTGGGCTGATGAAAACAAGTCTCTTGTCAGGGTATATGGCTCGAGATGGCTGTAAAGATGATAGCCGCTTTCGGCTAGGAGTCGGCTCCCAAAAGGTACTGAGTATGTTCTGCAGTCTACTGGCATCTTCACCACCATGGAGAAAGCTGGGGCCCACTTGAAGGGTGGGGCCAAAAGGGTCATCATCTCCACCCCTTCTGCTGATGCTCCCATGTTTGTGATGGGTGTGAACCATGAGAAATATGACAACTTGCTCAAGATTGTCAGCAACGCATCCTGCACCACCAACTGCTTAGCCTACCTGGCCAAGGTCACCCATGACAACTTTAGCATTGTGGAAGGACTCGTGACCACAGTCTATGCCATCACTGTCACTCAGAAAACTGTGAATGACCCCTCTGGAAAGCTGTGGCATGATGGCTGTGAGACAGCCCAGAACATCATCCCTGCATCCAATGGTTTTGCCAAGGCTGCAGGCAAGGTCATCCCAGAGCTGAACAGTAACCTCACTGGCATGACCTTCCATGTTCCTAGCCATAATGTGTCCATTGTGAATCTGACGTGCTGCCTGGAGAAAGCTGCCAAGTATGATGACATCAAGAAGATGGTGAAACAGGCATCTGAGGGCCCACTGAAGGGCATCCTGGGCTACACTGAGGACCAGGTTGTCTCCTGCGACTTCAACAGCAACTCCCACTCTTCCCCCTTTGATGCTGGGGCTGGCATTGCTCTCAAGCACAACTTTGTAAAGCTCATTTCCTGGTATGAGAATGAATATGGCTACAGCAACAGGATTGTGGACCTGATGGCCTACGTGGCCTCCAAAGAATTAGAAACCCTGGACCACTCACCCCAGCAAGGGCACTGAGAGCAAGAGAGAGGCCCTCGATTGCTGAGGAGTTCCTGTCCCCAAACCCCATAACAACAGGAGGGGCCTAGGGAGCCCTCCCTACTCTCTGAAATACCATCAATAAATGTTTTCTGCACCTACCAAAAACAGTAATTATGCTTGGCTGGAGAGATGGAACAGAGGTATGTGTATAGTGTTTTTGCAGAGATTGAGTTTGAAGTTCAGTTTCCATCATCCATGTTAGGCAGCTCAAACATAGTGCTTTTCCAAAGGTTGAGAGTTGGAAGTTCAGTTCCCAGCATATTAGGCAGAGATCTGGAGAGTTGAGGAGGTAGTGAAGGAGAAACCATCCACCGCAAAGTCTCTAGTGGGGAAGGTAAGGGCTTTCCTCATTCTTCCATTATGCACACAGGAAGATAACTTCATCTACCAGCTTAATCTGCTGGTGATTTGACCTTCAATATCACAGCCTCTGCTTATAAAAGAAAATGGTGTGATGCTTGTGGTATTTAGGATATTTTTATAGCTGCCTAAATGATGAAAAGGACTTACAGGAAGCTGCCAGAATTCTTCTCATTTAGGATCAGCACTCAGGTTGTGAATGCTTAGTCTTATTCCACTGTGGTTTCATTGTCTAAAACTACTAGTTAATTTTGATCTTTTGTACTTAGGATGTGTTATATCAACTGCATCCTTTTAAAATGCCTGTAGTCTCATATCATTGAGAATACGTTGATGGTTAGTATTAGGCAGTGAACCATATGCTGTCTTTATGCTTCTACTTGGCTTTATCTTACTGCCTTGTTCTCAACCTCTCTGTTCTGGCTAGCTAGTGACATAAGCTCCAACTCAGTGAAGCTTGACATTAATCTCAAACGTTGGAGTTTGTACTCCTGCTAGGACCCACCAAAGTTAGTATCCCACAGAGCCCTTAACCTTGATCATTGAGGTAAGAGTTTTTTCAATTGATAGGACTTGGGTAAAGGTTTCATTGCTATTAGGTGGTGGAATGAAATAGAATCACATTACAGCCTGTAGACAGAAAGTGAAAGAGGCATGGATTCCTGATGGGAATTCATGATGCTCCAGAAAGGTAGCTGATGTCAACAAGCAGAACTTCTGATCTCTATGAAGAGTAAACTACAAATTGTACCACAGTGTCTGTATCCCTTCCAGTGTCTGTATCCCTTCTTTCCTCAGCAATGATCCCTTTGAACCCTGGCTGCCCAAAGGATCTACTTAGACAGATATATTTCCTCATCTCTATTGAAGTTCTAAGGGGCCGATTTTCTCAGTTTGAGAAACAAGGGTATAAGCAAAGGTGACTGATACATTCTCAGATAATTTCCATAAGCATTGCTGTTCCAAGTTTTTTACATTATGGAGACAGTGAAATGAGAGTAGTTTGTGGATATCAGGCAACCCAAGCCTGAAACCAGCTGGACCCCTGGGCCACAAGAAAGTGATGTGACAATAATTAAACCAAGGCTCTGCCCTCCAATTGCCACATTCAACTTTTTACAGTTACAATTGTAACTGCCAAAAGTGCAATGGGATTGGAAGTGTGGTTTGTCTACTAGACAATAAAGAAAATTTCAATTCTTACATATTGTGATGTAAAAATATCCATAATACTTGTGAACTTCTAAGATAATAAATCTGTTCCTAAAGCAAGAAAAGATGCAATCAGATTAAAAGCTTGTGTGATGCAAGTAGGGAAGAATGTGTCCAGGGTGCTCTGAGTATCTTTTCATACGGATGCCACAGATGATGAAGATCTCTTACCACCCTTCCTTTGGTCAAGTGCAACTTTTGATTCTTTGTTTTCTGTGCTTGAGATCAGACCATGGTCTTACACAGCATGTACAGTCTGGGCAAGCCCTCTACCACTGGGCTACACTGGATATCTTAAGACAAGATCTTAACAGGTATCCAAGCTTCCTCAGACTCACAGTCTTTCTTCACTTGTATACCAACTTCTGGGATGACAAATAACCTCTGGATACATTTGTGTCGAGACTTGTTTTAAATTGGGAGTAATTAGTATTCATTAAGTGCACAATAAAGATGACCACATGATAAGCAAACATTATCTCAACTTCAGAAGGGACTTTTTAAAATGCAAACTATGATTAATTTTGACACAAACCATGTTATGGCTCAAATTATGTGTCCTAGTGGGTTAGACTACTTTGAGCAGATTTTCTGACCTTCTTGATGGGTATAAATGAGTTTTGCTGCCCAGGCAGACAGCAGATGTCTCCTAGCAGAGACCACTGTGGTTTTAGAAAAGCATAAAATTAGAATTTCAAAAAAATAATGAAGTTGAAAAATGTAATTTTCTTAATGAAGTATAAATTAAAATATTCAAAAAATGTTTCATGGGGCTGTGGGTCAAATGATTCCAGTGCCTATATTTGTGGCCTTTTACTCACTTCTTTGCATCTTGTGGGACTGGGCCACAGTAATTATGAACAGTCCACAGCTTAGAGTCCACATGGCCATATCACTCAGAGCTTTTATTAAAGATTTCTACATTGAGGGAAAAGATATTGCTTTTTCCTTATACAACGAAATACCCTATCCTCTTTTCACATTAGCCAATTGTCTCTTTTAGTGTGTGTGTGTGTGTGCATGTGTGTGTGTGTATGTGTGCATGTGTGTGTGTGTATATGTGTGTGTATTTGAGGGTAGAACTGTTGTCTATTTGACAAGACTAAGTTCTTAAAAATGACAATTTTCCCCACTTTCTTGACAGTCAGAAATATAAAGACTCAGCTGGGACAAGTCTGTCCTCTAACACTCACAACGTTCAACATGCTCCACCTAAGCCTCTACTCCCCTCCTTGAACTAAATTCACAGATCCATACCTGGATTGCAACTTCCTTCAGGTAAACATAATGTACATACATTGAGCATTTACAAATTGTTAGAGGCTATATTTATTCAGTTGCTTCCTAGGTATTTCATGCACATCTCAGATATACTTTACATACTGATATTTCAATACAGTAAAGAATAAATAACATAGCATAATGCATTTTCACAAATATTCTAGAAATCATTTTTTGGTAGGTTACTCACTAAAAGTAGCTCAAAATTTACATATTTACTCCATGTATTGTCCTAAAAGTTTGAAATATATTAAATGTATAACCTGTATCAGTTCTATGAAAGTATTCTTATTAATAGCATTTTATTTTTAACCAGAGGGCACAGAGACAGTATCTAAATGACCAAAATTGGAAATGAAAGTAGAGACATAACAACACAAACTGAAGAAATTCAAAAAATTATCAGACCCTACTACAAGAGCCTATACTCAAGAAAACTGGAAAATGTAGATAAAATGGATGATTTTCCAGACAGATACCAAGTACCAAAGTTAAATTAGCATCAGATAAACCATCTAAACAGTCCAACACCCGTAAGGAATTAGAAGCAGTCATTAAAAGTATTCTAACCAAAAAATCCCCTGGACCTGATGGTTTTAGTGCAGAATTCTATCAGAACTTCAAAGAAGACCTAATACCAATACTTTTAAAAGTATTTCATAAAATAGAAACAGAAGAAACACTACCTAATACATTCTATGAAGCCACAGTTCCACTAATACCTAAACCACCCAAAGACCCAACAAAGAAAGAGAACTTCAGACTAATTTCCCTCATGAATATTGATGCAAAATACTTAATAAAATTTTTGCAAACTGAATCCAAGAACATATAAGAATGATCATTCAACATGATAAAGTAGACTTCATCCTAGGGATGCCGGGATGGTTCAATATATGAAAATCCATCAACATAATCCACTATATAAACAGACTTAAAGGAAAAAAAACACATGATCATCTCATAAGATGCTGAAAAAGCCTTTGACAAAATATAACACCCCTTCATCCTAAAAGTATTGGAGAGAATAGGAGTTCAAGGTCTATATTTAATATAATAAAAGTGATATACAGCAAGCCAATAGCCATAATCAAACTAAATAGAGAGAAATTTGCAACAGTTCCACTAAAATCAGGGACAAGTAGAGGCTTTCCACTCTCCCCCTATCTGCTCAATATAGTACTTCATATTCTAGCCACAGGAATTAGACAACAAAAGGAGATCAAAGGGATACAAATTGGCAAGGAGGAACTCAAGATATTACTATTTGCAGATGATATGATAATATACATAAGTGACCCCAAAAATTTCAGGAGAGAACTACTGCAGCTGATAAACAACTTCAGCAAAGTAGTTTGATACAAAACAAACTCATACAAATCAATGAGAAATAAATTTCCTCTACCTAAAGTATAAATAGTGTGAGAAATAAATTAGGGAAATGACACCCTCTGTAATAGCCACAAATAATATGAAATATCTTGTGTGACACAAATAATATGAAATACTTTGGTGTGACACTATCCAAGCAAGTAAAATATCTGTATGACAAGAACTTCAAGTCTCTGAAGAAAGAAAGACTTCAGAAGATGGAAAGATCTCCCATGCTCATGGATTGGCAGGATTAACAATAAATAAAGGCCATCTTACCTAAAGCAATCTACAGATTAAATGCAATTCACATCAAAATCCCAACTCAATTCTTCACACAGATAAAAAAAAAAGCAACTCTTAAATTTATCTGGAATAATAAAAAATTCAAGATATCAAAAGCCATTCTCAATAATAAAAGAACTTTTTGGAGAAATCACCATCCTAGATCTCAAGCTATAATACAAAGCATTAGTGATAAAAAACCACATGTTATTGATGCAGAGATAGGCAAGTAGATTAATAGACTAGAACTGAAGACCCAGAAATCAACCCACACACCTACGGTCACTTGATATTTGACAAAGGAGCCAAAACCATCCAGTCGATAAAAGCATTCTCAACAAATGGTGCTGGTTTAACTGGTGGTCAGCATGTAGAAGAATGCAAATTGACCTATTCTTATTTACTTGTACAAAGCTCAAGTTGAAGTGAATCAAGGAACTCCACATAAAATAAATAAAACCAGATACACTGATACTAATACAGGAGAAAGTGGGAAAGATATTTGAATACATTGGCACAGGGGAAAATTTTCATAACAGAACATCAATGGCTTATGTTCTAAGATCAAGAATTGACAAATGGGACCTCATAAAATTGCAAAGCTTCTGTAAAACAAAAGATACTATCAATAAGATAAAACAACAACTAATAGATTGGGAAAAGATCTTTAACAACTGTACATCAGATAGAGGGCTAATAGCCAATATATACAAAGAACTCAAGAAGTTAGATTCCACAGAATCAAATAACCCTATTAAAAATGGAGTACAGAACTAAACGAAGAATTCTCAACTGATGAAACTCTAATGTCCCAGAAGCACTTAAAGAAATGTTCAACATCTTTAGTCATCAGGGAAATGCAAATCAAAACAACCCTGAGATTCCACCTCACACCAGTCAGAATGGCTAAGATCAAAAACTCAGGTGACAGCAGATGCTGGTGAGGATGTGGAGAAAGGGGAACACTTCTCCAGTGCTGATGGGATAGCAAGCTAATGCGACCACTGTGAAAATCAGTCTGGTGGTTCCTCAGAAAATTGGAAATAGTTCTACCTGAAGATCCAGCTATACCACTCTCTGGCATATCTTTTGGGTAAAAGATGCTCCAACATATAACAAGGGCACATGCTTCACATGTTCATAGTAGTCTTATTTATAATAGCCAGAAGCTGGAAAGAACCCAGATGTCCCAAGACAGAGGAATGGATACAGAAAATGTGGTATATTTACACAATGGAATACTACTCAGCTATCAAAAACAATGACTTCGTGAAATTCACAGGCAAATGGATAGAACTTGAAAATATCACCCTGAGTGAGGTAACTCAATCACAAAATAACACACATGGTATGTACTCATTGATAAGTGGATATTAGCCAAAAAGAAGCTGGAATATACACGATACAACTAATAGACAATATGAAATCTAAAAGGAGTGATAACACCATAGTGTACTACTCAATAGGGGAAGAGAATAATCTCTGGGAAGTAGAGGGATTGAGGGAACTGTGAGAGACAGGGGAGGGAGGGGGGAAAAGGGAGCCTATTTCAGATATAGAAGCAGATGTGGGCAAAGTACAGAGGGTCAAGAATTTGAAAGTAGGTATGTCTTAGTGGGGGAAGGGTACCTGGGGGTAACCACTAAAAAATCCCAGATGCCATGGACCCAAGAGGTTTCCAGGAATTCATCAGAGGGGATTTTAGCAGAAATACCCAACAAAGGACAGATAGAACTTGTAGAGACCATATCCAGTAGATCGGCATGGCCCCCAGTTGAGGGATGGGGTCACCCTCCCAGCTCAAAAATATTAATACAGAAATCCTCCTCTCAAAAGGAAATGTAAGGACAAAGATTGGAGCATAAACTGAAGAAAAGGCCATCAAGAGACTTCCCCACCAAGGGTTTCATCCTATCTGCTGACACCAAACCCAGACACTATTGCTGATGCCAAGAAGTGCTTACTGACAGTATCCTGGTATAGCTGTCCTCTGAGAGGCTCTGAGGCCAGAGCCAGACCAATATAGATGTGGATGTACACAGCCAAACATTGAACAGTTGCAGGGACCCCAATGGGAAAGTTAGGGCAAGGACTGTAGGAGCTGAAGGGGTTTGCAATCTCATGGGAAAGAACAACAGCATCAACAACCAGCCACACCCCCCCCCAAGATCTCAGGGACTAAACCACCATCCAAAGAGTACACAGGGGGTACCTATGACTCCAGCTTGATATGTAGCAGAGGACTGCCATATTTGCCATCACTGGGAGGAAAGCCTCTTGATCCTGTGGAGGCTTGATGACCCAGGATAAAGGAATGCTAGGCCGCTGAGGCAAGAGTGGGTGGCGAGTTGAGGAATTACTCTCATAGAGACAGGGAGTGGGAAGAGGGAGTAGGGGGGCTTGTGGAAGGGAAACTGGAAAGGGGGAAAACATTTGAAACGTAAATAAATAAAATAACCAAAAATAATTTTACAAATTAAGAAAACATAGCACCAATGTTATGTTCAAGAGAAGTCAGTTGAGTCAGAATATATTCTAATCTGATCAGTTTGATTATTCCTATATTATGTTCTTATTCAAAGTTATAAACTCAATTACAAAGAAATATAGATGCTTAAAAAATTATTCATGGAACTTATTATATACATGTATTCAGTTTTCATTGTGTATCTGTCCATGCATACATATGCATGTATTCTATAAGATGAAAGAGTGGTTAGATTACATTCCATAATGTTAAGAAAGACATAGTTACTAATTCCCATGTTTTTGTCATTAAGCATTTTGTTATTTAAGGAGCAAAAAAAAATCATATTATAAAACCATAATTCGTCATGGCTACTAGATGACAGACTGAGCTGGGAAACTTTGGAGGGCAGCATTCTAAGTTTGGAACACTCATACCCTTTATAAGGAAGAATTTGAGCTTGTGGGGCTTGTCTGTGTGTGGAGTCCTTGGAAAGCAGCTGGGTGTAGCCAGAGGTTAAGGAGAATCTCCGAGTTTTCCTTGGGAGAGGAGTCATGCAGGGTGCAGAGCATCTACAGTCACAGGAGCTGTGGTACAGCCCCCATCATTCCCTTTCATTTGGATGTTGGTATTTTACATGAGCATTGCAGCCTCTAATACACTCTTCACCACTAAGCTTGGCTCTTATTCATACTTTGAAATTTACTAATAATAAGACTCAACGGGAAGACTTTCTTGGTGCTCCTGTTTTGTGATCTTCCGAGGCATTTGCATCAGTTATAATCAAGTTCCATGGAAGAATGTTCTGCGATGACCTTCCTCCTCATCTGCAGAGAAAGACAAGCAACTTTGGCACAATTACTGTAGGTTTGTTTTCTATTTTCAAGTGTTTCTTCCTGTGCCAAATGGCACTTTGACCTTTTCCTGTGTGAGTATGTCTATAGGAAAGAAAGCAACCACTATCCATCTCTATTATGAAATGAGTTATTTAAGAAAATTCAAAATCAGGGTGGAGTTTTGGATTCATAATATCTAATGTTACTAATGACAATTAACAATACTGTGAAGCATCCAGGAAACCAATCTCATAAGCTTGACAAATTGGGGGGAATTCATGAAAATGTCTGCTCAGTGAAAATATTTTCAATGTTACATTAATATCAAAATTAAAGTAAAAGTGATAGGTAAAAGGATGTCTTGAGGGTGCCTGCCTTATATAATCCATACCCTCGACATTATGAAATGATCAATCACATCAATTCAAACCCAACTGATACTAACATTATAACACGGAGGAAGGAGTCATCTATTGATTACTAATAATAAGATAGATCAGAGTCAAACTACAAATAATAAGATATAAAATATAAAATAGCCATATTCTATTATTGAAAAATAATAAATTTGCCTTCTATCCACTGTGACAAATGGATAAATATTTAGCTAATATTGCACTTCTGGTTGGGACTCCATTGTGTTTAAAATTTTATACAATATGGAGAATCTAAAATGCAATATTGTCTAATATTTGTTCAAAATATTTGGACAGACAACAAAAAATTTAATTAAGGAATCACCTTTTTATAAAATTACCTACAAAATTCAAAAATATAGATGGAGTGTGTGTTTTGTTCAGGCAATGATTAAAGAGGGTGATGCTGTTCCATTAGGTGACTTCTTATGTTTTTATTTTAAGTAGCACTTCGTGGAGTGATCTTTTTCCACATATCAATCGTTTAGCTCTTCATTTGACAAATATTAATGAATTTTAAATTTATTCCATGAAAAGGTCACAGACAGTTAAAAAAGTATTTGTTCTCTCTGGAACACAGGAGACAAACACATGAAATACACTATCATACATGACTCACAAATGTGTTGTTAGAGTGTGATAATTCCTATCCACGGAGGGAATACAGAACAAGATTGTGGGTTGGTGGTACCAGAGGCTCAGTGTGTGTTTGTTTAACCTTAAGTGTCCTTGAAACATCAGTGTAGTGAAGAACTCCTCCTAGCTGTAGTGCTTTAAGTGAGGAGTGTCCCTGTAGGCTCATATTTTTGAATTCTTGGTCCTTGTCACACGATGCTGTTTCAGACAGCTACAGTACTTTTCAGAGGAGGATGAAGTATGGCACAGTGCCTGGCTTTGAGGGTTTATGGTTTCTCCCCATTTCTAGTTTATACTCTGTTTCCTGTATATGGATAAAGATGTGATCTCTCAGCTTCCTGCCATGCTGACATTTCTTTCTCCTCTGTGCACATCAAACCCTCTGGGACCATAGGCCACAGTAAACTCTACCCTGAGTTGCTTTTGGTTAGGGTGTTTATCATAGCACAGAAAAGTAGCTGTTAGCCCCACCCATGACATCACTGAGAGTTGACTTATCCTCAATAATGGCCTAGTGAACAGAAATTAGATCACTGGGGACTGTTGTGATATAGCCTTTCCTCCCTCTATTGACTCTTGGCATCTATCAGATAGGTTCTACTTCCATATGGAACTGGGAGACTATTGACTAAAATCTTTGAAACTATAACCACAGCACTCTTTGCACTTTATATGTTGATTTTCTCAGGCTTGTACATAATAGACTTCAGCAGTGGTAGCAAATTAGGTGTATAGGATAAGCATTCCTGGTGCTCAGACCAGTCACTGAGAGGCTCAGAGTTGGAGAAAGAACCAGATTTCCCTAGAATTCAAGGAAATACCCTAAGGACTGTTGAGCTAATCTTTCATATGTTCCTGATGACTCTAGTTGGACTGATGTTCCAAGGTCTGGGAATTTGTTTCTCCGAATGATGACAGAATCTTTATACATCTCTATATATTACAAATAAAATGAAAATATTGCACATTATTTGGGTTTGTGTGTGTGTGTGTGTGTGTGTGTGAGAGAGAGAGAGAGAGAGAGACAGAGACAGAGACACAAAGAGACATGGAGACAGAGAGACACAGAGAGAGAAAGATATGAGAGCACATGCTAACATATGGAGGTTAGAGAATCACTTGAGGGAGCTGGTTCTTTCCTTCGTGGGCCATAGTGTGGGTCACACAGGTTGACCCCAAGTCATGAGTCTTATAACAAATGCTGTTACTGACTGAGACATCTTGCAGGACTGAAAACTTTTAAATACATTAAAAAGCATTAATATGGCACTTATAACTTTTATTTTCATCTCTCATTCTTGGTTATTAACTTCAGCAAAGTGGCTGGATATACAATTAAGTCAAACAAGTCAGTATCCTTCCACTACTCAAAGAATAAACAAGCTGAGAAAGAAATTAGGGAAATGACACCATTCACAATAGTCACAAATAATATAAAATACCATGGTGTAAATCTAACCAAGCAAGAGAAAGATCTGTATGACAAGAACTTCAAGTCTGTGAAGAAAGAAATTGAAGAAGGTCTCAGAAGATGGAAAGATCTCCCAAGCTCATGAATTGGCAGGATTAATATAGTAAAAATGACCATCTTGCCAAAAACAATCTACAGATTCAATGCAATCCACATCAAAATTCCAACTAACTTCTTCTTAGAGATGGAAAGAGCAATTTGTGAATTCATTTGGAATAACAAGAAAAAAAAATTACAAAAAACAAAACAGGATGGTGAAAACTATTCTCAACAATAAAAGAATTTCTGGGGAAATCACCATCCCGGACCTCAAGCTGTACTATAGAGCAATTGTAATTAAAACCTGCATGGTATTGGTAAGGGACAGGCAGGGAGATCAATGGAATAGAATTAAAGACCCAGAAATGAACCAGCACACCTATGGTCGGTTGATCTTTGACAAAGGAGCTAAAACCATCCAGTGGAAAAAGGACAGCATTTTCAACAAATAGTGCTGGTTCAACTGGAGATCAGCATGTAGAAGAATGCAAGTTGATCCATTCTTATTATCTCCTTATACAAAGCTCAAGTCCAAGTGGATCAAGGACCTTCCCATTAAACCAGATACAGTGAAACTAATAGAAGTCAAAGTGGGGAACAGCCTTAAATACTTGGGCGCAGGGAAAAAGTTCCTGAACAGAACACCAATGGCTTATACTCTAAGATCAAGAATTGACAAATGGTATCTCATAAAACTGCAAAGCTTCTATAAAGCAAAAGACACTGGCAATCGGCCAAAACAGCAACCAACGGATTGGAAAAAGATCTTTACTAATAGTACATCCAATAGAAGGCTAATTAATATCCAATACATACAAAGAACTCAAGAAATTAGACTCTAGACAACCAAATAATCCTATTAAAAATGAAGTACAAAGCTAAACAAAGAATTCTCAACTGTGTAAACTTGAATGGCCAAGAAGCACCTAAAGAAATGTTCAACATCCTTGTTATTAGGGAAATACAATCAAAACAACCCTGAGATTCCACCTTACACCAGTCAGAATGGTTAAGATCAAAAACTCAGGTGATAGCAGATGCTAGTGAGGATGTGGTGAAAGAGGAACACTCCTCCATTGTTGGTGAGAATGCGAGCTGATAAAACTACTCTGCAAATCAGTCTGGTGGTTCCTCAGAAAATTGGACATAGTATTATCTGAGGACCCAGTGATGCCACTCCTGGGCATATGCCTAGAAGATGCTCCAACATATAACAAGGACACATGCTCCATTATGTTCATAGCAGCCTTATTTATAATCTTCAGAAGCTGGAAAGAACCCAGATGTCCTTAAACAGAGGGATGGATGCAGAAAATTTGGTACATTTACACAATGAAATATTACTCAGCTATTAAAAACAATGAATTCATGAAATTCTTAGGCAAATGGATGGAACTATAAAATATCATCCTGAGTGAGGTAACCCAACCACTAAAGAATACACATGGTATTCACTCACTGATAAGTGGATATTAGCCCAAAAGTTTGCAATACCCAAGATGCAACTCACATACCACATGAAGCTCATGAACAAGGAAGACCAAAGTGTAGATGCTTCGGTCCTCTTTAGAAGGAGTAACAAAATACTCAAGGGAGCAAATATGGTGTGAAAGTTTGGAGCAGAGACTGAAGGAGGGGCCATTTGGAGGCTTCCCCATCTGGGTATCCATCTCATGTGCAGTCACCAAAGCCAGATACTGTTGTGGATGCCAGGAAATGCATGCTGATAGGAGCCTGATATACCTGTCTCCTGAGAGGCTTTGCCAGAGCTTGACATGTACAGAGACAGATGCTCAAAGCTAACCATTTACCTGATCACTAATTGCCAAATGGTGGAGTTAGAAAGAAGACTGAAGGAGCTCAAGAGGTTTGTGTCCGGAGAGTGACAGTACCAACCAACCAGAGCTCCCAGGGTCTAAATTACCTCCATGGAGAGACCTATGGCTCCAGCTGTATATGTAGGGGAGGATGGCCTTGTAGGGCATTGGTGGGAGAGGATATCCTTGTTCCATTGAAGTATGCTCCAGTGTGGGGAAATTCGAAGGTAGGGAGGTGGGAGTAGGGTGTGGTGGGCACACTCTCATAGAAGCAGGAGGATGGGGGATGGTATAGGTGGTTTCTGGTGGGGGAATGAGGAAAGAAGATAAAATCTGAAGTGTAAATAATAAAATGTCCAAGAAAAAAATAAAAAAAGTAAAAAAAATGAAAACAAAAACAAACCAAAAACCAAAAAAAACAATAAAAGAAGAAACACCCTTTACATTGAAATTAAATTTCAAGGGGCAGAAAGGCTAAAATAACTAGATGTATGATATTTGAAGAAGCCAGTAGTGTTGAGAAAGCCCAAAGACATATTGTCAGGACAAAGAGGTTAAAGACTGTGTAACTGGAAATTACATTTACAAGTCACAGACTAACCTTGCAGAAGTACACAACTATCAGCCTTGACTGTCTTTAGTCATAGGATGGGAATTACCAGGAATCTGTGCAAAATATAGTTCACCCAACTAACCAAATGCTTTGCCAAAATAGAGACTCTATCAGTTCTTCTCTTTAGACTATAAGCCACATACTCATTACTGCCCAACCCACGCCACTTGCAGTGCATTAAGCAAACCTTATTTCTGTAACATGATCTAAAGAGTAAATGCCTTTTCGTTCTGTGCCCACCAATACATACACTACTATAATGGTGGCCTACTTACCAACCTGACCATTTGAAAATCTTCCACTACAAAGAATGATAGGCATCATTATTTGAGAATGCTCGTGATTTCTCTAATATCAATGGAAGTTAGTAATCTCATCACAAACTTTTAAGGAAATGTTTACACTATTCACTTAGTAAAGTATTAAAATCCTCATGTTTAAAAGACTCTTACTAGAGTCCAGGCTGCAATCTGAGAGCTGGGCTCTGAAAAAGTTATTATAAAATATTATTTTACTTTTAAATTTTCTTTCTTTGTAATTTTACAAAGAAAAGAAAAAAACTCAAAAATTTTGGTTACATTGAATGCTTAATCTTGTTTGCATTGTTGGTTCTGAATGTTATCTCAAATCTGATTAGTGCCTGGATTTTCTCTACTATCTTGTTTGTGGTGTATGTGTGTGGTATGTGTGGGAGGAGGTGTGTGTGTGTGTGTGTGTGTGTGCGTGTGTGTATGAAGAACTGTTAATCCCAAACAGTCCAGCATTGAACGATTTCTCAGTAATAATTTCTAGCTACAATAGAAACTTAAGTAAAACTGGCCTTCAGATGGGGAGGCCAGGCTCATCATTTTAAAAGTGGAAAATGGTCCTACTAATTAGTTGTAATAAGGAAACTCTGAACATTTATATTCAATTGCATATGCCACTGCCTATAGCAGGCCAACAGAGATACATGACCTCACGGGGACACTCAAAGGAAAATAATTTCTTTCATGTATGAACACTATTTTTCCCTTTTGGGATTTTAAGAGTGAGCAAGCACTTTAGGAATTTGATGGAAAAAAATGGAAAGAATCAGGCATGATCACACAGTGATCACAAACTCCCAGCCAGCCTTGTGCAGGGAATCACCTTCCCTTGCACAGCAGACAGAATAAATGACCTGATAATTGTGTGCCCTTTTCCTTCTGGAAACTTCTATGAATACAAATGAACTCTTCACAGGGAATCTCAGTAATAGAAACTGTTCAATGATCTGATCACAAGCCAAGCATTTCCGCATAGCTGCTGCCCACATTATCCATCAGTAATGGATATGACTTGGGAGGGGTGTATGTGTGTGTATATGTTGTGAATGCAGTGTGTGTGTGGTGTGTGTGTAGTGTGTGTGTACATGTATGTGTGTGTGTTTGTGTATGGTGTGTATGTGGTGTGTGTGTGTGTGGTATGTGTGTGTATGTATGTATATGTGTTTGTGTATGGTGTGTATGTGGTGTGTGTGTGCAGTTTGTATGTGTATATGTTTGTGGATAGTATGCATGTAGTGTGTTTGTATATGTGTGTACATGTATGTTGTATGTATGTTATATGCACGTGTTAATGTATGTGTATGTCTATGTGCATGTACGAGTATGGAGTGTTTGTGAATGTGAATACATGTGAATATACATGTGAATGTGTGTGTGTATGTACATGTGTGTGTATATGTACTTGTGTATGTGTGTGTCTGTGGGGTATATATGTGCATGTGTCTATGTATGTGTGCGTATGTGTGTTGTGTGTATATGTGCATATGTGTGTGTGTGTGTGGTGTGGGTGAGTGTATTATGTCATCATCAGCCCCTTTTTCCTTTCTTTTGTTTTTTTCTTCCCTCTCACTGTCAATATCTGTCTCTCTCTTCATCCCTTTCTCTTCCCTCTCTCCTTTTCTTAATTCATTCATTTTTCACCTCCTTCCTTTCCTTCTCCTTTACAACATTAGAGTAACAGCATTGGTTGATGGAGATGCTTAACTTCTTACTAATAAATAATACAATGCATTCAAAGCAGGAGTCATATACTGGGTGAGATCTCTCACTGCTTCAAAATATCCATGGCTTAGATCTTGGTCTGAGGTGACTGATTGGTTATGGACATGTCAGTCACTGTCACTGATTCTGGAGGGCTGCTGGAGTGGAGCCATGCTGCCCCCACTTAGTTTCTGGAGTGCAGTCTTCTACTGTCATTGTGGTGGTGACCTAGTTTCTACTACCAGGCCTCCAGAAAATAGGTAAGAATTGAGGAATAAGGGGACAATAATGATCTGTGAGAATATTGCTGTAAACAGCTCTCAGGGGTGGGTAATAGAGTGTGAACCAGTGTGGTCAAAAAATGGTTCTCTACGGTAAGATTAGCTATAGAATGATATGAGTCGTATGTGAATAATTTGGGGCAGGATGGATTAAATGGGAGATGCTTGAAGCACAAATAGGCTCCAAGAAAATGAAGCTCCTGCCCTCTACAGAGAGGAAACATGCCCATGACTCAGTAACAATGAAACAGGGTGGTATGGGGAGGCTCACTCATTCTATGTTGTGAGGGGGATTATCGTTTTGATAGCTATCATTCAAAGATGAGTACTTTCCATTCTGTAACATGTCCATCAGTTTTCTTAGAAAGATAAGTGAAAATATTAGAGAATGTAATTTGGAGAGGGACAAAGAATAAACAAGAAGCATTTCTCTAGAATGGTTGATCATAAACCTGGAAGAAAAGTGAAGGGAAGAGAATGGGAGGAGAAGTGAGACCCTGCAAATGCCGTCAGTGCTGCAACCTTGGTGGAAATCAATCTTGGGTCCTTGCAAAATGTCAGACACTAATGCTTCATTTTCCATATTCTGTGGATGTGTAGCCCTGAAAGCACATTTTCATCAGAATCCTCTTACCTACAGCTGACTGTTTCTGAACACTGTTGTAGTGGATCATGGCTGTGGAGAGAGGAGGTCTCTGTGGGGTATAAAACAAACACCGATAATTCAACCTTCACCAGAAGTGGAGGAGAGCTCAAGCAGTGAGAAATAGGATTTATAAAAAGCTTGGGTCCAGAAACTCTTACCAACAGGACAGAGTCCCCACACAGCCATCTGAGTTGATTGCCATGTTGGAACACTTGACTTAGGGCGATGTTAGAAGAGAAACATCCTAAATTAAGCTGAAGGTCCAATAGCTAAACCTAAAATAATCATCTTATAGAGATAGCAATGCCTTATGAAAATAAATGAGAGTCAGAATCCCTAAGAACTCATTCTATTTGCATATCTTCATTTCATTCAGTTGATGGCCACAGATAAACTACAGATAAAGCCACACAGCTCAAGTGTTTCAGCCCTGGATAAACAACAGAACGCAGAGTCCAGGCTTGGTGGGTATTTCCGTGAATATGAACATATTGCTTCCTCATTTTAAAATCAATTTGCTTGTTCTTAGGTGGTGGAGCAGATAAGCAAAGCTGTCAGTGCCACACTTACTCTGAAGGTGACATCTGCTCATGCAGGTTTCATCCTTCTTTTGTCTCAGCTGCCTTCATCACCCATCTCTGCAGCTGTCTAAAAGCACCCTCCGCTCATGCTTTCCTTGAGGCAGGGAAATGGAACTGCCTGTGCATTTTGACCACTTACAAAGCTTCTATGTATTTGAGGGTCTGAGCCTCTCTGGGGGATGCAGCTGTTTCTTAGCACTGGTTCTTTTATGCCTCAGAGAAGGAAAGAAAATAGCTCTATTTACTGCTTAGAAAAACATGTATCTGTTTTGGATTTGCAGCAATTAGATTTCTCAAAATGAATGCAGTCAACTTGGATAGTTCTCAGGTTAAGAAATAGTAAGGCACATGCTTGATTACTGAAAAGCCTCTTCTTGTCCATGTGTCAGAATTTTACATTTTATTCAGTAAGCATCACTGCTATTTTCTTCAAAATCTGCCCCCTTAAGTATTACTGAATCTGAGGGCAACACGGGCTCCGGGGAGGTTTCAGTGTTCATTGCAAGCCCCTACCTAGTCAGGCATCCTTACTTCTCACAAGCGCACATCAACCTCATAAATACAGCAGTGATTTCCAATATAGAGAAACAAATTAAAATATTGGTATTTTAGGCCATTTGGCTTAGTAAACATAGTACTGAATGTGGGGCTCTCTTCTGGTTTTCCTAGAGCCCAGCGCAGCCCTGCATTATAGAACTGCCAGCCTATGTATTTATTAATTTGTCTACTTATTTTCATTATATCACTGAATCATGTACTTCCTACTGGCAGACCCCTATCGAGGTCAGAGGGTATTGCCTAAAGCTAGCTTCAGTAAGGAGTTATGCAGTTATGCTGACAGTAATTCAGAATTCATGCCAGGTTAATATTTTACAGCAGCAACACTATAGGTGGCTTACGTTTTTTGTTCTTTTTTTTAATTGTTACGTTATATTTAGTTTTATTTATTCAGGGTAGCACAGTGTGGCATGCACTTGGAGGTCTGATGACCACTTGCAGGAGTCAGGTCTCTCTTTCTTCCACTAAGTGGGTCCTAGGAATCTAACTCAGGTCATTAGATTTGGCAGCAAGGCCCTTTACCTGCTGAGATATACTGACAACCCACAGTTTACCATTTAATACAGAGACCGAAAGATTGCTAATGATTTGCTGAGTCACTGCAGAATGCCATCAAGTTTATTCAATGGTCTGAATTCAGCAGAGATGAAGATGTAAGATTGTTTTATCTCCTCCTGTTACTGCTTTTCAGCCACACTGTCAAGCCCAACTCTCTAGGCCATTTTCGAAATCTCAGGCACATCGTCAAGCTTTCCCGAACACTCTCAGGCTCATCTACTTTTCCCTGGTTGGGTACATCGAAAATAGATCCAAGCTAGTTTAGTCTGCTCCCCTTTCCTGACCCTGCTCAGGCTTCAGACTGAAGACCCTGATACACTAACCAGGTAAAGGAATGATCAGTGAAGATCCTGCTGGGCTTCTAGGAATGCTGGGGTTTGATTCCAGTGAAGGGTGCTTGGGAAGAGACAGGCAGGACTGACCAGTCAAGTCACTCAGTGGTGACACTGACACTCAGTGGTGCTATAGTACTGTCAGGGTGGACTGTGCCTGCACCTTGTCCCCTCTATGTCCCTGAATTTTTTCCATTCTTTTGTACTTGTAATTACATCAGCATAAACATTAGATGTGAGAGGTTGCCTCTTGACTCATCTCTATTTTCCCATTTGGAATTTTTATCTTCAGGAGTTCTTTAACATCTGTTAAGGAATTCTCCTTGCCCTGATATTCTTTATAAGACTAATCTAATGCCTTTGAAATCTCCAGTCTCCCTTCTCTTCATGAATTTGTATACCCAAGGGTTCAGGGAGAAGTTGAGAGGCAGTTAGTGTTACAGATCCTCAAGAGGCTTAGCATACTCTCTGTTCAGCTTTAGTTTCAAATAGCCATTTCTAGAACAGCAGAAAAAAATACCAGACCCTTAGAGAAGGTTTTGAAATTAATTTACATTATTTTTTTAAATGAGGCTATAGATAAGTAATAGGCTAGTTGCCCTCCCATAGAAGTCCTCTCAAGTGTTAATGACGTGTATCTGCATCTGAAGTGTATGCAAAACATCCCTTTACATCCACAAAACTTTCTTACTAAACTCTCCACTCAATAGATATCCACTCTTGAGGAGTTTGCCTGGAGCAAGATAAAAGGACAGCACAGAGATTTTGACAATATAGGGATTATGGAAAAGACATGATAAGAAGATTAGAAAGCCTATGTGTAAACAAATAACAAAGATCTTTTTCCTTTGGTGAATACCAAAGGCAAACATGAAAAATTCATTAGTAATATGTCAGTAGTAAAATTCATCTTTAGGAAAGGTGGCTCAAGCAGTATATTGCTGCCCCGTGTCTCTGTTTAGTTAACATCACAGGAGATTCACTACATGTCTTCCACTGACATGCACATTTAATAAATGCCTTTGTTGCCTTTGTTTGTTTGTTACAATAGAAATATTGTAAACTATTGTAAGTGGTGACATGGTAACATTGTAAGTGCTGTGGTAAAGGTCTATCCCATGGCCTTCCCAGCTATAATTTCTAGAAAAGCAGAGAAAGGCTTGGTGGTGGAGGCAGAAACATATAGGCGTTTGTGAGTCTGAAAAAGGGGAGAGGTAACAGTGTGGTCTGCACATTCTTTTATTTATAAGCTGAACAGCCTTGTGTAGGACAAATGAGGAAGTAGACAGTCCATGAAATAACAACAGAGAAGAGGTTGTTCTTCACAGTTTTCACAAGCCAACGTAGCCCATGGATGCTCTGCAGTTCCAGGAGACAGAGTAATAATGGCTCCTAATACTAACAGAATTGTATTTGTTATGAGAAATATGATTACCTTTGTGTATGTGTGCGTGTGTGTGTGCGTGTGCGTGTGTCTGTGTGTGTAATTATCACCTCTGAGGGAATGAACAATTACAACTTGGTCTATAAATGGACTGTCATAGAAAATCTTGGAGATCCATAAATCTTGAGTTTTCTACCTATTTGCATTCAAGTATTAATGAGTTAGTTTCCCACCCAGTTTGCAATAGAAACAGTATAAAATAATATGATAAATTATCATTAAAATTCAATACGGTGTCCAAAATAAATTAAAACACGTTTAAATGCCCTAATTTGAGAATTAAATATTGCTTCAGTCTAGTGCCCTGAGCAAGCAAACCATTTAACCTCCACCTCAGCTTCCTTAAATTGGGAGATAACAATTATTTACCTACCTCAGAAGAGTGGAAGGTCTAATTACTTAATGTTTATAGAGCACTTTAAAGTGGAAAGGAGCTGAATAAGTATTACTATTAATAGTATAGGCTCCTTAATTTGATTTTAGTGTTTGGGAACAATGAAAGTCTAATTCAGCAGCTTCCACACAGCCTTTGTTGCTGTGACTATAAAATGAACTAGTGATACATTTTGTTTTCTAAAGGGGACTCCTACAGAATGACTGGTACTGAATTATAAAGATGTCAGTCAAGGACTGTGTTCAGGATGCCAGAGACAACAAGGAGCCCTTTACAAATAAACCTAAGTGGAACAGAAAGGAAGGTACCCAGCTGTGTGAAATGACAGGCAGCCCCGTTTGTGTCCACTGAATTCCCAGAACAGGTCACAGTGCCTTGTGGGGTGACCGCATTTGTTCTCCACCCTATTGGTTAGGGATTCCCTTTGCCCCATGGTACATGGGATGTGGGGTTGATAGCTCGAGCATGGAAGCAAGCATGAGTTCTGTTGGGTGTGGTTCCTGCAGCTCAGGGGAGCAGGGGATTTTTGACTGAGTTCACTCCGCGGGCGCTGTGGGGCCCTGCCCTGCTCGAGGACATCTCACTCAGTCTAAAGTTCTAAGGGGACAGGGCTCTTGAGTGGAGCCGGAGGCTTGGGGTCTCCATTCTTTGGTCTCACAGATGCTGCTGGGTGCCACAGAGGAACAAAGACTGTAGGCATGGGGGCATGACCCGCCAGCAGCCGAGAGAAATGAGTGAGAGAGAAAGCTTCGACTGTGCCCAAGGGTCAGACTGTACATGCTTGGCTGGAATGGCTAGCTTGCTTGAAGAGGCCGGCCTCCTTGGCGGAATACAGAGAAGCTCTCCACGGGAGATTAGACAGCGGCTTGATACTTGGAAAGCCTCTCCATGGCTTTCCATGGCAGGCCCCAAATACATGAGGGAGTGCATGGTTTTACAAACTTTATTGACATGGCGGATGATAGATGAATCTGGCAGGACCCCACTGAACTCAGGGTGGATCTGAGCTAAATAGGGAAGGAGGAAGGAGGAAGATCTAGGAAAGGAATACTTAATAGGCTATGCCCTCTGGTCTTCAGGTATCTCATTAATTTGGAAATCTCTTGAGGCTGAAGCCTGTAGTCATGTCCTCTACCTGTGGAGGAGCACAAACCTCTCTTTGGGTGGGGCTGTATTGCCCTATGTGACTGAAAAGGGTGGACCACTGGAGATCTTAGACCTCATCAGGAGCCTGGGGTATGGGGGTAGGCTGAACACCTGCCATTGTCCCATTAGGGTCCAGGTTTCGAGACCTGTGCTCCACCAGAAACCAAGCCATCCCTTGATGGTCCCACAATGGGATACTGAGATTGGGAAAGGTTACATAACTTGATGCAGCCTCCATAGCTACTCACTAACAGAATAACATGTGGACAGACAGGAGTGTTTGTACTTACACTTAATGTGTTCCCTCCTAAGAAGAAAGGTTCTTGGCTGACACATGTCTTAGTCCCATGAAAGAGTCCTGAAGAACCCTCAAGTCCACATCACTGGGTAATGTCTCCGTTTCTGTGATTGTTCTCCTTGTCTTCATAGTTCACCCATTTCTTTGTCTTTAAAGGTGACCAACAGTATAATATAGAGATGCGGTGCACAGCTGATGCATAGAATAACCTGCAAATCAGAGCAAGAGACATTCTATATGATATGCTTGAATTGTCAATGTCTTTGACAGCTTTGCTCTATTCCCTCCGCCCTTTCTTAGGTTGTTGTATGTATCTGACATGTGTCCAAAGACTTCTCCATGCTCTTTTTCTGAACTGATTTAACTCACATTTATTGATAGCCGTGAATTTATATATTATCCTTTTGAATTTATTTCTTATCCTTTTATACAAAGTGTGAGACCCATATTTCTTTTTTTATTGGATAATTTATTTATTTACATTTCAAATGTCATCCCTTTCCCACATTTCCCCTCCCTAGAACCTCCTATCCCATTTCCCAACATCCTTTTTGCTTTTATACAATTTTAATTACATGCATGTAATTATATGCATGTTCTATGTCAAGAGTCTAGGAATACAATAGATGCAAATAGTCAAGGAACAAGCAAGGAAATAAACACAAATAATCAGAGAACAAACAAGGCATTAAACACACTTATGTGAACACTGTGTCTAAGGACTTACCAGGATGACCAAAATATCTGAGCCTACTTCCCTGTCCTAGCCCAAAGTCACTTTCATGTCTGAAGCCTACTTCCTTGTTCTAGCCTAAAATTTAGGTTCCTATCTCAAATTACTTCTTTGTTCTAGCCTAATATTTAGATTCCTGCCTAAAATTACTTCTTTGTTCTAGCCTACCATTGGATTCATGTTAGTTCTAAAATTTACAATGGTAGTCATTATAATTAGGAAGAAGTTTAAAGACACTTGCAATGTATTTGGCATAATTTTAACACCTCTCTGGATGTTTTAACATTATATAGTGAGCTTATGAATGTCAAGAATGCTGCTCAGCTGAGCATTGATGTGGTAGATACTGCAGATAAAATTACCCATGACTTGTGGTCAGTATTTCTTTTTTGGCCAAGCTTCAAGAATGGCATATATAGGTTGATCATGCTAGCCCTTTTTGTCCTGGGAATACTTTTTTTCCTGCTCATGGTATTAAAACTTTTCTTTGACAACATCAACATGTTGGCAGCCAAAGTACATGGCTCGAACCTGAAAATGGACCCCCAGACAGAGTTACTAAATTAACAGGCTGGCAAGACAAGGATGGGTAAGATTCTGCACAGAGCCTTACCATCCGAAGACAGAAGTGCATTGCTTTTGATAATGCATATTCCATGAAGGGTAAGGAAGTCACTCTTGCCAGAATGACCTAAGAAAAGCTCAATCTTGTTAATGAAATAAAAAAGGGGGAGAGGCAGAGAGCCTTTGGGGCTGCTTGGCAAGAATCTGACATGGGCCAAGGACAAGGAAATGAGCTGCTTTTCAGGAATACGATATTGGCCAAGGACAAGGAAGTAGGCGTCAGGAAGGAATCTGACATTTGGCTAGAACAAAGAAGTAATTTTAGGTAGGAATCTAAATCTTAGCTAGAGTCCCTTATTTCTTAACCTAGCCCTTTTGTACAACGGACTAATGTATACCTTAGAAACTGTGTGTCTGTATTCTCATTCTCTCTCTCTCTCTCTCTCTCTCTCTCTCTCTAATGTAACTTGTACCCCATTTTCAACGGCTTCCAGGAAGGTTACACCCATGACCTCAAGTAAAAATTTCAAGTTTTCTTTCCTTTAGCCAATTAACATGACTTTACCACACCAGTTCAAGCATGCCTCCTAAGCCATATTAACCTCATCATGGCCATCTTACCATATGGAAGGAATATTTGGAAGCATGTTTTTAAAGCCACAGCTGAGGCTTTGAGGAAGACTTTCAGCTACTTTCAGTGATTCAGGGTCACTTTCAGTCACTCTGAGGTAGACGTCTTTTCAGTCATCTTTGAGTTGTATGAAAATGGCAGGTGACTGTATCCAGTGACAGAACTATGTGTGTGCTGAAGGGACTCTAGTCAGCCCAAGTTGACAAGTGTGGCTCTGGCAGGCCTTGTTCTTCTCCTCCATTCCATTGCCTCACTAAAATCCATGAGATTATATTCCTTAAGTTGCCCACTAATGTCTATTCCCTTATTTGGACACTTTTGCCTCCTGGGGCTGATTACCAAGGTCTAGCTATTAAAGTATTGAAGTCCAGCAATCAAAAGCCCCACTGATTTACCTAATAACCATGCCCAATCAAAATGAAATGACTCATCTTAACATGTGGTTTTCCTTTGTATGTTTATAAACTGTGTTTTCCTATGTGCTTGTCTCCTCTCTATCTTTTGGCCTATTTTCCTCCAGGACAAATAACTCTCCTCTTTCTCATTACCTTCTTCTTCTCCCTGATTCATTATCTCCTGTTCCCATCTCTTGTTCTCTACCCTCTGTCCTTCTGGGGAAAACACAGAGAATTTGGTCTTGGTGGTCTTGAGCTGTCTCCTTTTATGGTTTGAAGATATAGGCCATTCATTTTCATACAAACTATCATGATGATTTATTACAGTAGCAGAGAACAGTTATGTGACATGAATAATTGAATTATGTGACACCTGTTCCTACTAATCTTAAGATTACAAAGCCAGCAATTTCTTATAACTCTAGGGGTGTAACAATATAGGAATTCCTAGGGCACATAGAAACAGATGGGGCCTAGGCTAGGACATTCTCTCAATATGCTATGCGAGTCTGTGTGGCTGGTATTAGTACCCATAAATCCATAATCCAGGAACTGCTTCTGATTTGCAGATGCTCTATCAACTGAGAGACTGTAATGCCTATCTTCCTGTTTGATTTTAAGAAAAACTGACATATTTTCACTATATTTGTTCAGTCAATATGCATAGTATCTGAGACACACACCACATTGGATTTAAGAGGACTTGTTAAGGATTCCTTGCAGTGCAGAAGTTAAAATCATAAAAATTCCTATACCCAAGCTCTATAAATCTGGAAATCATGTGGAAAACACTGAATGAGGAAGTAGAGTCTCCTTGTCCAAGTGCAGGTTGAAATGGCCATTGGATTCCTGAAGAAAATGTCGATAGATAACCTGGTTCATGGCATGCTCACGTTCTACAGTTGAGAAAACTGAGTGAGATTCAGACAATTGATTGGAGTCTCCAAGTTACAATAATAGTTGATCAGCAACCAGCAGCAAGTGCAGGTTCCTTTTTTCTCTGTGTATTTCTCTGTTTTATAAAAACAACTTCATGAAAGCAATTTCACATTTGCATGTAAATCTGTTGGAAAATGTTACATAGTACTCCAGATATTAACCTTGAAAATGAAACTATGGGTATTTATAATTAAAAGATGAGACAAGTAAGGATGAAGTATTTGCAAAGATGCAAATCTCTTTCTAATACAGCGAAGAAAGGTCTTAATCTAACAATGCTGTAAAATTTGCCTAAGCTGCCTTCCAGTTTTCATAGAATACAACATTTCTGAATGGTGTGTAGACCCATATTACCTAACTGGGTTTTTGAGAAACAAGCAGATACTTATAAAATGGGCTACCCATGGTATCTCATAGCAGAGAATAACAATGTCTTACATGAATTTCATTGCAAAATAACCAGGAACTGCAGACCGTTATAAAACAGATACTACCCCAAATACAAAAGCTGAAATATTCTTGGGTCAATTTTCTACCACTAAGCATTTCTGGGAGTAGAAAGAGGAGGCCTTACCTTAAATCATGAGTCTTTGGATTAAGAACTAATAATTACAGTTGTTTTAGCCAACAGCATAAGCATCAATTATGAAGGGAGATGTCTAACCTTTGCACATCTGTGTTTATATGTACTAACTTGTTAATATTCTAATACCATGCTTGGTGATGAATATTTCAATTTCTTGATTCTGTTTTATGCCTTGTAACTCAGTAATGAATCTCCTGCATGCTCTTTATGCAGCGCCTTCTTTTCCATGCCAATATGAATGACTATTGTTCTTCAGTATAATTACCTGGTGATATGGAAGAATTTATATTCTAGGCTGTTTCCCCTTTTGTTTTGTTGAACATTTGTCAGTAGCCTGAAAATTTAGCATTTCTGTCCATCAATGCACAGCCTGAGTGAAAGTGCTGAGCAAATCTAGGGCTCAGAACACAGTGTGAGCCATATTTACTTCACTTTTCAGCTGGAAGCCAGTTAAAACACCCATGAGTGTTTGTGTCCTTAATGTGCCAAATGAGTATACCATATTCTCAACCTAGCTACTACTATTCAGAGATGTTCTTATTTGGCACCTTTCTTTCTTAGGTTTTATAGAAATCTCTGAATGAATTATAAAGGCGTTCATCACTGATATTCTTAGTCCTACTGTGAGTATTTTTAGCATTTTTCTGTCAATATTCTACATTAGACATGTTCTACTAGTTTTTAAAAGTATCTTATTTCTAATTATCTACTCATATTTAAAGTTGGATTATGCAAAAGTTACATAAGTTGAAATGATACATCTCCAGGGCAAAGGGTATTTACATGGGATGCCGATTACCATTGCAGTATATTCACTACAGTTTGTGGATCATTGTCATTAATTATATTTAACAAATACTACACACACACACACACACACACACACACACACACTAAAACAGCTTTAGTGGTGGTGTGTAGTTCATATCAACTATGAGACAAGGTTTTTAGAATTTGAGGTCTGGCTGACAACATGTTGTTTCCCTGGAGCTCCATTGTCTGACTGTATTTCCACCTGCCTTCACCAAGCCTCCATCAACAAGAACAAGTAGGTAAGATCCTCTTCCCATGCCTGCAATCTCTTGCCTACCTTGTCATCAGGGGCTCACCCAGCTGTTGTGAGAGGTGCATTGCCTCCTGAGTTCCATTGTCCAGCTCAAGGAAACCCATCAGAGGCCTGATACACTAGGAATACCCAGGTTAGGCCTTCATTCCTGAAACCTGCTACATCAGGAACTTCCAGGGACAAATATATGGCTAATGGCCAGCATAAGAACACAATCAATAAAAGCCAGGGCAATATGGCACCTTCAAAGCACAGCTATCCTACTACAGTAAGCCCTGAATACCCTAACATAAACAAAGCACAAGAAAATAACCTTAATTACAATTTTATAAAGATTATAGAGGCCTTTAAGAGGAAATGAATAAATCTCTTAAATAAATACATGAAAATATAATTAAACAGGTAAAGGGTTTACAAAGAAAATTATAAAATCCCTTTAAGAAATATAGGAAAATACAATTAAACATGTAAAATGAATGAATAAAGCTGTTCAAACATGAAAACAGAATTAAAAAGAGTAAAGAGAAAATCCTGGAGATGGAAAACTTAGGGAAGAGAACAGGAACTACAGACACAAGCATCACCAAAAGAGTAAAAGAAATGGAAGATAGACTCTTAGGGTTGGAAGATAGATAGATGAAAATGATAAATCAGTTGAAGAAAATGTTAAATCTAAAAAGACCAAGTAACGTACTAAGATAGACCTATCAGTATTACATCAGACTTCTAAACACATATTCTAAAAGCCAGTAGAGCCTGGACAATTCCGTACAATCAAAAACAAAATAAGGGAAACACATACATACACACACACACACACACACACACACACACACACATAAACATACAAACTAACATCATCAACAACAAAATAACAGTAATTACCAATCACTGGTCATGAATATCTCCCCAAATCAAGGCATTCCATTCCCCCATAAAAAGACACAGGTTACAAGAGTAGATGTGAAAACAGGATCCATCATTCTGTTGCATACAAGAAACACACTTTCTCAGCAACAGAGACAGAAATTACCTCAGAGTAAAGGGCATGAAAAGAGCTTTCCAGGTAAATGAGCACAAGAACCAATCTGAGGTAGTCAGTCTAAAATCTACTAAAATTTACTTTCAACCAAAATTAATCAAAAGAGATAGTGAAGGACAGTTCACACTTATATAAGGAAACATCCACCAAGATGACATCGAATATTCTGAACAACTATGTCCCAAATACAATGGCACTGACATAAATAAAAGAGCATCAATGAAACTTAATTCTTACAACAAACTCCCACAAGAGTAGTAGGAGACTTCAACACCCCACTCTCACCAACGGACAGTTTATCAGAAAACAAAAACAAAACTAAAACCAAACAAACAAAAACCCCACTAACCAGTGAAATAATGAAACCAACCAATGTTATGAATCAGATAGATCTAATAGATATCTACAGAACATTTCACCCAAACACAAAAGAATATACCTTCTTCTCAGCACCTCATGGAACCGTCTCCAAAACAGATCATCTATATGGTCACAAAGCAAGCCTCAACAGATACAAGAAAATTGATGTAACTCCTTTAATTGTATCAGACAACTATGGATTTAAGCTGGACTTCAACAACAGAAACAATAGAAAACCTACAAAGTCACAGAAATGGAACAACTCTCTATTTAATAATTGATGGGCTAGAGAATAAATAGAGAAAGAAATTAAAGACTTTCTAGAACTTAATGAAAATGAGGCTACAACGTACCCAAACTTACAGGAAATGGTGAAAGCACTGCTAAGAGGAAAGTTCTTAGCACTAAGTGTCTTCCTAAAGAAATTGGAGAGATCTCATACTAGCAACTTAACAGCACACTTGAAAGCTCTAGAACAAAAAAGAAGCAAACCTATCCAAGAGGAGTAGATAGCACAAAAATAATTAAACTTGGGGATGGAATCAATCATGAGAAACAAATAATTCAAAGAATCAATGAAAACAAGAGCTAGTTCTTTTGAAAAGAGGAGGTTGTCAACACCCCCTCACCTCCCCCACACACACATTCAACCCAACATTTTTCCTGTCTAGGCAATATGCAGAAACAAAGATGAAGCAGAGACTGAGGGTCAACTAATGGCTGACCAAACTTGAGATCTATCCCATGGTAGAAAGCCAACCCCTGACATTATTAATGATACTTTGCTATGCTTGTAGGCAGGGACCTAGAATAACTGTCTCCTGCCATTGGAACCCCTTCCCCTACTGGACTGCCTTGCTGGGCCTCAATGAGAGAGGATGTGCTTAGACCTGCTGGGAATAGATTGCCCATGATGGGGGTGGTACCGAAGGAGGGGAGGAGGGAGTGTCCTCTTGTTTGAGGAGAAAGCGGAGGTGTTCATAGGGGAAGGATTTGTAAGGGCAAGACTGGGAGGAAAGGAGACAGGCAGGCTGTGGTAGTGGTGTAACGTGAATACAAAATAAATTATAGAAAAATAGTACGTGGTCTATTTTTGTTCGTTTATTTTATTTTATTTTATTTTTTTGTTTTAACAATGTTGATGATTACTTCAGAAAGACTTTCTTTGGGTGTGAGAAGAAGGGGAATTCTCTACGCCCCCTTCCTGATCCTGACTGGATATTAGGAGACAGTAGTCAATTACTTTAATTAAATTCCATGAGTGAAACTTAACTGAAATTCTCAGTAGCTACAGTTCCCAAAGTAGTCAACAAAGAATTGAATTCTCAGTTAAACATGGAGAAAGAAAGTCAAGGCAAGATGGCTGCTCCTGAGCCTTGCTGTGAGTTGGAGAAAGCTTAAGCAAAAATAAATCCAAAATGGAAACATTTTCAGATGAAAAGCACTGCCTCATTAGTCAAATCAGACATCTAAATTGGGAAGAGATAAATCTTGTCACATTTTGGACTTGTTAAATGTCTGGAAATATTTTCAAATGAAAGATGTTTCTAAAATTCAATGCAACAAAATGTCACTCACTTATATCCTTAATTTTAAAATATCTGAGTGGCATAGATGTAAAACTTCTCCCCATACTTTCAGACTACTTTAGTGTTATCCTATTAAAGTTCGCTTTGGGGGAAGGGGCACTTTCAAGGAGAAAGCTCTAAAAGGTTTCAGACTTAATTAAATAAGCTCACTGAATTTAGCTGTTCTACTTTGAAAAGTTCATACCCTAGAAAACACCAGTCATAATGGAGTTGCTGGTTTCTTTTGCTAGTCCCTTAAGAACATTCCACTTGAATGTGCTGGACTCATGGTCCACCTGCTGTTACATGGTATAAAGGAAAGTGAAAGCATTAAGAGGAACATTCCTCTATAGCAGAAGGTAGACAACTTAGAAAATGGCATTGAACTTGCTACAGCCTAGCAATTCTTACTTTAATAAGTTACCTTGAAGAAAAAGCCTGAGGATTCATTCTTGGTTTTGTTTGAAGGGAGATACTTTCACACTGTAAGAAAACTGGACGGCTATCAATATTATCACTGGTGGTATTTTCAATTTTTTCAAGATAAAATATCAGCATTTTATTTGATTTGCAAATGAGGTTACATGATTCTCTAATCGGCTGGAATGTTTTACTTTATTTGTACATCTAAACAGTTTCATTTAAATTATAGTTGGTGAATAACGGTTAGCATTCAATACAGAATGGATTGGAGGATTTAGGCTTTTATTTGTCTGTGTGTGAGGTTTTTCAACTGTATGAGTTAAAAATAATTGAATTCAGTATCAATTACTAGTATGTCTTTCAGAAGTTGTCCTTAGACGATGCTATGACTCAGATGAGTATAAAAGTTCAGAATGAGGTAAAATCTAATGTTGCAGGTGATGAGTACTGTGGTATGGTTAGAATAACTGATGTTACACTCTGTTGATGCAGGTTTATGGTTTTAAATGAGAAAATTAACAAGAGTATCATTTGTTCATGTAGCCTTGATATGTCTTCATTATTCCAGAGTTTTAAACACACACATATGCACACGCACATGCACACACAAATACACCGACATGCATACACACCTACATATATACCCACATGCATGTACACATAGACACACATGCACACACCCCCACATGCTATACACATACACACATGCATACATATATACATATATACTTAGACACATGTGTACATGTCCTTTATAGTCGTCTAATTTGTAATATAAGACAATGTACTCTACAAATCCTTTTTACTACTGGTTTTCTACTTGTAACTTTATTTAGAAATAGTGTCCTATTACACTAAAAGGCTTTTTTACATTTTTCCTGATTGAAGAAAATGATATAAACCAGTTCTTAAGTAGTTTCCCTTGAAGGTGTCTCAGCACAGGGCATGAGAGGTGGTTTGGTCGTTGAGGGCATGTACTGCTCTTAGATACAACCTAAATTCAGTTGCCAGTAGTCACAGAACAGAGATATCACCACTAATAACTCCAGCTCCAGGCAACATGATGCCTCTGAGCTTCAATTACAACTATATGCACAGCTGCATATACCCGCACAGACACATCTAGACATAATTAAAAATAATAAAATATTTTAATGTCCAAACACTATAGACAACAATATATCTAATGCTTTAACCTTCATTGCTCATTAGTTTATGCAGGTTCCTGGGTGCCTGATGACTGTAGTAATGTAGTTTTCTAGGTAAATGATATGGCAGTATATCATGCAAATGACATGTCTAACATTCTCCATAGCCATCGAATGAGTAGTTACTGTTCCCTGCAGTTTTAAAGAGGATAGAAAACGATTTCATCAAAATTTTCTATAAACTTAAGAAATTCAGCAACAACCAACTCCTGGGCTCAGGGCTATGGAATGATTGGCAGTCTCTGCAGGAGGTATTTCTGGGAAGTGACAGTACAGTGCACATATCTGTATAAACTTGAGAAACATTTGTTGTCAACGCGAGAAACTGCATTGACAGATTTCCTTACATTGAATTATCCTCTATTTCTGTAACCAAATCTACCATAGGTCAAGACATTATATGTTCAATCTTTACTCTGCTTATTAAATATCTTTGCTAAGAATTTTTTAGGAGAACTCAAAATTTTAACATCATTGGTAGTAGTTTGGTGGGAATTTGTTAAAACTTATCACATTATGTTCACATCTCAATAACAGGTGTATTGATGATACATGTCTGGGGTGTGTTCATGTAAGAGTGGAGTTATTGTACCTTATTCAGTTACTGTAGGGCTATAAAGCCATGAACACATTGTAGTGGTTCATTTCCCAGTGTTGATTTTAATACATCCAACGTCACACATTATAGAAAAATTAAATATCAAATATTTCTGAAGCTTTAAATCATCTTCAATTTAATGTTTATTTGTTCATATAAGTTATTGCATTACTTACTCGTGTTCCCTTACTTTTAATTTGATTTTCAGTAGTTGGTCAATCAATGTTTTGGACCTATGGTGTAAATTTAGGGTTCTTTTCTACAGTATTCTATGTCCTAGTTTATTAATTTGTACTTAGACTTTATTTCTTCAGCTGATTACTTTGGCTTTATTTTGTAAGTTTTCTAAATTATTTAATCAGAAGTTAAATTTGTCTTTCCTTTATCAAGTAGTTACATAATAACTATACATTATTGTTCATTTAATTTATAATTATAGGCCCAAGTAATATGAATATAGAACAAAGACATAGACTACTAGTCCTACAGGTTAAGTGAAGCATGAGATGTCCAGGATACATTGCTAAGCAGAGAAGTAACATAGCACCTAGGCTCAGCTGACCCCACTGCACAGGATCAACAGAGATAGATATCCTATCAACTTATTTGGCTGTCAGGACACCCACAAGCAAGAGGGAGGCCTGGTACTGGCCTGTCATCTGGTTTCACAAGCCAAGCTGTGAAGGTTAGGTAGCCCTTCTCCTAAGAAAAAAGAACCAAGATCTGAAAACTGGGAGACTTAATCACAATTTCACCTCTTCCAAGTAATGGGATTATGAGCCACGAGCTTCCATGGGCTAGATTATGCCAACTCGGATTTTATTAACATTATAAACTCTCAAGGGAAGGGAGGAGATCTATCCAGACCTATTTGTATTCATTCTGTTCTTGAGAAATTTAGGATTATTAACTGTAAGCATCTCATCACTCCTAGTTCTCCACAGATAATAATTAAACTATTGGTGGTATTTGAGGTGAATGGTTTTAGAGTTGTTAAGACTTGAACCTTAACACAGATTACATGAATATTAAAATACAAATATTAACATAAACACTATGACAGTTTTTCTTATGTGCGTTATTCAACATACAGAAAAAAATGAATGTTTATTCTATGTGCTAGAGAATTAGAGATTATAGAGGGGTTCTCATACTCTTCCTTTGTATGTACTCTCATGGTCATCCTATAGATATTTCCATTATAGTATCTCCCATGGGGACTCAGGTGCTGTGGACCATGAAGTAGGTGGCTACAGAATAGCTAAAGCAACACTGATAGCTGAGATCATGTCTACTTTTATCTTTGATTTCAGCAACTTGTCCAATGTCCATTTTCAGAGAAATCACCAAAAGATTTCTTTGTTTTAATAAAGAGGCACTTATGATTAATTTTTTAAATTTCTCTGACTCGTGGGTACCAAATAGATCTCCAAATGCACAGGTAGACATGATCATCACAGATGTTTACATAGTTACAGACAGCAGCAGCATTGATTTTTGTAAAGGTCTTTGGTAAAGGAATGAGTATGCTCTAAAAAGGAGACAGTTGTAAAGTCAACAAAAGCTTCTAACATATGGCAAAACACTTTACTCTGTCCCCAGCTTTTCAAAGTTTTTCACTACTGTGTCAGATTTTTGAGTAGACAGTTTGGTCTCACAGTACAGGATGACTGGTTCTGTTTAATGATCCTATCAGTATGGGTACTTGTCTGAGGTTGTGACCAGTTTTGAGTGGGAAGCAATGTATTGGCTCATTAAGGGAGTTATCATGTTTGGGTGTGTCTATGAAACATGACCTTCACTGCTCTTGCTTATATCTGGGTCTTTAGTATTGGTCTAGGACTTGACCTGTCTCAGCATGTGCTCCATGGCCTTGGCACTATGAGCAGTTACAATTGTGGTCTCTCGATTTCAAGTCTGTAATCTAATTCTGACTTGTAATCATTAGGATGAAATGATGTGGCAGTCTATTGATTTGTTTAACATGGAGCCCGCTTCACTTATGACATTTATTGTCTTTGGATATATAAAGTCACAAGTGTAGAGCTTCCTGGAGTGGACTGTAGGACTGATTTTCCCCTGTCTCATAAGTGAACAGACAGCTTCCTCCATAAAAGCTGCTAAGGTATCAAATGTCTCTTTCACTCTCATTTGATGGTTTCATTGAGAATAAAAGAAGCAAATAAAAAATCGAATGATGGCTATCTTTTCTAAACATCTCTGTATAATCTATCTGTAGTCACAAGTTTCCCAGGAAGATGTTCCCAAGTATCAAAGTCCAGAACATGGCAAGTGATGGTGATATTTTAACAGTTCTCCTACTTGATCATCCCATGAGTTCTAATATAGAAAGAATCTTGGGACTAAACTTAGCTTTCTATATTATTATCCTATGTAAGCTTCTACTTCTCTATGCTGTAAGTGCTGCCATTTAAGTGTGACTGTCTGTTGATTTTCTAGAGATGTTGCAATGATCCAAGGTTAAAGAGAAGGAACTTCCTCCAATGCTCAAGGTGGCTAAACAGGTGTGGAGACCCCTCTGCAGTTAAAAGTCTTCCTTCAACATCTGAGAGTAGTGGTCTAGAAGACTCTTGAGTGGAATGGACTTGGGTTGTGTTGTCCATCAAAATCTATCCCTTTTTCACTAGTGGGATATATATATCACTCAATCTAATGCAGTAGTTTTCTTCACAGAGGTCATAATCAAAAGTCATCTTTGCACTGACTACATCCTCCAAAACTTATAGTTCAACAAAACAATGTCTTACTTGTCAATGATTTATAGTAAAGACAAATGATATTTCTGGCATATAAAGAAAGAAGCCTGAATCTCTACACTGTGTGTAGTGTCAGATTGTTGAGCTTGAGATGAGCAGTTAGCAATGATACTCTTTAGTCTAAATCTATAGTACCCACACTTAAGGTCCAGGCATCAAAGACTTTCTTTAGAGATTAATTTGGGCAAAATACCTTCTTAAACTCTGCATCTTCTGACAGAAGGAAGCATTATTTCTCATAGATTATAATTTTAATTATACAAATTAGGAAGCTTGTCAGGCAAACACATTCTTGGCAATGTGCTGATTTTCTTAAATATCAGAAACAAATACCTAAGCTTCTCATGGTGTTTCAGGACACAGGCTACATGCTGAGAAAGTTGAATTCATAAGCACACAATTATAGCAAAACTGTAGGTACTCACACTGAGCTTGGTTGGCCATGTTATAACAGGCACAATAGAATACATTAACTTGCTTGTGAACTAAACTATTTCATCAGTATCCATGCCCATCCAAAGGTGATAATAATTAAGGAAGAAAATCTTTGCTGAATTCTAGGCAACTCATTTATTCAGCTTTGTAGACAGAATCGAAAGGTAAACATGAAGATTTCCCCAACAAAGCATCAGTTATTCAGACAGTGGGAAGGGTACTTGGAAGGTTATTTCTTGGAAATACAGATGTTTGATATAATGCATTTCCTTCATATGAACTTGATAAAATAAATAGTTGAGTTTTCGGTAAACACAGAGGCCTCTAAGAAAAATTTCATCATGTTAAGGTGCTCTTGCTTCTATATCTTGACCTATGGTAGGGCAAAGAATACCTGTTCTATAGATATGAGATATCTATGAGATATATATCACTAGTAACTAGTAGGATATGAAAGACAGTGCATTTTTTTCTGATATTAAGAGGTAGATTGCAAGGAATCCCAGAGGCAGAGAATATGCACATGGAAGACCCAGATAGAGTTAATACAGGATTAATTTAGTCTGGTAGGGTTATTGCATTTATATGAATTTCTTTTCTTTATCTCTCTGGCATAAGGGTTAGGCAAGGTGCCTCATTATGTTGCAAAGGTAAACATGCTATGGAGTGGGCCTTGGTTGTGAGATCTGTCATTGCACTGCAGGTGAGATCAGAAGAATTAGAGGAGGGCTGTTACTGTAAGTAACAGTGAAAGCGTGCTTACTTGGCCTTGCATAATTTTCCTTCCTAGATGCTCAGGGATTATGCTAAGCTTCAGGAAAAGATCAACTGGGCAAGAAGCTGAATGAGACCCTTGGCAGCAGTATTGAAAGTGAATGTCCAGAGTAAATTAGGCAGTACTTGTAAATTAGCCCAGAAGTCCCCAGCCAGCTACAGTGAAGGCCAGAGTCAGAACGTACAGGTAGTCTGGCAAAGCAGGAAGGATTTCAAGTGTGATTTAAAGACAGTGAATAGCTGAATTGAGAAGGGGATAAAAGAAGTGAATAGCCAATCTTTAGCATGTAAGTGACACATCAGTTAAAACCAACTTGTGTGAGTAACAATTAAATGTTAGCACTAATGAAATAAGTTTCAGTTAGAAAATAATTGAGTTTAGCATCACTGAGGGAAAACCGATTGAAAGCATTCAGAAGATGGGTGTGGTAGGGACTGGTAGCATTGAGGGATACAAATTGAACCTGCATCTCAACCTGATTTCCTCAAAGCATTATAAAAAGAACAAAATTATGAAGGACTCTAAGTCTCAAATATTATTCTAAAGCCATAACACTGAACTCACAGATCAAGTAAGTGAAGGAAGACAGAGGTTTCAAAGAAAAAAATAGTGTCTGTGTAGTTATCCCAGCATTGGAGAGGCAGGGATATTGTGAGTCCTCTGCTGACATTAGGCTACATAACAATACTATTTCACATAATCTATTGTGAACAAAACATAGCAAATATATTAAACTGACCATTGATGTTCACTGTAGAGGGAGTCAGGAAATCAGGAACTTTCCTGTTGCATTGCCTTTGCAGACTGAGTGATATTAATCCAACTCTTTGGCAATAGAAAGGTTTTTAGATATCAGGAATTTCCAATTTAGAAATATTTTGCTTGAAAAATGTATATTGTGGAGAAGGGACTAAATGTGGTCATGATATTCACCTATGGCATGTTTGTATGTATGTATGTATGTATGTATGTATGTATGTTTCTATGTATGTTTTGCACATGACTTAAATATAGTTGGACAAACTATTTTCAGCACTAACCTGATTGACCCATATCATGAAGGCATGTTTGTAGCCTTTTAATGTATCACCACCGAAGAACAAACACAGTTTGGATTTAAGCACTTTTGGGAGTGAAGAAAGTTTGGAACTGAAAAGGGCTGAAAACAGATGGCAACAGGATTGATGGTTATAACCAAGATTAGAGATAAGTGGTAGATGGGGTGGAGTGACCAACACTACTGGCTCCTGATAATGATAGTCCACTCAAAGCCTTTACTTTTATTCTTTAAGTGAAGTCAGATGTATAAGATGGAAAAGAGATAGCTATTATTTGTGATGATAGAGTTCTAGAGGGAGTTGGAGGAGTAAAATGAAAATAAAATGTATTTCATAAGATTGATCTGATATCAAATGCTACGGAAACATGGAGCAGGTAAGGGTTTGCAGCAACCAGTCCCCTGTTTTGACAGGTTGTTTCTCTGTGAATAACAAAGGCATTTATTGGATGTGTTGTTCTTGCCCTCTACCTTTCCTGCTATAGTAAAATTTCTGTGTCATACTCATTGTCTTTGATATTTAGAGCCCAAACAGTAAGTTTTTAATATTTTATACTGATATTAATCCCATTGTAGCCAAGGTCTTTGGACTTGTAATTTTAGTACATTATTTCCATTTATTTCAGCTGAGCATGCTAACTTGACTGTCTGGAATCCAAACTCCTCATGTCACACATTCAACAGGAATCTTAAGACAAGTTATGGTACACACACTCTAATGAATAGGATTTATTTATGAACAATAATTGTTTGGGTTTAAAAACTGGTCTAGTGCCTCTGGCACCACCGAGACCTACAAAACTTTGCCATAGAAATGGGGAAGGACCCTCTTACCCTTAAAGGGAATGGCCCAGACCCAGTTCCCTTATGGAGCCGAGGATTGATATGCCTGTCTGATACCACAGAAGGCACAGCTAACTGGCTACCAAAAAGATTAATGAAAAAAAACCAGATACCCCCACAAAGCCAGGCCCAACCATAAATATGATGAATAACAATTTACACTCAGGGAAGAGAAATCTCCCTGAGAATCCCCTTCTTTTTCCTTTCTAGGTAAAAATGAATCACCCATGATGTCTGCTGTTAGAAGTTCTAATCCAGATGCTGGCTTCCGAACGTATACTACTCAGACCTTTGAAGGGCCACTGACAAGAACATCAAACAGCTTGAGATTGACATCACTAATCTGAAGAAATCTCTTGTTTCACTGTCTGAAGAGACCTCTTAAAATCACAAAGATCCTTATTGGACTTGATTTACTCTATTACAATAGAAAAGGCTGTGTACAGCTCTTGACTGTGTACAGCCCTTAAAGAACAAGGTTGTCTTTACATAGACAAGTCAAGGAGGGTTAAAGAGAGCATGAAATAGGTAGTGAAGGCCCTAAGAAAAATCAGAGAGAGAAAGAGACAGATGAATGCTGGTACAAGAATTGGGTTTCAGCCTCTCCAAGGTTGTCAACCCTATTTCCTCCCATCTCGGGACCATTATTTGGGTTCTTTTCGCTCTTTTCTGCTGGTCCCTGAACCTCAAATAGTCAGACTAACTCTTTGATACAACAGATAAATAATTTGGTAGCAAAACCTACTCAGATACATTATCATAAGTTAGCTATGGAGGACCACGAGACTCAAGATGAGGTTGTTACTTTATACAGAGTGTTTCCAAAAACCCATCTCCACCCAACCTAAAAGGGTGGACTTCTGCCCCTAGACCAAGCAGAGAGGGGCCACCCAGAACCCCCTCTGACAGGCGATCTGAATTCTTGCTTAGGCTGTGAGGCTAAGCACTGCAAGGGAATACAAATAAAAGATAAAAATATCTATCTGGGTTCCCTGAGGGACAAGCCTGACTGCATAGGAGTTGATGTCAAAAGTGTCCCCTCTCCAGGAAAAAGACATCGGGATGGGTATGGCCCTCATGGCTCACTGGAAAATGATAGGGGGACTGGAGCCATTACAAGGTCCCCTTCAAATACTGGAGGTCAGACCTCTATCCCCACCTTCGCAAGTTTAGAATTGCCAAAGCCCTTCTATACTTAGAGAAGGGAGGAGATGTCAGGGGTAGACTGCTTACACACTGAAGGCCTAAAATCAGCCATAGGCCTAAAATTAGCAATAGGCCTGTCATACATGTATACTAACACCAAGTCTTGGGTCTCAGTGGAAAAACATTGAAACAGATTGCTATAAGCTAATGTAAACAGGCAGCTTTTGTGGAAATTTACAAGCCTGAGTAGTCATAGACCTTGTAAATAGGTAGCCTTGTCAGACAATGCAAACTTAGATAAGGACAAGCGAGTCATAGGCAGAGTCATAGTGACTTGTCCCCTGAACCTTCACCCAGCTGACACCCGGTTCTGAAGATATCTGTATTCCCCCTGGACACCCACACTCCATTGTCATTCCCTTCCCCACATCCTGCCTTTCTGTGTTTATAACCCCTGTGTGAATGACTTAGGATTTGAGAAAAAAAAAATTATAAAAAAAAAAAACTGGTCTAGGATTGCATGTTGTTTATTTGAGACAGGGCCTTACTATTTAGATGACACAGAGTTAGAATTCACTACATAACCCAAACTTGTCTCTCCATTCTCTTGTTTCAGCCTTCCACATGCTGGGATGACAGGAGTAAATACCTTGCCTATCAGTGCATATAGCCCCCATCCAATCATCATTGGATGGGCACCTAGGTTGGTTGCAGATTTGATTATTGTAACTAGTAAACTAAACATTATGTGCAACTTTATGACACACAAGTCATTCTTGTTCTGTCTTTGAGTTCATTACCCCATTTACTGTTTTGAAATTTTGTCTTATTGATATTTAATTTTCAGATTATCAGCTTTTATTGTGGACATTTATTATCTATAATATTCTATCATCTATCATCTATTATCTATTTATCACCTATGTATCTATTCTACCTGTCCTTTTATCATCTATTTATATATCACTTATTTATCTATCTGAAATATCCATTGATCCGTAGAAAAATTTGTCCAGATCTATAAATTTTCTCTTCACTTGGTTGTAACATTGCAATATCTATAGCAATGTTCATCATTCACTTTGAGCCTTAATTTAATGCACCATCCACAGTATCCCACCAACTTTCTCTCAAAAAAAAAATGTGATTTTCATATATAACCTTTTCATCAAAGAAATACTCCAGGAAAACTTAGTCTGTGTTTCACTCTAAACTTTTTCCAAATATTTTGTTTCTAGCCTGAATACCTCAAATCCCCATGGAAACCTAGATATAAAGCCCCTAATATTGAGTTCCAAGGCCCAGTTTCTTTCAGTAGGGTGAACATGTCACCATAGTTGCAACCTTGCCTCTTTAAGTGATCATTGAAATATACAGTTAAAGATGGAGCTTTCACAAATGTACCAGTGGCTACATTGACGCTTACACTCCCAATATCCAATATAGTATAACGATTAATAAATTGTTAGAAATAATTCTGGATATTCACATTTCTAATTATTCTCTGCATTTCCATTTGACGTTCTCATTCTCTAAAGATATAGAATGCTAATGTGATTCTGCTGTTTTGTGTGGGTGCATATTTTCATCAAGATACACACCCTATATGTGTTGAGTTGGTCAATATCTACTGTACCTTTTCCTCTAACTTCTGTTCATTTACCTTAATGTGGAGTAAAATGTTATTTTCATAAACTACCATTCATGAGTTAACAGTGGAGGTGGGGGGGTGACAATCAACCATTTTCCATAAAGGCAGCAAATCATGAAGCTAGAACCTAAACTCAGTTCTATCAACTCTAAACCGGTACTTTTGTAACTTCACAGGCTTTCTTTCAGAAAGGGGGGTCTTTAAGAAAATCTTGCAGTATTTCCAGAGACTGATAACTTTTGAAATACTGGCAGTCTCTGAAAGTTACTACCACAGAGCATAGGCACAAATTTTTCTGGACATATTAAATCGTGTATCTGGACCTTTCATAAAGATGCCTTTAAAAATGGCTTGCCATTTCAAAATAAGTAATGAAAGAGATAAGAGAGGAGTTTACCTGTGACTCGGGTTATTGGCTCTGATAGTTTTAATAACCTTACTATATAGAAGATTAATGCAATATTCCAAACAATATTTGCTAATATTGAGGGCATAACTATATATTCTAGAACAGAAAATAAGCTTGTTAAGATGTAACCAATTTGAAAGCATTTTAAGTTGCTTATATTTTCAAAAACTATATTTGATTAGTTTCATTCTTACACTGAGCAAAAGAGAGATTGTAGAGTAAATAAGAATGGTCTATTGGATGGTTGAGGTGTCTCAGTGGCTAAAAGTGCTGTTGCTCTTGCAGAGGACCTGAGTCTAGTTCCAAGAATCTACACAGTGACTCACAACTAGTAATTCCAGTTTCAAGTTATCTGATGTCCTCTTTTGGCTTTGGGAGACACAAGATATAAATGTGGTACACAAATATACAGGCAGGCAGAATAAATGCACATAAAATAACAAAGCAAATAATTTTACTACAAATAATGCTCAGCTGTTAACTCTCATTTTCCATGAGGTTTATACCTAACTAGTCAAGAGCAATGTCATACATAGAGGTACCTGGTAGCAAAAATCAACTTTATTTTGCCACATGCCATGGTACACTGATATGGATGACATATCAAAAAAAAAAAGAAGCTTGTGGTTATTTGATTTTATTTCATGTGTTTTCAAAACACTTTGTCTTTAGTTAATATCAAAATATTTGGACTCTAGAGGCTTTAACAGATACTAGAAATGAAAAAACAGCCAACATTTTAATGAAGACTGCTTTGTGCTGTGTAAACAAGTAGTGGGCCTATCTAGCCTGGCGCTGTGCTTGTGACCATAGTGTTTGAACATGAACTTTCCTTGTTATAGAGTGGTATCCACAATCTTTTCAAAGTGCAATAGAGAACTTTTTATTTCTTTGAGTTTCCTTTTCTAATGAGTTGGTAATGTGTGCAGCACCCACTGCTGATGCAAACCTGATAGAATTCTCAACTCATTTAGCTACTGTCTCAACAGGCAGACAATGCCTGGTGGGAGGGATGATTAAAAAGTAACAACAGAGGCAGAACAAGCATGAAAAAAATCTATAATAGGAGCTTCACTGCTGTTGGGCTGTCCTGTCAGCTAAGAGAAGACAGCACTTTAATTATACAGTGTGTTGGTTGAATGATGGGCATACCAGAGAGGCAGTAAAATAAAGAATAGAGATAAAAAAAAAAACACCCTTTGATCATTTGCCCTGACCATCAACCAGCAGAGGCAGTCTTGAGGACATGTTTCCTAAGCTGTTAGATGGTATTCACAAGAAAACAATGAGGTAATTATTTCCTACATATAGATAGTCAACCAGGGCAAGGAAGGCAGTGGGTCATCCTTCTGCTGCTCAATTATCTTATAATTTTCAGATTCCTTATGCCTCTGATTTTATAATCACTTAAGAGTCATAAATCCAGTATTGGTCCATGCTTCCATCCACATTGAGGAGTACAGCTTGTCACTTCCTGTATGGCTCATTTGATTATAGTGGTGCTTATAGGGTTATCTACCAAAAAAGAAAGAAACAAATAAAAAAGTTGAAAATTAAAAGAAACATTTCTTTATGATGTTTCCCAAGTCACATGATTACTGGAGTTAGAATGTGTATGCATGTTGTATGTGTGTACATGTGTGTGAGTGTGTGTGCCTATATATGTGTATGTATATAGGTGTATCTATGCATCTGTATGTCTGTGCATGTTTGTGCCTGTATGTGTGCTTAATTGATGGCTATATGCCAAAGGGAAAGACATTTTGAGATTGATTCTTTTGTTCTAAGAAGGTAGACTTCATGAAATAGCCAATAATTCTCTTCAAAGTCAATAAAAAGCATACACTATTTCTTCTCAAGATACAAAAGAAAGCAAGGATTTAAGTTCAGAACAATCAGATTTTCAAAGTGCTCGTCACCATATACAGTGTGTAGGGGAAAACTGACATATTCAAATAAAATACATTTGCAATATAAAATGTCTAATTTTTTTTTCTGAAAATGTCAGCAATTCATGTATGCCAGAGAAAGCATGCTGCATCCATCTCATAGTCACTGAATAGCTGCTTCCTTTGTATGCTCTCCCAACATCCCCTCACACGGTGGTGTGATCATAAGCTTCTTCTTGTCCTCAGGAGACTCACTGTGACATAACAAACATTCAAAATTTTTGTAACATCAAAGGTTGTTACAAAGTGCTTGAATCCAGATTCAATCCCTCCCCTCAATAAAAGGTGAATGTACAGAAAATCTCCCAAGACAACACATTTATATGTACGACAGGAACTGGTCTGTTCCTGACGAAACCAGAGAAAAACAATTTCCCTGGGAACAAGGCACCATGTGAAAGGGCAGTTACAGATGATCCTCACCCTTGCAGAAGGCTTTGTGGTTTTGTTTTGCTTTGTTTTTCTTGCTTTCTTATTCTCTGTTTGCAGATGAGCTTTGATCGAAAATCAGCTCCTTGTTCTGGCAGATAGGCCCAGCGAGGAGAGAGAGAGAGACACTGACAGGTAGCAGTCTGTACATCACTCAGAAAGTCTGTATCTCAGCACTGATTGCTATCACTGTGTTCCCAAACTATACACACTTTTATCTGCAATTGCATTGAAAAAAAGAGAATGTGATGAAAAGAAAAAAATATGTCTCTGGGCTTTGTTCTCAGTTGTACCTGTAAGTTTTTAGAAGGAATCCTGAGAGGTTTGTTTCTGGGCACTTGTTCCAAAGGTTTTTTTTTTTCCTCACCACAACAAAAGTGGCAATGGGCAGCCATCAGGGGTGGCAGGAGTCCTTTAGTAAAATAAAAATCCAGCTGGTGGGATAAATGCGGTTTATAGTGCCCTAGCCATCGGGGAGTTGGTGGACATTCGTCAAGCTAGGTTAACAGTGGGTGAATGGAAAAATGGTTTAAGGTAATTTCCTAAATGGCAAACTGCAGTGGTATAGATTTGCATAAATAGCAAAATGCATTAAAAGGCTCTTTCTTTGGCCACCTACATTTTTTTTTCTCAGCACTTCTTTTGAATTACTTAGAAAATTAGTAGCTACAAAATTATATCCATTCAATGTGGACCCTGGGAGCTACTTGGGAAGAGTGATAGAAAGAACCAGACTTCCCTCCCCAGGATACTGGGCAGCAACCTTTGTTTCCTTACATTTCAGCTGGTTTGCCATAAGGTCAAAAGCCCAATAAACATGGAAAAGGATCTTAGAAATCTGTAAGGAAAAGACATGTTCTAGGTAGAGTTTAATGTGGCACAAATTTCAGGTTGAGATAAGTATCTTATGCTACATTGACTGCTGTGGTTAGAGGTGCCAGGAGGCAAGAACAGTCACTGTCACTGACACCTAGGCCCAGGGAGCACAGTGTAGCACAGCACAGTGACTAAATCCAGCGCCTAATGGAGAGACTGTTTTATCTACCAGCAGGAAAGGATGACTTGCAAACCAGCAAAGGGATACCATCATTATTATTCAGTGAAAACGTTTGTTATTTAGTATATCTAATGTAGATGTATAAAATCATAAATTAGTTAAAAAGTCCATGTATGATTAAAATACCAAAGATAGAGAACAAATGAATTATCTATTTCTTTGTAAGTTAGATGTACTAGTACTGTATCATTTCCAACTCTCTTATTTCCCTTTCACTCCTCCAGTAACCTTCCCCTACACAACCCTTCTCAAATTCATGACTTTTTAAATTTTTTTAGTTGTTGAACACATGCACACACATGACACACACACATGCAAACACACACAAACATACACACATGGCACACACATACACACATGCATGAATACACACTCACACATACATGCTTGCGTGTGTACATATGCACATGCATACATAAACACACACACATACTGTGCAACAAACACACACACACTCCTGTGGAACAAACACACACACATGCACACACACACATCAGTGTGCACACACACGCATGAACACACACACACACGCACACACACACACACACTCCTCAGAGTCCACTTAGTATTGCTTGTGTGTGAAAGAGTTTAAGGGTGACCACTTGAGATTCGATCTATCAGGAGACTTAACCCTAGAGAAAACAATTCTCTCCCTCTCAGCAGCCAATTCTTGCCTATTCCTCCTCATGTAGGGGAAAGATCTTGTAAGATTTCTTCTGTCTACATATTAAAATATCAACTGGTATTGTCATTGTGTAGTTTTTTTTAAGCTGATCATATTGTTGAGATATAGTGGCTGCCACTTCCTGTCAAATATTGAGAATGCCATCTCACAGCTAATGTTCCGGGCCTCCAGCTAGAACCACAACATTAACCAGCATAGCAAGTTGCCTCTAATGGTAATAGAGTGTACTCGTGGCACTTCTACCTTGAGAATAAGCAACTGCTGTCTAATTGAACTAAAAAGACTTTTCCGTAGTAGGAAATTTTTGCTTTATACTGTAACCTAGATAATTACAGGTAACTGATGACCCTGGAAATGAAATTACTACTTCTACTTTTGTAAACCTGAACAATTTCCAACTGCATTCTCAATATTTATCTTTCTATATAAAGATATACGTTGATGGATATTTTAGCCCTCTTCATCAAAGAAGCTTCTTTTTTTGCAGAAGATGGAGATTATTACAGATATTCATAGCTAGTCTACATCATGAGGACAATTTGACAACTCCAATGGAAAAATTCTCAATATAGTATCTAAACCTAACACTCAATAGACTCCATTGAAGGAGAAGTGAGAGAAAATAATAAGAACAAAGGACTTATGTGTTTACATATCAGTTAAACTAATGGTGTCTCTGCTGATGAAGACAATGGAACCATATCAGATGTGAAATCCATCAGGATAATGGTTGATTGTGTGTCGGTTTTCAGGACTTTTCTTTTGGTCTAAATTTCATTTCTTAACCATTTCCTAAGTTTCTAGAAAGGCTTTAATATGGCATCCATATTTGAGGGGTAACTCTCATAAATTTTCCAGATATACAGTGCGACTTTATGTGTGTCCAACATAAATCTCATCACTTACTTTTTTCATTTATTATCCAATCCTTTTACATTTGCATTGTGTATGGGGTCTGTGATATTTCAAAAATGATTTTATGTGTGTGTGTGTGTGTGTGTGTGTGTGTGTGTGTGTGTAACAGCAGTATCTGTCATTGGGATCAGATATTGGTACGGTTGCTGTCCTCAAGTCTTATAAATATGAGTTTGGTTTACTTTCGGTGGATCTCGTTTGCTAATAGACAGCTTATCCTAAGCTTCCCCTAGTAAATTCTTGATGAATGGATGGATTAAATGTAACCAAAATTAAAGGCTGGTTCCAAATTAGAATATACTGTGAGTACAGGTGTGTATTAAGAAGAATAGAAGAATACTGGTTAAACATTGGGCTTTGAGGTTAAAGTCACATTTTGCATGGCTGCATTTTTTCACTTACAAAATGCATGATTAGTTAAATCTCTGTACATTTCTATTTACTTAGGTAACAGGATTTAATAATACTTTTAGCATAGTTAAATAGGAAACAGAATAGTGACATAATCCCAGACTCATTACCATGACCTGGTTGCCAAAGGTCCCTTGACAACCTTCCAAAATGTGCAGACCACCCTGCTACTGCTAACAGCTTTCTCTTTGGACCTACCCAGTATGCCTGGCCACAGGATACCGTGAATGTGTAGTCTGGCTGGTCACATTACATATGCTTAGAGCTGAACCATTATGTATCCCAATGCCTTGAAGGGAGATCACCCCAGAATCCTCCTCTAAGGTCTTAGAACATAGTGTCTAGTTTAGCTCTTGATCTCATTAAACCGTCAGTATGTATCCATGATTACATAGCTTGTATTAGGAATAATTGTTTCACCCCTGTTTGTGGGGAAAATGGTTTATAGTCTATTAAGTAGAGAAGTTGAGCTTTGCTGTGAACATAGCTTTCTAAATAAAAGTTAAGATTAAATAGCCCCTAAGCTTGATTGTTTAGGCTACCTTTCAACATTCAAGTAAGGAAAAATAAGTTTCTACTTGTTTATAAAAAAACCCAACTTTTGCCGATTTTTAGTATTCTTGTTTCTTTTCCCAGATGGTTGAAGATATCACACTACTTTTGAGTTGTGTTATATATCTTAAGATAATTCTTCTTGTATTTCCTATTATTTGTGTCTATAATATTCTTATAACAATACATAAGCCAATAATAATCATTTATAGCATAGATGAATAAAATAATGTGTGTGTGGTGTGTGTGTGTGTACCAGAGACCCAACAAGATATGTAGAATATTCATCTTGTGCCTTTAATCTATGGTTTGTTGTTGTTTCAATGTCAAATGCTTGTTTTAATTCTTCACATGACTGTTTAAAATTCCATGGTCATTTCCTTTTGAAAAGCGACCTCATTTTCAGTCGCTGTAGTAGTTGTCCTTGTTATAAGCTGTTCTTTGATTTTATGGTATTTTTTTCTCATAAAAAGGAAAAGAGAGATTTTTTTCAACAATCGTGGCCGATGCTTACTCTTGATGGTGGCCAAGAGCTATAATTCTAGTAGTAGCAGAGGAGAAACCCATCTCTGTTTGTGAATAGTGGGCACAAACTTAACAACCATAGAACTGTCTTGTCAGCAGTTACCTGGGAAAAGCAGGTATCTTCATTTCCAAGAATAGCTCCTTCATTGAGTAGCCTCTCATCTGCTTGCTACCTGGAAGAGAGCGGATGTAAACATTTCAGTGGTTTATGACACACAGTAGCTGGATACCATATCTGTCACTGTGATTGTTTTCACTGAAAAGCTGAATCAATTGATCGGTTGCCTAAAAATTATCAATGGATGAGAGTCCTAAATGATGTGAGGCCTTTTAGAGACAAAAATTTGAAAGAAGCCTGCGCAATTCACTTCCAGTAGTGTGGCAGATGAATCACAGCATGTATGGATCAAGGCATTGCAAGATCAAGCGGACTTCATTTTGAAGATTTTGTAGATAAGCTGCATCTGTAAGGAGATGCTTCAGGATGATAGAAATCTCCAGATAGTATATTATAAAAATATTACTCAGAGAAACTTAAGATTATGTGTATCATGAACAAATAGTCTTGGCTATGTATTGTAATAGTTTTTAGCATCATAACATTCTTTAGCATCAGTCTTTCTGGGACCAGCATAAAATGGTCTACAATGGAGCAGTCTTGGAAAATGAATTATGTTGTCTTAATTCATTTTTTTTATGAGAGCTGAATGGATGTGGACATTTCATTGCTCCAGAGGAGACAGTTCACTGAGAACGGTTATCCTGATGAAAAGAAACTAGAGTGGGTGTTTCCAGAAGAAAAAAAAAAGACCTAATTCTAAAGAGATATTTCACGCCGTGTGTAAGCCATTTGTGAATACCGTATTTATTTTGTGATAGTAAAGCCTGATAGATAAGCTTGATTGAGATGCCATGGCCATATATCAAATAGATATGATAAAATGTGGTTTTATGTTATCTTGTTCTTCTTAATGTCTGAGAAAAAAATAATAATTAATACATACTAAAATGGAAATTTTAGAGTTAAATATTATATATTCTCTATAATGAAGTGACATTTTAAGATAACATACTCCATAATAACAAACATTAACATTTATCCTTTAAATGAACGTTACAAGCTTATTGCTCACTCAGATGTAGAATAGCCCAAATCTCCTTCACAAATACAATGTTAGATTTGTATGTCAATTGGTGTATCTTATTTGGCCAGTGTCTCAAAGATTAAACAGTATTAAATGAGTAGGTTAGAATCACAATGTGGTCCTCCAAGACACAACAGAAATTTTGGATGCATGTATGGCTTCCAATAATGGTATTAACTGAAAGCACTACCATGAGCATTTTCCAAGTTTCATATACAGAAATGGGTTCAGAGGCTTCAATTCCCCTCCTGAAGAAGATACACTGGACTTATCAACCTGTCCCCCAATAGTTTAACTTTCTCCTTCTGATAGTTCCACAATAACATAGTTTGGATGGGGCACTTATAGTTGTCTGTAAACTTGTCCACTTTGTTATGTATATGTATATGTGTGTGTGTGTGTGTGTGTGTGTGTGTGTGATGTGTGTGTGTGCCTGTATGTATGTTTGTAAATAACTAGCATTTAATTGAAAAAAAGCATATTATAAAAATTAAAAAATTTTAATTCAAATATATTATGAATTTTTATTTTTTATTTTTGTATTCCTTTCAGATCTTTAAATTAATACTTACATTAATTTATTTGTTAAATAAAATATGTTATTAAATTATTCTATGTGAAATCTTAAGAAACCAAAAAAAAAAAAGAATAAAGAAAGATAAAGTTAATCACATTCAAGGGTGAGATTAGAATGGATAATTATTCCCCTGGGAATATTGAGACCATAGTACATATAAGATATGGTGCTTTTTGATAGAACATCATATACAGTCAAAGGGTTTTAGGAATCGTTGGAAACCTGAGCAGGAAGCAGTTAAAGTAAATGAAAGTGAGGTGATTATGATTGTAACCGTGAAGTTTAAACTTGACCTGTGAGGACATTCCAAGGCAAGTGAACAAATCTCTTCCCTAGGAGTGAGTGTCTTTAGGTAAGGAATAATGTAGAACTCATGGTAGACCTCTACATAAAATTCTATATTGTCAGTGCATAAAATATATCTGTATATCCAATAAAATAGAGGAAGAGAACACACGAACATACTTGTGCATACATGTGTTTTGGAATTGTTGGGATGTGTACATGCATTGGGGAAAGGAGAGACCTGTACACACTGTCTGTTCATTGACAGAGGCAAAGTGTGTACAGTTCAGAAATCCTCACTAAGTCTTCTCTCTTCTTAGCACACTCTTCACTTGACACCAGGAAGCTTAACATGCCTGTTCCATCAGATCCTGCCTGCTGTGAAATTGTCTCAGACCTGAAATGTGGAAAATATCAAAAAGGCTCTTTAGCTGGTTTCAGAATGAAGGTCACATCCATATTAATTGCCCTGATACTAAGGCCCTCCTGGAGACCACCTGTCAGAACATCTGGAGCTGTTGTTGTGGAGGCTTCCTACCCAGCACCGTTTCTACCTCTATGCTGACTTCAAAGGCCCATCAGGGTTGAAATGAAGGACCTGTGAAGGGTATTTGACTGGATTCACTGGTCCGGGATAGCTTTGCTCCCATAATGTTCAAATTTATTTTTCTTAGTTAAGGACTTAGGAGAAATGACGTTTGGACAAGCTTTCACTAAAAAACTATGATTTTCTAAAGTTCTCTCTCATTTTATGATGAATATAAATCAAAATCATCTGTTTCAATGCCAATAAATTGAGTGCAATCAGTTCAGTGACACTATGATAAAGGTTAATACTATGATAAAGGACAAAGGGAACTTCAGATAATTGGCTGAACGAGGAAGGTCTGTCATCTTCACCGGATGCATGTGGCATTGCTCAATAGTGCCAATGACCAAGATGACGAAGATGTGCCAAATGACCTTCATCTTGTAGAAATGTTGAACAAAAGTAAGCTTGTTCTCTCTCTCTCTCTGTCTCTCTCTGTCTCTCCCTCCCCCCTCTCTTTCTCTCTCTCTCTCTTCATCTCTTGCTCACTTTTGGATATCTGAACTACAGCCTGAAGGACCTATATAGAAAAAAAATGCATATTTCTTATTGCAGGATGACTGTAGACACAGAGTTTAATTGATTTTCAATATTGTTCAACAGAATGCAATTATTAGTTCTCATTAAAGTCACTTATTTGGAACAGGATTTTAATTCCTATGATGTGGTGCAAAGTAATACTTGATGAACTGAGTTAGGAAAACAGGATCATCCTCAGTAGGTTTCCTCACTACAAGTTTCTTTGTAGGTTTGAATGTTTTCAACTTGAATCCCATATAGAGAAAGTGGTTTACAGAATCATTCTTAATTGTTTTCCAATCTTATTGTTTTCTCACTATAGGATTTTTTGAAGTATTTCATAAAATGGATTTTTAAAAGTTTATTATGTAAATGCTCAGCATTCAAGCAGATCTTGTGTATTGTCCTTCAGTACTACCTGCAGCCTGCTGAGGTTTAACACACACACACACACACACACACACACACACACACACACACAGAGAGAGAGAGAGAGAGAGAGAGAGAGAGAGAGAGAGAGAGAGAGGGTGTGGGGGGAGGGAGGGAGGGAGGGAGGGAGAGAGGGAGGGAAAAACAATCACATACACATGTATGCATCTATGTGTATGTACATTTAAACATGACTCTGTCCTAACAATAGTGTTGATTTTTTAACCTACAGTACCCTCTTTAGTGTGTCTTACATCTTTCCACAGCCTTGGATTAATAATTTGCACAGTTTCACTGTCTATACCTGATGCTTTTATTATTTTTGGTCCAGAAATGGCTAGTTAATGGGTAAGAATTAAAGGAATGCTGCAGAATCAACACTATGTTCCCGTGCTCATTTAAATAAGCCACCAATGCCTTCCCCATTCAGGCGTCTTTATACAGACACCTGTAAAGATGTCCATTGATTGATGATAACAGTCAAAGCCTGTCCATGAAACTTACTATATCTTTGTGATAAAGGTTGTTTTTCTTCTGACTAGGCATTGTTAGTCATGCAAAACAAAATGGAAACAAAAAGAAACAAACAAAAACTTAAATGAACTTCTCTGGAAAGGTATATTCTCCTTTTTCCACTGCTTTGAAAATATTCTAAGTCCTTATTGAAAAACTAATTTGTGTAAATTTTATTTTATTTGAAAAAGATTTTAAAAATCTAAACTCCATGCAATAAGTTTCTCTGTTCTTCCTATCTTTTGAAGAATCCATTCTCAATGGAAGTTAATAACTGAGTATATAATTTTTATAATATCAGTTTCTTTTTGAGTCAGAATTGCTTTTCTCCTTTGCTGATCTGAGAAATTTATTTTAAATAATATTATTTGCCTTTAGCTCCTTCCATTGAAGACTTGGTGTCTCACTGGTAACGCTGTTTGGAAGGTTCTGGCAAGTTCAAGAAGTAGAACCTAATAAGAAGTAAGTCACTGAAATCATCTTCTTGGGCACTTTATCTTGTCCATATTCTTTTGTACCTCTGCTTCAACAACACACACATCATAAGTCCCACACTCATATCACCATGGTGTTCTTTTTCAGAGACCTGAACCCTCCCAAAAGGGTTCAGGACCTATGGAAAATGGACAGAATCCTATAAAGTAAGCAGCCACAGTAAATACTTATTCCCTTAAATTGTGTGTGTAAAACATGCTGTTATAACAATGACAAAGTACTAGCATATGTTCTTTTATTTTTCTTTATAATATATTAATAGTTCCAAAGAGATATAATTGAGCCAATCAAGAGGGGAGAGAGAAGACCGATTTCTGTAAAAACACTGACAATGGGCCATTGGGACAATGGAGAGGGAGATACAAGATCATTTTGAATGCATGAGTGAAACGAAGAGAATGGGCTTGGATGAAGATCACAATGAGGAACCCACTAGCTAGGAAAAGGCTGCCCAAGGTCACTTCTTTCTAGGTGTTATCACTCCATGTGCTTCCCTACTTTTCTATACTTTATACTTTACAGAGTACTTAAAAAATCAATAAGGTTTTAACACCGTGATAATAGAAGAAGCACAAAGTTTATTGATGGAGTGACATAACTGAGTGCCTGTAAATATAGTAGATCTGACAATAGAGTTTTTTCCTCTGTTTATTCTATCATCATGTAAGCAGCATATGAGAAGATGCTGTTTCTTATAAATGTAAGAAAAGAACCACAAAGTAAGGGGAGTTCCTCAAAGTAGTATGTCAGCTTACATTAAGCATGATTTATAGTATGTTGGAAAAAAATGTCTACCTATCTGCTATTTAGCTAGATTTGTTGTTGTGTGACTATTTCTGTGGAGAAGTAACTACTTCTCTTTATCCCAGATAATGTACCAACCAACCACGGTAGAAATAAGACTGCTGTAATTGATATGGGTTTGCCACATATTTACTGGGTTACTCAGCAAACCCCAGAGAAGGGTAATTTACAGGAATTCATCATACCCAAAAGAAACGGAATCACAGAAATCTCAACCTAGCACAGGTGAAGTCACCAAAAGTTGTCTTCTACCCCTGACCAATTCCCAGGCACCTTCACCAAATTTGCCCCACCACCTGCTATTGTTGACTGAAAATAGAATTTTTTGGGGGAGTTCTTTGTGAATCTTGTGGGTTTCAAAAACTTTCTGAGTCTGTTATATTTTCTTAGTTTTCTGAGATTGAACAGCTTCTCTCTTTCCTCTAGGAGAAAATGCTTACATTTGAAGGAAACGGCCATATAAGACTTGGGGATTAGTACTTTCATAGTCAGAGTAAAATGACATTAAAAATAGCAATAGATACATTCAATCTTCAGGCTCTGTTATAATTTTAAATACATATTTCATCAAGTTAATTTCTACCACATAATCATACTAAAAATGTTGGTTCATGCACACATGGCTATAAAGGACACAGCATGAAGAATAAATTAGATATGATAGGATGCTGCCCTCATAGAATATTCTGTCCTATAGGACATAGACAATAATCAGTCCATAAGAGGCAGTATCAATGTAATGTTTCTATGGTGAAGAGACAGAAGTACAACTGAATGCAAGCTTTCCCTGATACAAAACCTGTCTGCTTTGTCTTTCCCCTTTCTACAGCTGAAATGAGAAATAGGCAACCTTGTCATTAAACTGAGGACTCAATAGGCACTGATCTGAATTTGTAACTAAAGGCATGATATAATAAGTTATGAAATCGCTCAAGGTTCTGGTTTAGAATTTAGGCTTCACAGCCCTATTCTTAAATGGAAGGGATTTGTGGTCTGTATTTTCAGTATGTTTCCCAATTCCTTCTGATGCAGGTACATTGTCTTCCAAACTCTGTGAGATTTATTTGGTGATAATGAGGTCTCAACATGCTAGAACAGTGTTTCCATTTCAGTTTCTACTGTGATAAATCAACACGACAAAAACATCCTATAGAAAAAAAAGGGCAGAGAAATAACCTAGATGCAAGAACTGTACAGAAGCCATGGAGGAGTGCTGCTTACTGGCTTGCTGATTATGGTTGGGTCAGCCTGATTCCTAACATATCCCATGACCACATGCCCAAGGCCGGAATCACACAAAGGGGCCTGGACCCTGCCAAAGCAATCACTAATTAAGAAAATGTAAGGCTTGCCTACCGGCCAATCTGATGTGGACATTTTGTCAATGGAATTCCCTCTTCCCAGATAATTCTAGCTTGTGTCAAGTTGACACCAAACAGTACACAGGCAGACAGTGAATAACAAAGATAATCGATCTAGCAGACAAGATGACCTGACCATGGCCAAGAAGTACAGCCCCAAGAGCTCTGTAGAGACACTGTAACAGCCAGAGCAAGTTTGACACACTTATCCTTGACAGTAGTGAGGCAATGGTTTCTATGAATAAACATCTGACATTTATCCAGCTCAGCTCTGAGGGACTGTTTCATCACTTAGGGAAACACTTGTTGCTCCCCAACCAGAAGACTTCAAACAGCCTTTCCGAAGGAAAATTTTGATCAATGGCCAAAAATGAACCATAGACCAAATAGAAATATTTTACTTTGATGCAATGGTAAGGTCCAAAATATGAAACATCTAAGGCTTTTAGTAAGCTGATAAACATAGAAATTAAGAACTTTCTTGTTTCTAAAAAAGGAATTATAATAATTTAATTCAACATATACACTTTATGTAGTATTTAATATATACAAATTAACATATGTATGTTTTTATCCTCAGGAAATTAATCTCTTGACTACATTTTGAATGGAAAATGTAAGAAGGAAAAGTATTGCAGACACTTTGGAAATCTTGTCTCAGGCTTAAGAAGTTCTTTGGAAAACCCCAGAGGAGTGTGTGAGAAAATAGCTCTCCTGGAGGCCCAGATGTCTAAGCAGGTCACCTCTTTAAATCTAAATATCTCCATTGAATTAGCTTGGCTTTTAAAAGTCATTCCTTTTATTTTTGAGATTATAATATGATATACCATTTCCTCCCATTTCCTCACTTTATCTGTCTCTTCAATTCCTGCTATATATCTCTCTCCACACTTTCTTTTAAATTCATGGAATAATATTTCATTATATATATATATATATATATATATATATATATATATATATATATATATATATCCCCTACCTAAGTCAAGGTAACATTACAAAAGAAGGGGTCAGATAAGATGTAAAAGCCAGTGAAGCATGGATTTTACTGTGAGATCGTGTCTTTTAGGAATGTCAGATCTTACACCCATAAAGGTTAGTCAACAAGACTGCCTAAACATGAGCTAAACATGGACATCGACAGCAGACATGATAGTGTGGATTGGTGGGGTTGGGCCTCAGCCCTGCACAGAGAACTATAGACAACCAAGGAATACAGAGAGCATCAGCTGCCCCTCATGAATTTTAAAACTATTGCTGATTCTGTAGTCTGGGAACTTTTCAGATGATGAGAATATCTGCACAGTATGATATTTGTGCACTATCGTATCTCCTTGACATCCAGGTTAGGAAATGGATGTGAATGTATCAGCATGTACCACCTGGTGCTTCACACAACTGAATAAAATCTTAGCTATTTTCTTTGCTGAAATTTAAAAGACAGAAGTAAGTGCTAATTGTTCTATTTTGTGAAAACTTTTTCTTATTCTTTTAAATAATTAAAAAAATACCCACAGCTTTCTGATCCTTTGTTTGATATAAACTCCTTGTGGATTCCATCATAGCACGTAACTCATAGATGCTTAAGAATGTTTGTGACTGAATGAATAGATTCAATACTAGGAATTTCAGGATTGTAAACAAAAGATTCATAGTCAAGCTCAGAGATTGTTTATGATAAATAAACATTCTTCTGAAACCCAGAAACCTGGGGTCAGCATCTTCTTTGATGTGCTGATAGCAGAAACAACAGTAATGAAGGCTACAAAGAAACTTACTCATTGTTGTCATAAAGTAGGAAGTGGTACCCTCCTCTACAGTGGTTCAGTGACCATCTCAAGGCTGTATTTAGCTTAGTCTAGTGGCTAGTGTTAGGTTCCACAGAGGACGCAAGGTATGTGAAGTTCACCTTTGTCTCAGCTCTGGTCCTCCCAGCTAAGCCATGTGTTGTTACCTCATTCATCATTGCCCTCATTTCGCAGAACCAACATGGCTTCTGAAAACGAATCCTCTCTGCTCTAGGATACAGTGACCATCTTAGAGATAATTCTCCTCAATTAAAGGTGGGTCAAGGGTAGGGATTTGGGGAGAGATGGATACAGATCAAAGTCAAGAGGAGAAAAGGGTATAGGGGCAGAGCTAGTGGGAGAGCTCTGGAGAAGCATCAGGTGATGGAGTAAGATGGAGGAGTAGGGTTAGTGGAGTGAGGGTGAAGCTAGTGGTGTGTCTTCAGCCTTGGCTTCCCCATTGCCCGTGAATAATCAATGTTCTTTCACAAACACAGCAGGCTGTTTCGGTAACAAGGAAGGAAGGGAGAAAGGAAACAAAGAAGAGAGGGGAAGAGGGAGGGAAGGAGGGGAGGAGGGAAGGAAGGAGGAAGAAAGGAGGGAAGGAAAGACCAAAAAAAGGAGAGAGAGAAGGAAGGAGGGAGGGAGAGAAGGAGGAAGGCAGGGAGAGAGAGAGAGAGGGAGGGAAACAAAGTGAAGATAGACTCCTGAATGTAGACCGCTGATCAGTCAAGTGAAGAGTGTGAATTTATTTAATTACGGACCAGGTTCCATTCTGTGTAGCAAAAGCCCTCAAGATTCAGAGCTGTGGTTGTGAACCTTTGCTACAACCCAGGGTCTTTCATTGGGTGTTTGACCTTGGCCAGATCCTTCTGACTGCTTTAATTTTCATTGTTCACTGAAAAAGCTGCATTTACGCCACCAGTTCCAGACATTGGATCACAAAATGTAAAATAGTTCTGTGCACACTCTTCATTTTTCTTCCCAAACAGCTGACTGCTCAGTACACCATATGAGCAAGGTGGAGAGAAATGAGTTTATTTTCAGAATTTGTCAACCTGTTTCCTGGGTATCTGTCTGCAAGTCCTGCAGTTCACTCAGGCTTAACTTACAAAGTGGCAGATCTCTCTCTTTAGGGCAAACACATCACTGCTATGCTTACAAAACCACCAAAGCCATATTCCAAGCTGCCTTTTAGAGTTGATTCATCCCCCATGTGCTCAAGGAGGCGTGACTAAGCCACAAGGCCTGTAAGAGTCTCTGGGACTGGACGTCTTTTAATAGCTATGGAGCCTTGTTCTAGCGGGAGATTGATTAAAGTGGTACAGCTCTTATAATTTACTGGATATATATAAAAGCTCTCTTTACATACAGAAATGAACCTTTCTTCTATCAGGCAGCAGCCAGGCACCTTTTCACATTATTTAACTGCAGAAAGTATTCAATTGAAAATACTGGGCCTCAGATTGTGCATGTGTGCACGACTTTCAGTTTGACCTTGACTTTGCCCATAGATAACTATACTGAGTAAATTAAATATACTAAAACTATATCGTTAGTAGTACTAAGACTCTAACCCCTCCTCCAAAAGAGCAAAATGGTTAAAAGAGTAAAAAAACAGAACAAGCAAAAAACCATCTGAGCTGTAGAGTTCTGTTCTCAGCTTTAGCATCATTTACTTTGATTTAATCTCCAGAAAACAGGAGTCTGTTTTGTGACATGCATTCTATTATGGGAACCTTCCTAGGATAGTTTTGATACTTATTGTATTCACTCTGCACCCTGCCCTTTGAACTCTTTTCTCTCTTTGTCTTATCTGAACCTGGAGCTGGACAGAGAAGTGAGGAGGGCAGGGATTCTGCTTCCCACTCCTCTTCTGTGTCTCTTTCTTCAGCTTACTGATGTTAGATCACTTTTCCATTCTCAGTAGGTATTAAACACTTTACTACTCTCTGTTTTTATAATTCTGTCCTTACAATTTAGATGGCATCCATTATGAAACAATATTGTTATGATTCAGGCAAGAAATGATACAGATCAAACTCAAGAGGCACAGAGGAAACACAGGAGCTCTGCCACAGAAGCAAGGCCAGTAAGGCCCACTAGTGTATGAGATGTGGGAGAGGTGAACGGGGTGGGATGGCCTGGCTGCTTTTGTCTTCCTCCACACCCATGTTGAACTTTATTCCTAGCGACAGATCATTATGAGGTGTGTTTACTGTGTCCCCTGCTTGCAAATCTCCTCCAGATGCCATCACAGCTCGATTTATTAATTACTTGGTTGTCATAGTAACTGCCTGTGGCCAGTATAAAGAATAAACTGCCTCATGCTCTTTCTGCTACACTACCATTTTCTGTCATTTATCACCATTTTAAATCACTTCTTACTCATTGTTCCCTGAGCCTTAGATATGAGAGATGTTTTATGGATGAATCCACTAGGACTCAACTCCACAACTCTGCATTTTGATGGGTTGTGATTTTTTTGGTGTGTGATTTTCTCCCTCTGTTGCAAAAAGAAAATTTTTTGATGGAGAAGTAGGACCTATACATATTGTGGTTATAAGAATAAATATCTAGAATGTAGTTAGGGATTAACCTGGTTTAGTAAAATGGTAGTTTTAGGTTCTCCTCTAAGAACTATGAGTTCACTAGCCCTAGGTAGCTGGCTAGGATTTCAGTATTAGGCATGTTCTCCCTGCTGTTGACTAGTCATAAGTCCAATTAGTGAACATTTGGTTACTGCCAAGGTATTTGTACCACTACTGCACTCTTAGAATAAGTGTGGCATTCAGTCAAAGCTGGATAGGACTGTTTGTCACTTCCATTTGGAAGCTTGCTTGTGTCATGCCATTGGATGGTACAAAATCTTGTCTTCAGAAAGGAGGCTTTCAGGTCACTTCTCATTCAGTGGCCTCTGGGAACGGTCTGAATTGCATGGTATCTTCAGCAATAGGGACATGCCTTGTGAGTCTGGGACTAGTCACATTTATTCATAAATATTATTAGTGACTTATAAAGTTCTATCAGATCTTTATATATGTACATAGGCATATATGCAATCATATGACCCTATCCACATGTAAGAAATAAACTATATTCTGTGGAGGTCACATATTTTTAATATGTAACCCATAATGGGCTCTATCTAAGGCTCATCCACATTGAGCTGCCTTCATCTTTGTGTTCTTCCTGTAACTTCATATGGTACGATGGTGGTGGCTGCACTAGGGACTTAGATTAGACTTGTACCAATTCTCTGAACTGTCTGTATATTAAGAAAATATCATCAGAAAGTAGCATCTATGATTTTATGCCTTTTTCTATTTTCCCATTAAGAAACAGAACATAGACAACAATGTTTAAAATGAGATATTTTAAACAAAATAATTGATTTAAAAATTTTTGGTTAACACTGGGGAGACTTTGACTTAAGACTCCATATATAGTAGATTCTTGATTAGAAGCTTCCAAACCAGGTTTCAATTTCTCTTAGAGCTCTGAAGACAGGATTGTCCTACATCTAAGTGTACTGACTTTCTGGTTCTAGAGATCTACCTTTTGACTTTAAGTCCCCTCCCACCTCCTTCATGAGATTTTTAATTTGGGCAACATATGTTTTCATACATTTTCCTGGAAAGTTCTTTTCTAAGATGCCATTCTTATGAAAAGTTAAACCAACCTGACACAACGGTTTATTCTAATCAGAAAGTGTCTCAGTGAAGTACAGCCAGAGAATGCTGAGGGACATGTTACTGGAGGTTCTCTGGGGCACTGGTGTCAACTGCTGATTTTGCCTGTGACACTGATGGTCACTGTGTCAGAGTTTTCCTGTCCTGCTTTAGAGTAGAGGTGTATGATGTAGGATAATGCATGCATTCCTAGCAAAAATAACCCCAAGCTCAGCGGGTGCAATGTACTATAAATTCGTTTCTCATTCTACAATTTTGCTCCAGATGTTATTCAGACACCTGGAGATCTTACACCTTTCTGCTGTCTCCTGGGAGGAAGGGTGGGAGCAGTTTTTGATCGTCCTTGGATGACATAATTCATACTAGTCTCTCCAGCAATGAGGAGGTGAAACAGAGCAACTGACTTCCCACTACATAATCGAGGGCCGATTGTGTGATTTCAGTATTTTTTCATTATTGCTATTGAAAGAATTCAGTCATTGGTTCAGACCAAGTTTCAAGAAAAACTTGAAGCCAGAGCCTAAGTAGAGGATGCCATTGTTCCATGCAAGCTTAAATACTTTGCAACAAAATAGATCTCTTGTGCTGGGAAGCAGATTTCTACAGATCTAACAACTTTTTCCATGATTTCTAATCCAAGTACTTTGGCTAACATGGATTCTGCAAGCCTAAATGTTTCCTATTTGGATTTTACATTTTTATGTTATTTTAGATGAAACCTTGCTTCTGGGATCTACCTAAATTCTACATGGTCTGCCATTCAAATTTATCTTATATAATTGAAAGTTACAAGAGTGAAAGGATTATTACTATCTTGTCCCCATCTTGACATCACATTCCACAATGACTCCTGGTATGTTTTGTTTCCATGGTTCTGTATTTTGAGGTCTGTGAGCAATCCTCTGATCTCAACAGACATATCTGCACACCATTCCCAATCTCAACCTCCAGTCAGCTGTATGATCGGGATCTAACTCACATTCATCAGACAGCTATTTTATGAGCCTCAGCTGTGGTTCTCTCTCTGATATCAAAAATGAAATTTTGGCCATGAATATTAGTTGTATCAGAGACAATATGCAGTCTTACAACTTTCACCTACTTCTGTCAGTGCAGGAAGATGCAGGCCTTGCTGCAGAATCTGAGCACAAAAGGCTAGAGATGTTAGTTGAGAATTTCAGTACAGTTTTCAGTGTTTATGGCCCAGTCATCTGTAGACTACTCTATGTATCATTGTAAGAATGACTTCTAAAAGATACAGGAGAATAAATGTGGCACGCAAAATATAATGGTACAAAAATAATTCAGTAGATAAGATGGCCTCTATAGCAGTACTCCAGAAGCACAGGGTTAGCAGAAATGATGTCAGTAGTTTGCAGATTTTAATTTCAAGGGTGAACATGGACATGTACAGGCAGATTTTCATGAACATATGAGAACATCTGCTATCATTATGCTGAATCTTATTTTCCTACTGGAATTCCACATGCTGTACTGTAAAGAGATCTAACAGGTTGGTTATTTACTTTAACAGAAGAAGAAATAAACGTTTGACTAGTATCCTACGAATGTATTTATAGATATGAAGAATGATTTATTACAATGTGTTCTTTCATCACAAGCTACTATCCATGCTTATTTTATAGTAAATATTCCTATTTTTACCTTTATGTGTATTTATCTGCCCCTTTCTTTAGAATCTGAAAACTAATCAGATTTGATAGTAACTTTAGATAGAAACCATATGTTTAATTCTTTTAGTACTTTAAGTTTTCAATGTGCTTATATCCTTTTCAGTAACTGTTGGCATTTACAATGGTCAGAAATAAGAGAACTCAATTGTTGATAACATGGTGTATACAATATAGCACATTCTTCTCAGTTTTTCTTCATAATTCTCAGATGATTTTAATTTGTAAATCCCCATTATGACTTTATTTCTGGCAACTGAGTCTAGAGAGATGGTTTTTATCTTATCTCTCTCAGGATGTGTGTGTGTGTGTGTGTGTGTGTATGTGTGTGTGTGTGAAGAATAATTCTGCCAAATTTGGCAGCTGTGCCTGCTAGTTATGATTAGTAGAAATGCCCATAATGTCACAATATTTTCAGTCTTTTTTCAGGCCTCCTTTTAACCATGATTTTAATCTAGACCATGAAAGTAAATTCTGTTCTAGTTTCTTCCTCTGGAACCTGTCAGCTCAAGGGTGGCTTTACATAGCTACCCCTAGTTAATTGTCTATTTCTTCTGTGGTTTCTATGGTGTCCTGTAGGTTCCTCTTCTGTGGCCTGATCATCTTTCTAACACCTTTTTGATATGCAGTTTGTGTTAAATCAAATTCCTCATGCATTTTGAACCTGAGTTCCTCCTTGCTCTTTAGTTGTCTGTTGCCTTTTGTAAAAATACCTTTACTTTATAGCACACTTCTGCTGATACTCTTATTTCTAGTATTTGATTTCCAGGAAAGACAACTGCGATCATAAGTGTTTTCCTTCTTGATCAAAAGAAGCTTCTGAAAACTGTCTTTCTCTGAGATTCCTTGGTATTGTTTGTTTGGTTTCAATTCCTACAAAGCTTCCATTTCATGGAACACATTCACTGGCTCTATTCAACTTCCATTTGGAGGCATGTTTGTAGTGTCACTGTCCTCAGGTCAGCTCTTTCATCATCCTTCCTGTCTGTTTTCCGTTTCTGGCTGTTCTCTCTCAGATTCAGTTAGGAAAAGCAGGCTGACCTCATACACCTGGCTCAGGACCTATGACCATTCAGCAGATCTCTGCTGAGAGTCTGATGACACAGGCTGAATAACCTCTTATGTGATAAGCAACAGCATGGGAGCAACAAGATTACCCAAGAGCACAGTCCATGAGTACAGTCCAACTGCACAGTCCATGTGCACAGTCCATGTGCATGGTCCAAGTGCACAGTCCAAGTGCACAGTCCATGTGCACAGTCCAAGTGCACAGTCCAAGTGCACAGTCCATGTACACAGTTCAAGTGCACAGCCCAAGTGCACAGTCCAAGTGCACGGTCCATGTGCACAGTTCAAGCACACAGTTCATGTGCACAGTTCAAGTGCACGGTCCATGTGCACAGTTCAAGTGCATAGTCCCCAGCACTTACTTTGACTTTCATAAAACATGTGCTTGTGCTGCTGAGTGTCTCAAAATACAGCACCATATTATGTTGTGTGATGACTTTATATCACACTACAGTTCTGGTCTTTAAGTGTAAGAAGAAAAGTAACTGCAGATGGAGAAAACTACAGAAGCCCACAACATCCTGCTCTGGAGCCTCGAACACTTTTCTGGTTGTGACAATGGCTGATCTTCTATTTTCTTTGACAAACTAGGACAGTCGTGTGCCACTTTGGCTTTGACAGGTTGGTAATGTCCCTAGAGTTTTGATGGTCCAACCTTGCTCCTCCAAGATTTGCTGTGGTCACCTCTGGTATCTCACCTGATCCCACCTCTGCTTACCACAGGATTTCTAAATCGTGATAAACTTCAGCTCTCCCTACTTTTCATGATGGGTCAGTTCTTAAATATTTTGAAACTCTCCATATTGTTTGCTGATAACTTCATCTAATGACATTCGCAAACACAACTGCAGCCCCGGTTGCTGCATTTCTCTATTTCAAGTTTCAACCCCTCCCCCATTTGTTTTTATATGTTTATTTTATATGAGTTCATTTTTAATATGTTTTCTTTATTCTTTTCAGGTTTTTAGATAGGGACTTCATTCTTTCCAATTTATATCCATTTGTAATGATATTTTGTCACTTTGCTCTTATTTTTGATTGTTTCTCTCAAGTGTTTCTTCTGAAAACAACAGGTTCCCAAGTCATTCTTTGCTCTTCACTGCATTCGGAGAGTCTTTGTCTTTAATCAGGAAGGTTAATCTGTACAGAGTTGTTATAATCATCAGGCTCTTAGGGTTTCTTGTTACACTGAAATTTAGGTTATCAAGCAGTATTTTCTTTTGAGTATTCTCTACTAGAAATATCAACTTAATTAGACTTTATATTGCCTTTTTCATTTTTAAAATTATGGATTATTTAACAAATAATTTGTGACTAAGGCACAGACCAAGGCTCAGCTTTGCTTACACTGTAGCAATACTAAGATTTCTATGTGTTGAGATCATGCATGTAATAACTTAGAAGAACTGATTTTTTCATTCCACTATGTGGGCTTTGGAGTTGGAAGCTAGGTCAGTTACTAGGCATGGCTGCAAGCATCTTTACTCACAGACACATCTCCTGGGTCCAGTGTCCATGTTTTGTTTGCCTTGCTGTTTATTCTTTCAAGACACCCCAGGCAAAGTACATTGGTTTATGTTCCAGACAGATGACACTTAATGTTAGGGGTAGTGTAATGAGCAGACAGTAGCCAACCAGTCTGCCTGTTGCTGATGGAACTTGCTCATCCCCATTTGAAGATACTCAGACATCTGTTTCAATATGTCTGATGCTTCCCTTGTTGATCCTATGATGCTTGTGTTGGTTTGATCGAACGCTTGTTGCATCCATAGTCACGTGATCTTCCATTGCTTCTGGTTTATGATGATGACCTTGACTCTAGTTTGAGCAAATAATACCTGCGTGATCATACTTCATACTGCCTTCTGTCTTTCACCCACTGGATGAGTTCTCCGGATTGTAAACCTAGGTGGTGAGTAAACTAAAATGATGGAGGATCAAGAAAATGTGTTTTGAGACAGGCAGATAAGATTTTCTCTCCAAACTGCCAACCCTTGTGTTTAGTCCTTCCTATTCTCACCTGAGTACTTTCTGAGTCTCCTAAACTTGCTGAGCTGAATTTGTCTACATTTCAGGCCACATCCGCCCTAAATACACAAACTCGGCGTCTTTTGAACATGTTGTGAAGGAAGAGGATGTAAATGAGTTCAAGACCATCACTTTCTATAGAGAAAACCCAAAAGCCTGAGAGGAACTGCCCCATGGGGCAGCGTCAGCTCACTTTGCTCAAGGGGCCTTATCAGGGCCAGGATTTCTTGTTATTTTCATATGCTTTGTGCCTATCATTGTCTTATCACTTAAAAGATTGTGGTTCTGTTGTCTCTTCTACCAAGCTGCATCCTCCTGGATGGAACAAAATATTCTGTTTCAAGTACATAGATGTCCCATAGTGAAACTCTCCTCTCTAAGTTAAGATAGCTAAATGACTCTCCTCTGAGATGCCTGCAGGAACACAAATGGCTAAGTGCAGAGGACACATCATCCTTTTTAAATGGAATGCCCTGGAATGGAGAAGTTATTTTTTTCAAATGTATAATTTTTTGAGAACTAGAAGATATTTTCTTACTTTTCAATCACATAAATTACATCTGCTGAGAAAATGTCACAGCGCAGTTGTTTATCGTTGCCCCTAAAGGCTTATCTGTGAGTCATGCTGCTCGTATGTCAAGTACTGTTAATGTCTGGTTTCCTAAAGGGTTGTGTCAGGCTTAGAGAGAAGGAGGGGTGAGCAGAAACTACCAACAGGAATTGTTTGTCCTTGGAACCTTAAAAGTGAGTTCTATCAAAATCTGTAGCTATCAAAACTAGAAAGAATTGTCTGAAAAGATTAGACGAAACAACAAGCTGCAGATACATATAAAAAGCATGCTACTTAAGTATTTATAAAATTTTTATTTTCTGATAATTTTATACAGGTATATAAAGACAATTCATCATATCTGATAACTATTTCCTCTCCAACTCCTCCTTCATATCACTCCTCAGCACGTACTAACTTCCAGTTCCTCTTCCTGTCACTTCCTTCCCTCACAGTACAGTAGCCAGCAACAACAATGACATCCAACACCACTACACACTCATTCTTTAGTACTAATTGACCACTTTTAAATTCATAAAAAAGCTGAGCATAATCTTAGGAATCAAGAAGCTGAGACAAGAGAGTTCAAACCCAGCTTAGTATGTGGGATGTGTTCTTCTAGCTAGGCTGCCTTGTCTGGCCTCACTGGGAGAGGAAGCACCTAGCCTCACAGAGATTTGAAGGGTCAGGGTTGGGGGGATACTCAAGTGGGCCTCACCTGCTCACAGGAGAAGGAGAGGATGAGGGAAAGATTGTGGGAGTGAGACTGGGAGGAGGCAGTGAGCATAATGTAAAGTGAATAATAAAAAATAGCTAAAATTAAATCTAAAAAACCATCTTAGAAGATCAAATGTGTTTCAGACCCGCTTAGACTATGCAGTGAACCCTATATCTAAAGTGAAACAAACAACTTTTTTGAGTAAAATAAAAACAGCATCCTGTCTTGCAAGGTAAGTAAATTACCCAAAATTTAGCTCTACTTATAATTCTTGTTCATTTAAAAGAAACTGAAAATATGTTAAAAGCTACTGGTATGACACTTGACATACAGCAGATATGGATGCTGATGTGAACAATTATACTGCCCTCCTGCCCCTTTCTAGACCAGTGGCACTGCAACAAAGCCTGCTTAACCTTGAGTAAAGAACATAAAGTTGTGAATCTACCTATTTGCTATATTTTGCTGTTGACATTCCAGCTTCTATTTTATGCTGTACTTTTCACTCATATCCTCAAGTTATAAATGTCCATGTTTTACATTTTAAATTTGGATTATCACTTTGTTTTCTGTGTAAAACAGAAAAACTCTATAGAAGAAGACAGTAATATTGGATTCTGCATTGCTATGGGGCACATACCGTAAAAGAAGCTTATCTCATCTCTAACTTAATCGCAAGGGAATGTTGTTAATGGAAAAGCCAAGGATGAAAGAAGTGTGCCTTTCAGAAATTTATTCAAGTATAAACCCATTATAATAGCAATCATATATTGCAATAATATAGTAGCAATAATATATTTCTTTCTCTGCTACACTTAGATAAGATTTATTGTCTATGGCTATTGAATTTCAACAGAGTGAATGCAGAAGTAAAGAGGTCTTTAAATGAGGTGATTTAAGTATCAACGTCTGATAATGCTGTGGATGTAGTATAAATAAGTAAACATGTGCCCCAAAGGAACATGCTTCAGACTGTCTAAACGGTAAGCTACAGAAGTGACGAAGTGTTCTTTGTGTGACTTCTCCCATCTGAAATAGTTCAATGAAGATGAAAAACTATACCTTAAAACTTGCAGCAATCTCCCTACAATACCCCATAAATCTGAAGCTGCAATACTTTTCCTTTTTGTGTAACCTAGACATATGGAAGGAGGCACCTCATTTGCTCATTACAGTACCATGTTTGAAGTGTTGCATTTATATTTGTAGTGCCTGTTGTGTCTGTTTCCTTATGCAATATACTGATGCACTTGGGCTTTGTGGGCCAGGAAAAGGATATAATTTAAAGAAAACAGAGTGCATTCCAGGTGACAGGCTATTAGCTTAGCATAGAAATCTCTGTGCCCTTAGCCAGAGAATTGGAACTTTTTAAAATTACTTTTATTGTTTTACAGCCCAGGCTTTGCCACTCCCCTCTACTCTCTCTCAGTTCTTCAACCAATTCCTCTTCCACACTGTCTTCAAAAGGATGTTCCCTACGCTCACACCAGGTTTCCCTACTCCCTGAGGTCTCAAGTCTCATGAGAGTTAAGAGGCCATTATGTGTCAGGGTGGACATGTGAGCTGCCTGGTTGGTGGCTCAGTGTCTGGGAGATCTAAGGGGTCCAGGTTAGTTGAGATTGCTTGTTTTTCTATGTGGTCGCCTTCCTCAGCTTCTTCCAGCTATTCTCTAATTCAACGACAGGAGGTCTCTGACTTCAGTCAATTGGTTGGGTGTAAGTATCTGCACCTGACTCTTTTCAGCTGCTTGTTGGGCCTCTCACAGGGCAGCCATGCCTGGCTCCCATCTGTAAGCACATCATAGCATCAGTAATAGTGTCAGGCCTTGGATCCTGCCCTTGAGCTGGATCCCAATTTGAGTCAGTCACTGAACCGCCTTTCCCTCACTCTCTTCTCCTTCTTTGTCCCTGCAGTTCTTTTAGACAGGAACAATTCTGGGTCAGTATTTTTGACTGTGTAATGACAGATGACAACCCCATTCAGACTTGATGTCTTGTCTTTCTACTTGCAGTGAACTTTATGAGTTCCCTCACCCCACTGTTGAGCATTTCATCTAAGGTACCTCCCTTTGAGTCCTGAAAGTCTCTCATCTCTCAGATCTTTGGTACTTTTTAGTGGGACCCCCCACCACCCACTCCTCATGTTTGCACATTTCCATTCATTCTGCTGACCCTCAGGCTTCTCTCCTGTCTCCTCCTCATCCCCATTTGATCTTGTTTCCCTTTTCCCTTCCCCGTCCCCTCTCTCATCCAGGTCCCTCCATCCCTTTGCCTCCCATGATTTACTTCTCCATCGGAAATGGGATTGAGGCATCCTCACAGAACTAAAGAAGGCTAACAAGCAGAAGGGCCCAAGCGAGAATTGCAACTTTAAAGAGCACTCCCCTTATTATTTAAATTGGTTTAGGCTGGTGCTTACACCAAAATATTCTGGTAAATAGTCTACCCTAAACCCCCAAACCACCTGCAAATAAATTTGTTTGCCTTGGGGGCTCATTTTGTATTCATGTTTTGCAATAATAGTACTCACACAACATTTTAATAGCCCTGATTTGAAAGGTTAGATCATCTAGATTCTACCTAATCATTCCAGTGTTTACAAGTTAACTGAGGCTTTCCTGTGGCTTCGTTCTGTATCAAGCACAGATATCCATTTGCTGTTGAACTTAAAATATTTTATCAGATGGCAAGGAGCGCTTGCTAGTAATTCTGATAGACTTTTACATTCTTTAATTTACATTAAATAAAATTTGTTGGAGATAAAATTACCGAATATCAAAGGAAACATCTCCAATGATGCTCTTCTCTTGAAAAGTAGCAAGGAATAGCATGTAACCTCTTCAAAGACCAGTGTTCCTGAACCATGGTGGAGTCCCTTGAAGACTAGTGCCATGCTCTGATGGTACCACACGTGGTGATGCAGCCCTACAGTAAATGAGTGATAGTTTTTGCTACTTTTAGGGTATAATAACTTTACATGAATATACAGAATACATAAAAATAATTATATTCTTACAGCATGAAGTTTATAGAAGTTAGTGTTTGTCAAGACATTTTAAGTTTAAATTAACTTGATTTCTTGTTTTAGTTTGGAATATATTTGGGGATGAATTCTGTATTTGGATGTTTATATACCAGTATGACCTCACTGTTGTGATTCAGACACTTGGATTTTCTGATTTTTGGTCACCAAAGCCTGTTAGTGTAGATGAGATCTATGGCTTGTTGTTGTCCAGTTGAGGATATAACTAACACCCATAGTTAAAAACTCTCTCTCTCTCTCTCTCTCTCTCTCTCTCTCTCTCTCTCCTGTCTCTCGCACACAAACACACACACACACACACACACACACACAGGCCTTCATTCCTTCCTTCTTTTTTTCTCTCTTTCTTTCTTTCTTTCTTTCTTTCTTTCTTTCTTTCTTTCTTTCTTTCTTTCTTTCTTTCTCTGTCTCTTTCTCTCTTTCTTTCTCTCTCTTTCTTTCTTTCTTTCTTTCTTTCTTTCTTTCTTTCTTTCTTTCTTTCTTTCTTTCTTTCTTTCTTTCTGTTTTTTTTCAACTCTACCTCCACACAGTATACAGACAAGGTATTCTACCTCTGAGCTTTATTCAAGAAGTAGCCATGTCACAAAAGCATCTTTAAAAGCCTCTGGTAGCAGGCTATTTCTTTATCCTGCAGGAAGCAAGAACCTGCTGTCCCTCATGAACTAACAAGGAAAGACATTGTTACTAGGTTGAGTGATCTCAGAGATAGATTATTTCTCTCTGTCTCCTATGTGAGACAACAAGCCATTGTATGCTGCTCAGTCGACATGCATGTTGCAAGTGTGTATGTTTAATAAGAAAATCTAAAATTTTACTTTGCTTTATTTTATTTTTTTCTAGGAGATATAAGGAAATTTCTGAATAGAAGACTGTTTTGGAGCAATATTAACTTTGTCTCACTACAAATGTGTTAATTATGAAATGTTCCCCCAAAATGGTTTGAAAGCATCACTAATTGCCAGGTCAAAGAAGTTAGAATGACCTCATTGGATTATGTAGTTTTTCTTTAAAATTAAAAAGCACTGTTTTCTAATGAAAGTGAAATTTCTTATAAATAATTATAGAATAATTGCCTAACTATGTAAGAATGAGTGAAAATTGTGCAGTGCACAGCACATTATCACATATAAGATAGTATTCTGGTCAGGCATGGGAAGTCTGTGCTGTCTTAGCATGTGAGAGAGTCCGTCTGGTGATGGCACTTTTGGTCATCACTGTTACCAGTTCAATGTAAAACAGAGGAAAAGTTTCTGTGTGTTGAGTTTTCAATGAACTAAGATTGCTATTTTCAAAGTCACAATTTACTCCAAGATAATTATTTGATAAAGTGGCCCAGGAGTCAGTCTATTGTAAGGACCCAGAAAGAGGACCCCCAACTCAAGTCCCGATCAGCGCGCACCCAAGGAGACACGAGAGACTGACTTGATGCAGAATAGCAAAAGGCAGTTTACTAACAAGGGCCCTTGGATCGAAACTCATCCCCCGCAGGGGAGAGAATTTTGAGGAAGACCCCAGGAAGTTTAGAACTTTTATAGGGGGAGGCACAAGGGGGAAGGGAAAAGTGGGAAATTCTGGCCCGGTTACATATGATTGGATATTTCAAACATCAGCACTTTGCATAAGCAATCATTTTGACAAGTTGGATGGGCCACTATTTTTGACCATGAAGTCTCAGACCTTCTAGGATAAACACCAGGTGGCCCATTATTCACTTGGGCATGTTTAGACTGGTCAAGATATGTCTTTGGTTGTTTCTACATTTCTGGTCACCTTGTCCCTAGAGGGGCTTGATATTTTTATTATGGCTATTCTCAGCAAGCTCAGTAAGCTGTCCTGCAGTCTTTGCCAAGTTGTTTGTGGTCTCTGCTGAGCTGTTTTAATTTTTACCCTTACACTATCATCTATCATCTATCTATCTATCTATCTATCTACCTATCTATCTATCATCTATCTATCTATCTATCTATCTATCTATCTATCATCTCATCTATCCATCCATCTACCTATCATCTATCTATCTCTCTATCTACTTCACTTTCTACTTTGAAAGAGCTTTAATGGTTTGGAATATCTGAATAAAGAGATCCTACTGTTGTTTTTCTCATCTCCCATATCTGTATGTTTAACAAAATCGTGACAGAAATGTCTGAGCCATAATACCCACTGAATTACACATGACATTCAATACCCAGCATCCCATGAGTGTCCTTTCAATCTGTCCTTATGACACAAGTCAAGGCACCACTTTGCATTTGGTTACCATTCTACTTTTCTATATCAGTGATTTTTCTGTCTTGAGATGCTCTTTATACCACTGACAATTCTGAAACTACACATCAGTTTTATTTGACCTATTACCCATTCTATGTATTGTTTTGGCATTTTGTTTTTAATAATCTAAGGTTTTCAAAGAAGCAGCTACAGAGGAGAATGTCCTTCTCAGCCTTATCATTTGTTTCACACAAATAGTTTGATTGATGAGTTACACCTTGGACATGTGATTAAGATGGTAGCAGCCATGTGTCTCTGCCTCAAATTTACATTTTTCCTTTTCCTTTTTTATTTTAGAATCAAGTTATTTATTTTATTGTACAGGCAAGAGAAACAAAATTAGGTTTCACCTATTGGGGAAAGGAAAATATCAAATTCATCATGGGAATTAGTTAAACATCTGTGGAGAGTTTTGGGGGCCGCTTCTAGAAATTTGGCAAGAATTTTATATGGGGCTAGGACAAGACTCAGAAAGAATGCAGCTGAGGAATGTGGTTTTATTCTTTGTATCTTGTTCATCCTGATAAACTCCTAGACACAGGGACCATGGGATCTTTTTTTTTTTAATTTCCTTATTTGTTCCTTAACTACCCTGCCTATACTTTGTTTGTTCCTTGACTACTTTGTCTTTGATCTAAGAACTGACCCTATTGTTTGCATGTACTTAGAGTGGTATAAAAGCAGACTGGAAAAAATATAAACCTGCTTCAGCCTCAGCACTGGCTGACATCATGTTGTAATGTCTAATTTTTTGTTTCAATTTTCTCTCTCTCTTGAAACCCTGTTGAATGAGCTGGCTTGGTCTAACATCAGACCCATTAAGATGTACTTTGTAGGATAGACATTAAGGCACTTGAAGTATTTTATTTTGTTTTGTTTTATATTTTGGCATTTCTTTGTTAATTTTGCCTGCAGCATTTATGACAAGCATTTAACTGCCATTTTATATTTAACAATATCTTGTACATTTGCTATTTTGGATTGCTCTGTTAATATTCTTTGTTTCTGCTCTTGTACTTACTGTATTCAATCAGTTTCATGTGCCAGTATATTTTATGGGTTCTTATTTTATTCTTTGATTATACTACTGAACTTTGGTTTATGAAAGGGATAGGTATATCCATGGGCTTTTCTACTCACACCCTTGTTCTCAAATAACAACTCAGAGACTTATTATTTACTATTAATGATAATGTCTAGGCCTTAAGCTAGGCCTGTTCCCCAACTAGCAAATAACTCAATTAACCTATTTATATTATTGTACGTCTGCCATATGGCTGATAACATCTTCTCAGTTCCATATGTCTGACTTCCTCTGAGTTCAGGTGGAAATTCATACACCAGATCACTTTCTAGAGTTCCTCACTCCTTTCTCTGCCACATGGCCCACCTTTACATCCTGATTCAGCTTATCGGTCATCAGGATTTATTCACAGGTGATGCTTTTACATAGTGTACTAGAGATTATTCCTACACCTCCCCTTTTTAGTTCAATAAAATATTCTTAATCTTACATAAACAAGCCATATAATTTAGAACATTTATGAAAACTATCAGGTAAAATTACATTCACAATATCTAGCCCATTTGTATTTGGCAAACTTGGAGGAAGTACTCCAGTATCCTGTCTTGGAGAATCCAAAGTTCTGTACCTAAGTCATTCTTTATTATAATTTGCATTACCTAACTAAAATGATCTTTTTTAGGCTTTATGACATTTTTCAGTCCTAAACAACTTAAGCTTAACTGTGAGACTATAACTATCTAGTCTTGAACCCTATTAGAGACATAAGAAAGGTAAATATTAACTCAATAAGCAGGATCTTCAGAACAAACAGCTTCCAAAACTATAGAAATGAAAGAGGTTTTGGACAGTCCCTCAAAGTTTCTCTAAGTTTTTGAAGCATGATTTTTTTGGTCTTTCAGCCTAGAGTATCTGACAGATTTTTATTTGAAGCAAAAATTACGAAGGACTTCTTAACTTGTTTTCCCAAAGCTTGATAATTGACTTCTCTGTGTCCCCTTTGTTCAGTTTGAACAGCATTTTATCTGCAGTTGAAGCATGGACAGGTTTTTGACCAGTGGCTAACTTGCTTCTATATTGAGGTTCTTTTATGCTCAACGCTTTCTTTGAAGTGGTATAGGGGTGCTGCAAGGAGCAGTCGTGTCATGAAAAGCCTTAGGTTAATATAACATTTAAATGTCATTTTCTGTAGATCTCTGAGGGTTTTGAAGATCACCTACCTATCTATAGTATATCTGAGTAAATTTTACTTGTTTCTAGCTATTTACTTTGTTTAACCTAGAAAACATATTCTGTAATTAACTAAACTAGTACCTAACCTGACCATAAGTTTAATTGACCGACTACTAACTTGTTTTTACAATTATTCCAAATATTCTGTAACAGTAGCATTTCATTTTTAAGTGAGTAGCATTGGCACAATACCTTATACAAGAATTGAAACAACATATTCACTATGTAGTAGATATATAAACCTAAATCTGTGTCAGAATAGAAACTCCATACCAAACGTAAAATATTTGACTTGTTAATGCTCATTAGTCTAAAAATAGATCCAATATTATATCCTTTTATCTTATCATTCTCATATCTTCCTTTTTTCTTTTTATCCATTCTCCCCCTCTTTTACCCACCTCTAACACTAGATAGAAGAGAACAAAGGCTAATGGAAAGAAAAAGAAGGAGAAAAAGAGATCACTGAATCTAACCTCCTATATTTTGTTTCCTCCCTAAGACCATCAGCAACTTATGATCAACACCTTTAAAGCAACAACAAACATCTACCATCCACCAATGTCCAAAACCCATCCATCCTATTTTGTGGGGAATAGGATGTTGTTCTCTAAAAATTGCTTCCTGCTATCTGAGGGTGATGTTTTCTTTTGGGGTTCTAACAAATTTGAGGCAATGGCCAAGTCCTAGGAAAGCTAGCTATATCATTTGTTGTCTGGTCCCTGTGTGATGGAAAAAAATCAGAGCTTAACTGAAGTCCTGACTGGAACAGTTTTTGTTGCTGGATGATCTAGCTAGTCATATATATAGCAGTTTAAATGAAATGATCATAGAAGAGAGTATGAGGTAAATGGATTTTGGCCATTTGGGGGATGGTAGATGTTCCTTGCTGTTTTAAAGGAATAGATTTTTGAGGAAGTAGCAATAAAGGCAGCTTGTGGGTTAAGATCACCTGGGCTACTTGTCTTGTCTTCTTTTTTATCTGGTTATTTAATTCTGCCATATATAAACATTCAAATGTAATATGCATTTCTGCATCAAAAAGTATGGAATGTGTGGTGTACACAATTCAGCTTAAGATGATTCTAAGTTTTATGTCCAAGCAGAAAAAAAGCCACGAAGCTTTATAAGTCTATTGTGACTGTATATATAAAATATGATATAAATTTCCATCTATGCCATATGAAAGGATGGCATGATAAGTTTTGAAGACTCTGCAGCTAACAAGATTTATTGGCTAGTCAGAGACAATTTCATGTCTCAGCCAGTCTCACATCTGTTCCCTTGTAGCCAAGATCTTCAGGAGGTTTCCCCTGATCAAATCTAATCTTTATTAATTAAAATTTAATCCATTGCTTTTCTTCTCCTGTTGAAACAAAAACAAAACGTCTTCCCCAATGGAACATATTTCCTTCCATTCTGAAGTTCTCTCTCTCTCTGTCTTTCTCTCTCCCTCTCTCTCTCTCTCACACACACACACACACACACACACATACACACACAGACACAGAGACACACACAGACACACACACACATACACACACATATATATGTATATATATGAATATATATACATATACATATACATCATATACATATACATATACATAATTTATCAGTTCTTCTTAAAATCCAGTGTATTTCAGTAGCTGGGTTTTTGCTTCATTGACATTTAAAAAATTTAAAGTCAATAAAACATCTCTAATCTATGTCTGGGAGATTCCCCTATTCTTCTTCTGTTCTATGCCCATTTCATTTAAACTGTAGTTAGATCTTTATACAATTGTATGACCTCTAGGATTGTATGATATGTCTGAAACATGTTTCATGCTATAATATCTAAAATAATGTATTTTAATGTTGGAGTATCACCTGCTTTTATCATCAAAGGCATTTCCATGATATCATCTCTAAGAAATATGCAATCCCAGAATCATTCTTTCTAGAACCTAAGACAGAGCTAATTGAAATTTTGAATATGTATCATTAGTATGATGTATCAACATACTTTAATTTTCTAAAAACATTAGACAAAATAAAACATATAGGCTATTAAATATCATTGTTTTAAGGTGATATCAAACATAGTCTGTATACTTAACTCAATATATTGAATATCTGTGGATTGCCATTCTAATTCCCCAAGACTTTGTGGATTTTTCTCTTCTAGAAATACTTTTTTTTTTTTAACTCTCATTGTAGTCTCCAGATTGGATTCATCTGAATATTCTTTATTCTGATTTAAAGAATCCTCTAATCTCTGTTCTATGACTTCCAATAATCTAGTAATTTATTCCTCAGTCCTTTCCTTATATAAGTCTGATTTACTCAGAATCTTTCAGAGAGGATATGTAAAATTATAATTATTACTGAGAAAATAATTATTTGTATACTGGTGAGCAAAACAAAATCATATGGAATCCAGATGGATTATGTCATTGCATTTTCTAGTTTTTAATACAGGAAATATATATATATATCTTAAGGACTTCCCAAGTATCTGACAATGTCTGTGAACTTTTCAGCTTTTCCTGCCATTTTCACTTCTGTGTAGTTAGAGTATGCCAAGTTTCTCTGCCACTCAGCTTGTATGTCACACAGGTTGCTGGCTGCTGGCTCTGCCAACTTGAGTCAGTCCTTCTCTCCACCCAAGTCTGAGCAATTGCAGGCTTTCACCCATTGCACTGGGCTGGGCCTGTCCTCTGACCTCCATCCACTCTGGGAAGTGGCCTCAGGCCAAAGCATGCTGCAGCCTGTTCTGGCTCCAGGCCATTACAGGCTTTCATCCTGGGCATACACTGGTTTCCCATGGGTCCAAGGCTGCTTAGTATACTTTGCCATGCTTGGGAAGTATAGTAATGCTTAGGTACTAGAGAGATCTTGGTGTAGCATCTACCAACTAAGTCAGCTCATGGACCTCATGCCTGGGAAGTGCACTGAGGCTTTTGGTTCTCTTTCTCTTAAAGGGAACCACTTTCTGCACAACTAGGAAACTGCTTTGGGTAGTGTTTGTTTCCTGCTTTTCACCTGGGACTTTTCTTTCTTTCTTCCTTTTTTGTTTCTTTTTCATTCTATCACTCGATTATTTATTTATTTATTTATTTATTTATTTACTTACTTACTTATTTTAAACTCCAGATTTTATTCCCCTCCTGGTCCAACCTCCCATACCTCCTCCTTACTCTGCTGTCTCCATGGGAGGTCCCTATCCCTCACCCCACCCCCACCCCACCAGGACTTTAAACTCTCTGGGGCCTCTAGTCTCTTGAGGGTTAGGTGCATCTTCTTTGATTAAACCCAGACCTGGCAGTCCTCTGCTGTATATGCGTTGAGAACCTCATATCAGCTGGTGTATGCTGCCTGGTTGGTGTTGCAGTATGTGAGAAATTTCGGGGGTCCAGGTTAATTGAGACTGGTGGTCTTCTTGTAGAGTCACCCTCCTTCTCAGCTTTTTCTAGCTTTTCCCTAATTCAACCACAGGGCTCAGCAGCTTCTGTCCATTGGTTGGGTGCATCTTACTCTTTTAGCTGCTTGTTGGGTCTTTCGGAGAGCAGTCATGATAGGTCCCTTTTTGTGAGTGCTCAATAGACTCAGTAACAGTGTCAGGCCTTGGGCCCTCCCCTTAAGCTGAATCCCACTTTGGGCCTGTTGCTGGACCTTCTTTTCCTCAGGCTCCTCTCCATTTCCATCCCTGCAGTTCTTTCAGACAGGAACAATTATGGATCAGAGTTTTGATTGTAGGATGGCAACCCTATCTGTCACTTGTTGCCCTGTCTTTCTGCTGGAGGTGGCCTCTACAAGTTCCCTCTCCCCAATGTAGGATATTTCATCTAAGGTCCCTCTCTTTAATTCCTGAGAGTCTCTGGTACATTCTGGAGGGTCCCCCCCCAACCTCCCAAGGTTGCATGTTTCCATTTTCTGCTGGCCCTCAGGGATTTCAGTCCTTTTTCCCTACCCAATACCAGATCATGTTTCCCTCTCTGGCCCCTCATCCTCATTTCCCTCTCTCCTATTCCCTTCCTCCCTCCTTGTGGTTGATTTCTTGTCCCCCCAAAGTGGGACTGAGGCATCCTCACTTGGACTCTTCAGCTTGTTGACCATTTTGAGTTTTTTGTTTTGTTTTTGTTTTTGGCTAATATCCACTTATTAGTGAGTACATACCATGCATGTCCTTTTAGGTCTGAGTTACTTCACTCATGATGATATTTTCTAGTTCCATCCATTTGTCTGCAAAACTCAAGATATCCTCATTTTTAATACCTGAGTAGTGTTCCATTGTGTAAATGAACCACATTTTCTGTATCCATTCTTCTGTCATGGAATATCTGGGTAGTTTCCAGCTTTTGGCTATCAAAAACAAGGTCTCAATGAACATAGTGGAACATATTCCCCTGTGGCATGGTAGGGCATCTTTTTTTGGTATATTCCCAAAAGTGTTATCGCTGAGTCTTCACGTAGATCTATTTCAAATTTTCTGAGGAATTTCCAGATTGATTTCCAGAGTGGTTGTACAAGTTTGCAATCCCAACAGCAATGGAGGAGTGTTCCTCTTTCTCCACATCCTTGCCAACATGTGATGTTGCCTGGAAAATTGCTCTTAGCCATTCTTATTTGTGTCAAGTGGAATCTCAGGGTCATTTTGATTCGCATTTCTCTGATTACTAGGGACTTTGACCATTTCTTTAGGTGTTTCTCAGCCATTCAAGATTCCTCTGTTATTAATTCTCAGTTTATTTCTATATCCTATTTTTTGACTAGATTTTTTTTTTTTTTTTGGTGGTTAGCTTCTTGAGTTCTCTATATATTTTGGATATTAGCCCTCTATCTGATGTGGAGTTAGTGAAGATTATTTTTCCAAATCTGTAGGTTGCTGATTTGTCTTATTGGCTATTTCTTTTGCCTTACAGAAGCTTTCCAGTTTCATGAGGTCCCATTTATCAATTCTTGATCTTAGAGCATGAGCCATTGGAGTTCTGTTTAGGAAGTCTTCCCCCTTTGTCAATGAGTTCAAGGGTCTTTCCCAGTTTCTCTTTTATTAGATTCAGTATATCACATTTTATGTTGATGTCTTTGATCTACTTGGACTTGAGCTTTGTGCAAGGTGACAAATATGGGTCTATTTTAATTTTTCTACATATCAACAGTCAGTTAGACCAGCATCATTTATTGAAGATGCTTTCTTTTTTTTCATTGTATATGTTTGGCTTCTTAGAAGTAAACATACCCATGAGTAGTAGAGGAAGAAAATAGTCAAACTCAATAAAATTCTTCCAAACTGAATCCAAGAACACATCAAAACCATTACTCACCACGATAAAGTAGACTTCATCCCAGGGATGCAAGGTTGGTTCAATATACAAAAATCCATTAATGTAATCCAGTATATAAACAAACTCATAGAAAGAAATCAATCACATTACAATCTCCTTAGATACTGAAAAAGCATTTTACAAAATACAACACCCCTTCATGTTAAAAGTATTGGAGAGATCAGGAATTCAAGGCCCATACCTATCCATAATAAAAGCAATATACAGCAAACCAACAGACAATATCAAATTAAATGGAGAGATACTTGAAGCAATTCCACTAAAATCAGGGACAAGGATGCCCACTCTCTCCATATCTATTCAATATAGTACTTGAAGTGATAGCTAGAACAATAAGACAACAAAAAAGACACCTGGGACTTTTCTAATACCTGAATCTTTTGTCTTAAGCTTGGATTTTTAATAAAGTTTAGATTACATGCCTACCACAATGGGCACCATATGTAATACAGTGCTTTTCCACCTGCACTCCAGTTCCTGACTAATGACTCAGAGGCTTGTTATTTATTAATAAATGCATAGACTTTAAGTTACACATGTTCCCAGACTAGCTCATAAGTCAATCAACCCATTAAACTATTCTAAGTCTGCAACAAGCCTGCTTACATCTCCATATGTCTGACTTACTCAGAATCCAGGTGGCTAATCCTGTACCTATTTCCTGGAGTACCCCGCCCCCTCTACAGCCTCTGACAGATGTTCCACGTTCTAATCCTGTCTCAATTTATTGGCCATCAGACTTTTACTGACATGTGAAGCTTTTATACCACAGTGTACAAGAGAATTTTCCCGACAGACAAAACCAAATGTCTTCATTGAGAATGGAAGATATTGCAATATGAAAATGCATTACACCTACTGAGCTTCATAAGTCAGCAGCAAGCTGCACTGTGGAATAATAGTCTGTCCTCAGAGACACCCTTCCAGTCACTGCCCAGTAGTGCAAGTGAGCATACAAATGTGTATTGCCATTTCAGTATAAATCTCAATAAAAATTTTGACACATAAATTATGTGAGTTTTCTGTTAACTTTTAACCATTGTATCATGGAAACTTCATGTTGAACTATTTAAATTTAATTGTATTTGATGTATGTGAGAAGTCACAGATTAGCACTTTTGGTGGACAAGACCTAACCATACTTATATGTGGTAGTATATGTGTGTATGTGAATGTATGTGTATGTATGTGTGTGTATATGTATGTATATGTGTGTGTGTCATATACATTCTTTAAAAACTTAAGCTCATCTATATTTAATCATGAGTATAATTGGGTAATAATAAGATATACATGTGTTCATGCTAGTACATTCTACTTTTTTCTGTAACCATAAGATGTGTTATGTTTTGTTTATTTTTGAATTTCCAATAAATTTCTTTTTCTGATCTGTGAGAAATTTCTTAGTGTCAATGTCTATTTTCACATTCAAAAAATCCACCCACATTAACTTCAAAGTTATAAAAATAGCTCATTTGAATAGCATACTTACCAACTCCAGTGATGTATGGTTGCTGGTTATTTTTTATTTAGTTTCTACTTTATTGATTTATTTGTTTTTACCCTTAGCAGAAGATAAATAGGGGACTATTTGTGGACATTCCTTGAGCCAGGCTGTCACCCCAAAGAGAGTGTCAAACTACATACCTTACTCACAGTTCATACAAGCTGTGGATAGAGTTTAATAGAATGATATTCTTTTGTTTCATTTTATATTATATATTTGGATGGAGGCTTTGTTTGATTTTCCTTGCAATTGGCATGAAGTCCCTTTACAGAGTTGTACTGTTTGATCTGAAAAGTTGTCAGAGTAGTTGATACATGATGAGCATATCCATTGGAAGTCTTGTCCTATGAAAAATTTCTTGTAGGAACTTTTTTCACACAGTCATGATCTTAGAAAAACTGCCAGTCATTGATTTGTCCTACAAACTTCTGTTTTTTATTTTTCAAAATCTCATATAAATGTGATTATCATGGCATGACAGATGGATGTCTCAGCAGTTAAGAATACTTGTTTTTCTTGCAAAGCCCGGGAATTCTTTACCAGAACCTACAAGGTGGCTCACAACCCCATGCAACTCTAGCTACAGGGAATCTGAAGCCTTCTTATAACCTCTACAGGAAGCACATACACATGTAATTCACAGACATACATGCAGGTAAAATACCTATATACATAAATACATAAACATAAATACATCTATCATAAACTTGATATAACCATAGTTTGTGGGTGGTTTCTCTTGGGTAAGCATGTGTGCTTAAGGTTGTTTGATGTCTGAACTCAAAGGTAATTTTCATAATTCTGTACTGTGATTGCTTAGGTTATTCACCAGCAGTACATTTTGCTATTCCCCCAGCTTCTTTGGACTTTATCAGTAAAGATACTACAAGTCACTAATTGTTATTGTATGAACATAAAATGTTTATTCACTATAACAATATCTAGGGATTTGTCTGAATATATTTACTGTGATAACATGCTCTGAACATCTTTTCCAAATAGCCTTTCTACTACTGTCTCAATCAGAGAGCTCATGGTTCTTCTTCATAGTTCTTCCATCAGATTATACTGTTAGACTCATTTTTATTTCTTTTTAGTAGTATTTCTAGTAAATGTTCTGTGTTTATCATTATATCATCAGGGACTAATGATCACCTTTTGGACTAATAATTGCAAGATTTTGATATTCTTATCTTTATATATTTTGAGGAAATTCAGATCTTTTGCCAATTTTATTTTTGACTGGTTTACTGTTTTACTCACCCTTTACTTCTAAATATGCTCAATTTTATATAAGTTTTCTTTTATTATTGATAAATATTTTATAATAGTGTAACTCATTTTATCCTCTTAAGGACATGTTGTTACAGAGCAAAATTTTAATATTTTTGACACATATTCTTTACTTTTTAGATTATGATCTGACTCTTGTATGTTTTAAATCTTAAATAAAATACTAGCCATTTTTTCTTTCATAATTTCTTCTGCAGATTTCATAATTTTGCAGTTTACATTGAGAGTTAAGCTTAACTTTTACTGACATTGATATAGATTATGGGGACTGTACTGAAGTCCAGCTCACCATATTTTAAACAATATTGACTTGCCACAGGTTACCTGTTGGAAGTGCATAAATGCTTCTGAATGCATGGGGTCCTGTCTGCTCTGTACTCCAGAGTCCTAAGCGGAAAGCAAACACCTCTGCCTTTGAACTGAAATGCATCCCTAAATTTTTCTCTAGTAGTTTCACATTATGGGCTCTTATATCAGCATCTTTGAATCATTTGCTGCAGAATTCTGTATAGTGTGAGAGATAAAGGTCCAGTTTCATTTTTCTGGTTATTGAGGTCTACATATTTCAAAATCATTTGTTAAAGAACCTGGCATTTATTTAATTGATGATTTTGTTGTCTTTTTCAAAATCAGGTAGCTGTAGTTTCATGAACCTAAACATAAATCCTCTGTTCTGTCACACACACACACACACACACACACACACACACACACACACAGATCCTGTGAGAACATATGAATGAAACAGTTAACTATTTTCAAGAGGCATGCCCATTCCTTTGATATTGTGATACCACATGGTCACCTAAAGAGTCAGGCTTCAGAGAGCACTGCTGACTTACAAAAAGTGCAAATATATTTTATAGTATTTTAAATAAGTTCATGTTTTGTGATAGTCTTTATTCATAGCTGTCTGGCTACAAAAAAATTATTGACAGAGGCCTTAGTTGTATATTAGATATAAATTCATTATATTGGGTAGCATCTGAATTTCATGCTTTTGTTCAGATGGTTCCTAAAGTTATTTCTTACTATGACTTAATTCTAAGAAATGAATATGGAAATTTTTATATATTTAAAAAAAATGGAATTATCATTAGTTTCCCTATGTCACTTGCTAATCTGAGCTTATATGTCTGTTATTCATATGTGCTTATTACACACACATACATACACACACACACACACACACACACACACATATATATATATATATACATATATATATATTACATATTGTATATATAATGTATCAGCCATGATATATATATATGAATACACACACACACACACACATATATATATACATATATATAATACATATTGTACATATATCAGCCATGTGTGTGGTATGTGTGTGTGGTGTGTTTGTGTGTATGTAGATAGATATATTTACTCAATAATTATCATGTATAGGAATAAAGATGGTAAAGGGATGAAGGAATATTGATAGGGACACAAGAACTTGAAACATCAATTGATCATGAGTTCCCAGAGAGGTCATTTCTCCTCTGATATCAAGAATTAGTACTAAAGAGGCTGGTTAATTAGAAATGTTAACAGTCCAGAAAATAAAACACAAACCATTTATGCATTCCTCAATGCAGCAAGACAAAATATATGTGACAATACCAGATCTGTTTCAGCAATACCCCAGATAAATATGACTTGACTTAGAGTAACCTCCACAAATACAGATGAGGGTATAGAAACCATTCTTGAAAAGCAAAGGGAGAACAGGAAACACTTGTGTATGTGCTACACAATGCTGAGAGATAAACCAACATGTAATTACTACTAGGTGTAGACTCCATCCCATGGGGAAAAATTTTGTGGGAAACCCTGGCTGTCAGAATTTATCAGTCATTCAATAGTTTTTGCATTCCTGGGGTTGCAGTTGGAGGGGTAGTGCTGCTGTCCCATGCACTGGCCAGGAGGACATTGTCCATGTGTCAGTGAGTTCCACTGTAGGACAACAGGCTTCTCACAGTAATGAGTGAGGAAGCATTCTTCAGTTTCATTGTACTCTATGTGATATGGTGAAAACAGGTAATGTCAATAATATCTAAAGTCCCATGTTTGAACTGTAAATTCTTCAAACAAATCTAAATCAAAGCCATCTCAACCTGAAAATGAGCCGATGTCAACAGGAACAATAACCTTTCCTGAGCAATAGAGAAAGAAGAGAGAAAAGAAAAAAATTCAGATCTGAGACATTTGGGTCTTTTGCAAGAGGTCTGATTCTATTTTCTTTGGATTCCAAGAAAGAGGAAAGAGAGAAGGTAGTATGGGATAGGCTTCATTAAAAAAAAAACGTGTTTGAGGAAATAGTTGTTGGCTATTTCCTCAAGTTGGATAAAAGCAAAATTTACATATTCAAAAAGCATATTGAGACACAAACAAAAATTGCAAATGAAACAGACTAAGAAGATGCATAAAAATACATGTCAAAGCATACTGTTATCAAGCTTCTAACTACCTAGGAAAACTTTTCAAGCTGTCTTAACATAATAAAGTATTACCTACAGGGGAAATATAGTTCAGATGACAGCTGACTTTGCATCAGAAGCCAAGGCAGCCAGAAGGAAGGATACCACATCTTTCAAGAGCTGAAAGTAAAGAACTGTCAACCTAAAAATTGTATATCCACTGAAAATACCCACCAGGAGGAAGAAAGCAATCAATTTATCACTGGGTAAAAGAAAAGTCAGAGAGCATGTTGTCAGCAGACATATTTAGTAGATTGACCAAAGTTATTTTCATACACTGAGTAGAAGCACAAATGTTGAAGCATAAGAGACGATGAAAAAGGACGAGAGTGAACTTGTCTTTCTGTGTAAGAAATTTTTCGATAATTGGGGTAAAGTTGAACCTATCTAGGGTGCTTCAGCAGACATTGCTTTTCTCCCCTGACAGTTAGCCCAAAACTTTCCAATAGTATGAGATCTAGTCTTCGGGGAAGAGGCTTTCGTCCAGATCTGTCTCAATTCTGCCAGACGCTGTGTCTGTTTATCAGTGGTATATTCAGCAGTGTGTATTTACTTTCAAATACTGTAGGCAAGTAAGAAAAACAGCAATATCATATATCTTTTGAAGAGTTGCTTGGAATATTTGTCATGTAATTACCATGCAACACAACATTGTCTAACATCTGGGAAATAATTCTTTGTTCACTGTTTTTTTGCCTCAATCCCAACTAGAATGTTAGGCTCGTAATCTATTGAGTGTTCACCTGCAATCCTAGAACATAGATTAGTCACTGACAAAGATGATAAACAAAATAAATATTTGTGAAAATTGATGAACATAAATCAAGAAAGACATGGGGCTGAAGAAAAATCCAGAGTAGACTGCACAGATGGTGATTCAGAGCATTTAGACATGAGGAGAAGCTGAGAGAGGAGAAAAAGCAGTAGCTAGAAAAGGGAGGGAAGCTTGACTGGGGATGAGCAGTGATGGGTACAGAGGAGCATTCTGTCTTCTGTTACAGCCTCTACAGAGTTGGTAAACTCAAGGAGAGGGGTCGAGTAGGAGCAGAAAGAGAGATAAATGGACACTGATTATTATGAGAACATTATTAGGCTTGTATACAGACAAAGAAACATTTCTACAGACCCATAAAGCAGATCAGAGACACTATCCATCTATTCACACCACCTTTATTCTGTAAATAAAACAAATGAGTGGTGTTTGTGCAAAAGTAGCTGTGATAGATGTTGTTAATTGTCAACTTGACATAATTTAGAATCACTTCGGAGATGAGCCTCTGGGTATGCCACTAGGCAATTCTTCCCTTTGTTAGTTGAGGTGGGAAGTGCTGTCAAATTTGAGTGGCATCTTTTCCAATACTCCTGGAATATACAAATGGAGCAAGAGAGTTGAGCATAGACTGAATATTCAATAACTTCTCCCTGTTTGAACATGTGACTTCCACATCATAGGACTACACACTTGAGTCATGAGTCAAAATTATACCTCTATGCCTTAACGGTCATTTGCTAAAGTATTTTACCACAGAAACAGAAAAGTAACTAGACAGTAACTGTATGCCACTCAGGCAAATTTCTCAATTTTAAGCCTAATTTTTCCTATATCTATAGGCATCATGGTTCCTTACTCAATAGAGTATTGACCATCATCCTTGACTTCACTGATGTCTTGTCTTCCATGCTCTCCACCATGGGAAGCACTCATTATATAAATCTGCTGGTTCTCCCCATACCTTCGGAAGAAAACATGTCAAGGAATATGAAAAATGTTCTTTTACTTTAAGCCTTTTGTGGCATTTGTCTTTGTCTTTATCTGCCCAATCCCAGATGTTTCATGTTTACTCCATAAGAAAAAAATTACCAATTATTTTGGAGAGAATGGAAATTATTTTCCTATATCCACATATACATCTCTATTTCTGAATATGATACATTTCTCAATTTCTCATACAGCAATAAGATGTAATGCCCCCAAGTAATACTTTGAATTCTGGAGGCAAAAGGTGTAGTCACCTTGTATCAGTTTAAGAGGTTATTAACCTTTTGCAAATTAGGGATTTTATATATGTATATACGCATATAATTCATATATAGGTCTATCTATTCATGCATTATATATGCAACATTTGTGGAAACAGTTTGTACTCTATAAAATACGCCTTTTCTTTTTTTTTTTTTATTGTTTCTGCAGCAAAATGCCTAACAAGAACTTCTAAGGAAATATGGTGTGTTAAAAAATATTAAATTTTGTTTTACCTTCCCTGTCCTGTTCCCAGAATGTAGACTCTTAGGGTAATTATTTATTATTCAACCCTAGGCCATAAACACATTCTCTGTCTAGCTCATAACTGATTTGGCCCATTCAAACTTTTCTATGTCTACCAAGTGTTTAGTTACCTCTCTTCAGTCCAAGCCCTCCTCTCTCTCTCATAGCATCTACTAAAGTTCATCGACCTGCTGTTTTATATCAATCTCTAGGCTAGGACAAAGAAGTAATTTCAGGCAGGAATCTAAATCTGAGGCTAGAACAAAGAAGTAGGCTTCAGACATGAAAATGACTTTGGGCTAGGACAGGGAAGTAAGTTCAGATATTTTGGTCATCCTGATAATCCCTTAGAAACAGTGATCACTGAAGTGATCACGGGACTTTGTTTATTGCATTGCTTGTTTTTTGACTATTTGTGTTTATGGTCTTGCTTGTTCCTTGACTATTTGCATCTATTATATTGCTAGTTCCTCAACCTACAGAATATTTCTGAGTGACACAGATACTCTATCTGTCTCTCTCTTTCTATTTCTCTCTCTTTCTTTCTCTCTCTAACACACACACACACACACACACACACACACACACACACACAAAATCTTAAAAATTTAAAAGCCAAAAATTTGGATGTTTATTTATTTAAATTCCATTTTAGCAATATGTAAATGCCTATTTTCCTTTAGAGTATAAACAGCACAATTTTCTATAATGTGTAAAAGAAAAATAAACCTTTATAACACTACATGTAATTTAAACTATAAATTTCTCTTCTCTTCACAGCCAAATTTGATAAGACTACTTGCCAGTAACATATTCTAATTTACATCTCACCAACTCTTAAATGTGTTGAAGGCTGACACAGCTAAATTTTTTATGTATCATCCTACTCTCCTATCGCTGATAGGCAGCTCATGCTCTTTGTTGTAAAATCTCACCTGCAGGGATCACACAGGTGACACAGAAAATGTCCCTGCCTGGCTGTTAGATTGGCTCACTACAAAGAAAGTCTGTTCTTAGAATTAGGAAGCAACCTGTTGAATATATTTTGTAGTTTGGAAATATATATCCCTTCCAAAACTTTCAATGCCCAAATCCAAAAGTTTCAAAACTTTCCCTTGGTTTTTGTTTGCTCCTATTCTAATTTTGTTTGAAAACTGGTGATGTTCATTCTGCCATGTTTTCAGTTAATATTCTTATATCATCCTGAAGGGAGGTCAGGCATTCCTCTGTCTTTGTTCTGTCACATGTATTTCTTCTGCAATTGTATGTAGTTGTTCATTGGTTTGCTTGTTTACGTATAATGTAATGGTTAATCTTCATTATCAGCTAGATAACAATGGGAATCACCTAGAAGATAGAAAAGTGGGTATGGCTGTGAAATTATTTCCACAGAAGTTTAGCACAGGAGGAGAGAGGCATGTGGTTGTGCACAGCATCATTCTGTGGCTTTGGCCCAGAAGAAATGAAAGAAAGAAACAGAATTTACCTCACACAGGCCCACAACTATGGACACAATTAATCCATTCCTTTCTTACCATGAAGATATCCGTTCTTAAACTCTGGAGCAAACTTTTATTGCTTTAAGTTTTGTTTCCCAAACTGTTTTGTCATTTCTATTAAAAAAAAAAAAACCAGGTAATTAATGCACAGTGTCTTATGTGGTAGCCAGGCTTCCTGGACCTCATCATGCAGACTGGACTGTCCTTAACCCGAGGTCAACCTAGTGTGGAGAGATCACAGATGTAAGTCATCAAAGATAAAGCTAGAAACTCATAACTCAACGTTATCAATTAATGATTTTAGTTGTTTTTCCCATTCAATTGTTGTTTTCCCCATAAGTATCTAAGAAATCCAGCTGTAGTTAATTTTGTAACATTACAGCATACATTGCATGATTTGATAACCTACAGCAGTAAAAACAGACCCACTCAGTAGTAAAATTGATAGCATTGATACATGTTTCCCTGATAGTTATGAAATCCAAGTACTCCCTTCAAACAAACAGCATTACTTACTCGGCTTTAGTGGAGTTATGTAATTGATAATGACTATGCAATTGTGGAATTCTGGATTGTTTGTGTTTTCCTGTTTTAGGATAATTTTATCTTCTTTCCAAGTGTTTTGAGTATGGCTTCCATTGCGATTGCTTCAAAGGGAAATCTACATGGAGTCAAAGACAGGGAAATGTAGACTCCTCCCACCCTTCTCACCCTTCCCACTGGTCTCCAGTTACTGTAGCAAACAGGCTCAACTAGGTTAAACATTGTCCTGCCTAGCTTTTCTAAATAATATTTGTAAGATACTAGTATACATATACTTTCTTGTTTTCTTTTATTTTAATCAGAAAAGTCAGAAAAAGTGTATTAAGTATATATTCATCATATGTATGTAATACTAGAATATATAAGTATCTATTGTAGAATGTATATTGTTTGTATTTACTTTTATACCCCTAACTACTGTATAAATTATTGTTTAGTCCATAGTGATTTTTAATATATTTTAATATTAAGAAACATTTAGTGACTTTAATCTTCCTACTAGCTTTATTTTTTATTAATCAATTTTATTTGTTTACATTTCAAGTGATACACCCTCCCTTGTTACCCTTCCACAAAGCCTCCATTTTATCCTTCCTCTCTTCCCTCCTATTTGCCTATATGATTGTGCTCCTCCACCCACTCACCCACTCCCTCCTCACCACTTTTGCAGCCCTGTACACTGGGGCATCAAGCCTCCACAGGACCAAGGACCTCCCCTCACATTGATGCCAGATAAGGCAATTCTTTGCTACATATGTAGTTGGAGCCATAGATTCCTCCATGTATACTCTCTAGTTGGTTGTTTATTTCCTGGGAGCTTTGGATTCCTAGGTGTGGAGGTCTCTGGATGTCCTTTTCTTCATTCTCTCTCTCTCTCTCTCTCTCTCTCTCTCTCTCTCTCTCTCTCTCTCTCTTTTTGGTCCCTGACATGAACATTTCTGTGTTAACAATTTTGATTTGGGTGGATGTCCCTATCCCTCAAGGGGTGGGGGAAGAGAAGCTGCCTATCTACTTGAGATGGTCTCTAGAGGTTCTATCTCCTCTTTATTGGGTATTTTGGCTAATTTCATCCTTGTTGGGTCCTGGGAACCTTTTGCTTTCCTGGCTTCATGGACTTTCTAGTGGCTACTCCCAGTTCCCCATCCCCCACTGCTACATATTTCTATTCTATTTCCTGACCCTCTGTACTTCTCTCCTGTCCTGTCCAATACCTGATCCTGCTCCACCTTTCTCCTTCCCCCTCCTGTCTCCCTCCCAGGCCCCTCCCTCCCTCTGCCTCCTGATTATTTTGTACTCCCTTCTATGTAGGATTGAAGCATCCATACTTTGGTCTTCCTTCTTAAGCTCTATATGGTTTGTGAGTTGTATTGTGGGTATTCTGAGCTTTTGGGCTAATATCCACTTATCAGTGAGTGCATACCATTTGTGTTCTTTTGTGTCTGGGTTACTTCACTCAGGATGATATTTTCTAGTTCCATCCATTTGCCTGTGAATATCATGAAGTCATTGTTTTTAATACATGAATAGCACTTCATTGTGTAAATGTACCAAATTTTCTGTATCTATTCATCTATTGATGGACATCTGGGTTGTCTCCAGCTTCTGAATATTATGAATTAGGCTGCTATAAACATAGTGGACAATGTGTCCTTGATATATATTGGAGAGTCTATTGGGTATCTGTCCAGTAGTGATATAGCTGGGTCTTCAGATATAATTATTTCCAATTATCTGAGGAACTGTCAGATTGATTTCCAAAGTAGTTTTACTAGCTTGCAGTCCCATAAACAATGGAGGAGTGTTCCTCTTGTCCACATCCTTGCCAGCATATGCTGTCATCTGAGTTTTTGATCTTAATCATTCTGACTGGTGTGAGGTAGAATCTCAGAGTCATTTTTATTTGCTTTTCCCTGATGACTAGGAATGTTGAACATTTCTTTAAATGCTTCTCAGCTATTTGAGAATCCTCAGTTGAAAATTCTTTGTTTAGCTCTGTACCCCAGTTTTATAAGGGTTATTTGGTTCTGAAGAGTCTAGCTTCTTGAGTTCTTTCTATATTTTGAATACTAGCCCTCTGTTGGATGTAGGGTTGGTAAAGATCTTTGCCTAATCTGTGGGTTGTCATTTCGTCTTATTGACAGAGTCCTTTGCCTTACAGAAGCTTTTCAATTTTATGAAGTCCCATTTGTCTATTGTTGATCTTAGAGCTTGAGCAGTGTTAGCATTCCTCTACTCAAATGATAAACAGGCTAAGAAAGAAACTAGGGAAACAACACCCTTCACAATAGTCACTAATAATATAAAACATGTTAGCGTGACTCTAACCAAGCAAGTGAAAGATCTTTATGACAAGAACTTCAAGTCTCTGAAGAAAAAAATCAAAGTAGATCTCAGAAGATGGAAAGACCTCTTATGCTCATGGATAATCAGGATCAACATAGTAAAAATTACCATCTTTAAAAAAAGAAATCTACAGATTCAATGCAATCCCCATCAAAATTCCAACTCAATTCTTCACAGAGATAGAAAGAGCAATTCTCAAATTCATCTGGAATAACAACAACAACAACAACAACAAAAGAAACCCAGGATAGCGAAACAATTTTCAACAATAAAAGAACTTCTGGGGTAATCACCATCCCTGACCTCAAGGTGTACTTCAGAGCAAAAGTGATAAGAACCCTATGGTATTGGTACAGAGACAGGCGATTAAATAAAAGGAATAAAATTGAAGATCCAGAAATAAACCCACACACCTATGGTCACTTGATCTTTGACAAATAAACCAAAACCATCCAGTGGAAAAAGACATTTTCAACAAATAGTGCTGGTTCAACTGGCAGTTAACATAAAGAAGAATCCAAATTGATCTATTTTTATTTTCTTTTGCAAGGCTCAAGTCCAAGTGGATCAAGGACCTCCACATAAAAGCAGATATGCTGAATTTAATAGAGGAGAATGTGGGGAAGAGTCTTTAACACATAGTCACAGGGGCGATATTCCTACTAACTTTATAATCTCACCTGTTTTTTCCTTGAAAATGTCATGCTTTGATTTTATCTCTTTTTTGCACTTTGGTCTCTTTCTATTGGTTTTGTTATCATTTTATTAATTTATATTTTATGAATATAGATATTTTTCCTGTGTGTCTCCTGGGTTAAATGCCTGTATCATTCAAAAAAGTGCATCAGACTCCCTGGAATGCTAGTTAAAGAAACTTGTGAACCGTCATGTGGGTGCAAGAAGTTGAAACTGTGATCTCAGAAGAGAATTTAGAACTCGTAATGCTGAATCATTTCTCCAGAACTATCTCCACCTGGGTTATCTTCATTTTAACCATTCTTGTAGTGTTGTGTAACTTTTACTCTTCTTGCTATAATGCATACATTTTTCTTACTCAAAATTAAACTGTAAATATACCTACTAACTCTGACGTTTCCCCTACTCACCACTAAATCCCTAATAAATTCCTCAGGTACGTTTCAACATGGTCATTTGTTTAGGACCTGAGTACATGTGCCCCATATTTAAAATCACCATGAGTTATGCTGGATATAATATATAAGTTTCGTCCCTGACTTTCAAAGTCCCCTTTCCCATGCTATAACCTTGAATTGAGTTTTAAAAAATTCACCTTGTATTATATTCAATACATAGTAAATGCACAAGGTGCTTATTATTTCATATCTTCATTGTATTTTTTCTTTAGTTACATATAGTTTAAGCTTTGTGTGTTTGTCAAACTTGAAACATGTAAATACAGTCTATTTCTGTGCATTTTACTGATATGTATTGGCTCCAAAAGAGAGTGTAAGAGTTCAGAATCTGATCCTGCTCCTTGGTGTCAGGGGAAGACCCTGTAGGTAAATTTCAAATAAATTACAAGGAAATTTTTATTAGAAAATGATAACAGGCCCTGGGACACCAGGACTTGCCCTATCAGGCATGTAAATGTTCCTATTTAATATTTATCACTAACCTTGTATCCTCAGTATACTGAATCCTAGAGAGAGATTCATAAATATTTGACCTGGTTTGAATGGAGCTGAAGCTGTTAATACAGGAGATAAGAAAATAATTCTGAGGCAGTTAAGGCATAGCCTTGAGGTTCAGAGCCAAACTCTGTACACCTAAACTCTGTAGGAAAGATAGAGTCTCTCATGATGCAAACGTGAAATTAAATAACTTTATATGAACCAGGAAAATGGGAAGCTTAGTAGTTTGGACCTTTCTGTCATTTTAAAGTATTTTCTAAACAATTTTTGCATTTTATATTGCACAAAGTAGACTGAGGTACGCTCTGAAGTCCTCCCTTCGGAAAGTGACATGGATAGAGAGGAAGGGGAAAGAAATGGACTTTAGTAAGTGTCAAACCTTACAAGAGAGTAATTCAGAGTTAAATTGAACCAGATAAACATGGAAGAATCTTTACTAATGAGGATACAAGAGTTGACTTACAAAACAAAACCTGAAAGCTTTCTATTTTTCTTATATATTTAGAATGCATTTTTCTCCTCTATTGAAGATAGAGTAAAATCGGTTCGTGTTTATGTTTGTGACAATCTAGTTAAGGAATCTCTTGCCTTTGACTTCTTTCTCCCCTAAAAGCCTAAGAAAACAAATAAATAAAATAACTCTACATCCCCTCACATAAAAATCAAAACAACAACAAATAGAAAACTGTATTCCAGCCAGTATCATTTCTTAGGCATGAAGTGTTCTAGTGCTTTTCCTAAATTAAATCGTAAACAAGTTCAGCAATCCATAATGCAGTTACATTTGCAGATACATAAATTTTATCTGGATAACTGCATGTCAGTCTCTTTAAAAAATGTACATGCTGCTAAGAAGCATCTTATTCGCATACCAATAAATCACAGGATTTCCTTGGCTTAGTTGTCATGGATACATACCTTTTGTTTGAGAGATCTATCAGATGTGTGCATTTTAACCTTTGCTTAGCATATCTGCAGTGATGGTACAGGTATTTTAGAGTAGAAAATAAAATTAAGTCACTGTATAATTTATGCTTAGAAAATAAGCACATCCACTGCATATATTTTAATAAATCAGCCCTTACTGACATTCGAGATACAAGAAACTAAGTAGTATGCTAACAGTTCGTGAGATGATGTCTATACTTTTGAGGATATAGGCATATGGTGCAGAAGACAGTATGACCCAAGGGACTAACATGAATGACCACTACATCTCTTCGAGCATCATAACAGATCTCTGTCCTGTGGAGAGTGAGCTCTGCAGGTCCAGGTCCTAACTCTCTCTCATTCAGTCCCTACATCTTTTTATCAGTGTCATTATTACATCATGTTCCTATGCTGGTACATCCATGAAACTCATATATCTCTATCTTTAAGCACTAAACTAGAAACATATACTGTTGTATATGTATTTCACCATATGTGAAAGTCACTGATACAAAGGAAAAGGATAAAAAAAGAACAAAGAAAACATGAGTGGAATGGAAATCTAGAAGTTGGTGTCTCTTGGTTCAAACTCAGAAACTGAATTTCTTGATGTCATCATTATGTCAGCTGGACAGCTGTGCCATCATCTGGATGAGAAGACAGATGCTCAGTATGCAATGGCTCTTTTGGTGAGTGATACCCAGAAGCAGAAGACTCTTTGGAGGCTGTTAATAAAGGCCTTGCACAATAAGTACACATTGTAGCTTTGCTTCTATATTAGTGCGCTTACTGATACAGACGTCTCTAGTAAACAAATACAATTAACTACAAAACTTCAAATGTGGTCCCGTGGCTATCTTCCCTTTGAGAATATGTGCAGATATTTATTGTGTGGCATCTTGATCACTGTTGTATTACTTCTCCATCACATAATTATAGGCATGCTTGCATAGAAGACAAAATTCTCATTAAGTGAATAGTTTCCTTTTAGAGAAATTAGAAACAATGAGAGGTGTTGACTTACTATTTGTCCTATAGGTAACCTCAAACTCCTAGATAAATACTGTATGGAAACATTTATGAGAGGTATTTTGTTTTTTAATATTGTACATATTGCAGTTAATTATGAGGTATGGGGAGATGTGGACATGAGAGGGTTTTTTACTTTAAGTCAGTATTAACAGGTCTGATTCGGTGCTACTTATGGTCCCATCTTATGAAGAGCATTTCGTAATGTTATTAAACACTAAAACTTTTCCTTAGTTTAAAAAAAGGAAAAGTATTGTTCTTATAATTATCTCTTTTATTAAGTTAATAAACAAATTTAGAATCCATTTTATTGATACTTTCACTGTGGAAAATTCAGGATACTTTATAAACTTCCTTAAAATGAAAACATTAACTAATAGCCAATATAATTTAAACTTTTGTTCACTTATTTAAAAATAGAACAGTTCGGATGAATTCCACAAATGGGATGTGGTTGAGGGAAGGAGGAAGAAAATCTCATTGTATGTGAAATGTTAATGGATGCATTCCAATAAAGTCACTGACTTAAAAAGAAAAGTTAAAAAGGCTATGAATTTATGTTGAATGGAAAGTTCTAAAGGGTATTGATTACTTTGTTTTAAACCATAATATGTTATTATTATATATTTATATCATACATAATGTACACTTATAATATATAACATATAGTATATAATTATATTTGTATTATATATTATATAAACACAAATTTACATATACATAAATATTAACATAAATAATATATATGACAAGTATATATAATATATTAAATACATTATGTATGTTGTGTTGTCCCTATCAGAGTTGAGTGCTGACTTGTTAGCTTCTGAACCTTGGCTTTAAGCAGAAGCAAAGGACAGACAACGATGAAAATTCAAACAAGTATTGGATTGTCTTCAGTACAATATGCCTCAAATAAATATTCTTAAAAATTAAACTCTCCAGAAAGGATCAATCCTAGCTCAGCAGTCATCCCAATCCTATCTTCCTGTGCCACTTGTATCAATGACAGCCAATTCACTGAATGAAATTAAGTCAAATAGATATATTTCATGAAAACACATTCTGTATTTTTCAATGTAATCTCTGGTTTGGACAACCCCTGTTAGCACAGAATGATTCAATGAAGATGGATATTTTTCTCGTGTTAAAATAATTTTAAATCACAGGTGATGGTTCAAAATAAAACCTGACAATACTTAATGAGGAATCTCTGGGGGGAAAACTGAAAAAAGCTTCATGTTATTGTTTCTTACACTCTAAGGAAATGCACTGAATTCCACTAGCTATTAATTAGAAGGTATATCAAAGGAAAGCAATTATTTTAAGTTTTTTAAAATTTATTTTGTCTAAGATTTATGTATATATGTAGAAATTTGCTTGCATTTGTGCATCTGTGAGCCCCTGTGTATATGAGTATACATGTGTGTATGAGAGTGTATATGTATATATGAGAGTGTACACGTGTGTATGAGTGTGCACATGGGTATGTGCACTCATGTGTGTGTGAGAGCACAGGTGTATGCAGATATGTGAGTGAGTGCACATGTGTGTAAGCATGTGTATGTGAGTACACCAATTGTATGAGCGTGCTTGTGGAAATGTGTGTACGCTTGTGAAAGTGTGCATGTGTGTGAGTGAGTGCACATGTATGTGAGTACACGTGTGTGTGAGAGAGAGATTATTCAGTTGTATGAGAGAGAGAGAGAGAGAGAGAGAGAGAGAGAGAGTTTTTATTTACTTGAATTTAACAAAGATTGTACAGTCACTATATAAGAAGGGTTCATCAGCCCCATGACTCAGGTAAGATTCCCATGTGGTTCTCAGGCTGTTCCTCCCTTTCTAAGCAAGTGAGTATAAAATTAGGATTCCTATCACTCTTGCTTTGTTTAATGACTGATCAAAATGGCTCACTTTCCTCAGGAACATCCATCTCTGTTACTGATGGCTTGTAGAAATATCACACTTGATGCAGATGAATAGCCAGTGAAGACAGCAACAGAGAAAGGTCCACATGGGTTCTCATCATGAGGCTTCTGTTCCATTAAATTCTTGAGCCTTAGCCTCCAAGACCTGGTGTCTTTGGAGAAGTTTGGACGAGGATTGTGAGTTCCTTGTGTAACCAACATCATACAATTATGTACAACTTAATTGCCAGGTAGTTCCCATATTCAGAGCCCATTTTAAGGTTATCAAGAGCAATGACATTAGAATGCCACATACTCTTATCATTAAAATAAATCATAAGAGAATTTAGGAAAAGAATATTAACAAAGACCAAATACAAAATATAACAAAATGCCCTGAGTTCTGTGACCACTAACATAAAACACGCCTGGGGTGAGAATCACTTGAGCATTGGAGAGTTGGAGGTAGGTGGTCTGAATTAAAACAAGGAGGTCCTCCTACTTGTTTTAATTCAGTGAAAGCAGCAAATGATCCTAAAATGATTTATTAATAGACGTGAGTGCTTACAATAGAAAATATAAGATTTCTGAAATAATAACGGATTTGTGCTTACTGCTGTGGTAGAAATAAAAATATAAATTATAGCAACAAGATAAATGTAAAACTAGATATAAAGGAGGCAGAAGACGCAGAAATGGTCATTTTAAAACTTACAAATGTGACAAATATAATCAAGAAAAGCAAAAGCATTAGTTGTTAATATTCTAATTAAAATAGAATAGAACTAGAGATATTTCAATGATTAATAATATAGAAATTTTAAGAAAAATATGAATGCATTCTGAAATTTAGAATGAATAGACACAAGTCTATCGACCTACTACAACTAGGCATTATTAAATAATATTTTTTTATAGTGTCAAAAGTAAGAGCAGTGACATCTAATGCATGAGCGCAGTCAGGACAAATTTGGATTCTATAAGGTATTTCAGAATACAAAGTTCCTTCCCATTTCTCACAATACTTCCAGCTGCCCAGGTTAATGACACATTAGATTTCACTAATGATTCCAGGACATGCTGGTCCCCACAGCACACACAAGCTTGTCACGGAAGGAAAGGAGAGTTCAGTTTTCAGTCATAAACCTTTGTGCAACCTTACAAGACAAAAAAAAATATTGGTGTCAACAGTTCCTAAGATTTATTAAAAGACTACAAGACTAATTTAGTATTAAGACTAGCTTCACACTATTGTCTAAAGCCATACATGTTAAAGGGCATACCATCTGATCACTTTGTATGGGAAATGAAAACATCAGTAAGATTGCAAAATCTATTTTGGATGAAATAAAATTGTAGAGAATCAGAAGCTGAAATGAATAATAACAAAATCTCCACAGCTGCTATATTTATGGTGAAATGCTGAAGCCATTACTCTTTTTTTTGATAGTGATAAATCACATAAGCAATTACAAATAATAGCCATGATGTATTTTCCAGGTGTTAACTTTTATTGTGCATATTGATTGCACATGGTACTGTTACATAAGGACATTTTAATACAAGGATCTTGGACACAGAGAAGCCATTACATCAAGAACACAAACTACCTTCTCATTATTTCTTTTTTATTAATTTATATCAGTAATATGCGGATGATAACTCAAAAATGATGGATGCTTTTTGTGAAGTAATTGGTAAAATCGTAGGGAAAAAATAACATTTCATAAAAGATCAAATGGAATTTCGACAAAATGAATGAAAAGTAAAATGCCTCAGAAATCAAGTTTTTACTGGGTCAACTTAACAGTAGTAGAGTCTCTGATTCTCATTAAGCTTAAAGAGAACCATAGCAATCGTCAAAATTGAAGCAGAGGTACAGAAAAAAAAATGTGAAAAGTACTAAATAAGACTAATATACACTTGACATTTTCAATAATTCACAAGATAAGTTCAATTACTAACTTTTATCATTTTCCTTTATTCTTGGAGTTCCATGCAACTATGAAGTAGGATCGTATCTATGTCCTGTCTCTATTAACTGGCTTCCTCTGCCTTTATAGATTCCTATCTGAACTTTATGCAGCCCCATTAATAGATGATGTAGTAAATCCAAACAGTGATGTTCAGGCAATGCTTTGCTTATGTATGCGGTTATGGAGGGTTCATGCACTGAATTGTGAGAAGCATAGCATATCCCTGAAAAGAACTGAATCTCAACCTTGATCACAAGGCTCAGCGTCCATCATGGAAGAGGGTGAGAACAGTGTAAGAGCCTGAGGATGGGAAAGATAGATATGGAATATGTTCTTCTAGGTATGGCCCTGTGGTTATACTCATGAACTCACAGCACACGGGGGTTATCAACACACTATCAAGTCAGTCAATATTATGACATAGGGTTGAGAATCTTCACATTATATTACATTGATTGGTGAAAATTTAGCAGGGAATGTGGTCTCTTTCTGTGTTCCTGAAGCCTATGGTGAAAAATATTGGAAGAAATGAGATAAGAAAGGCAAGGGGCTGGTGCTATGGAACTTGAGCTTTGAGGTTGGCCTGCAGCCATGACCTACTTCAGTAAGAGTTGTAAGTTTCCCTGTGATCTTCTTTGGCTACAGTTTCTGCTTCTGTCTGCAGAATTAATACAGTGACTGGAGTTGGCTGGTACATGTAGTACCTACCATCTAATGAGTCCTTAGAATGTTCTAGACAGCATGCCGAGTTGGGAGTTATTTATACAACCACACTCCTCTAGTCCCTTGTGTTACACATCAATGTAAAAGAAGATTCTCCAGAAGAGGTCATGTCTTTTCACTCACACACTGATGAATTGTGATCAGGACAGACAGGAGATCCTTGAACCATCATCCCCCTTACAGCTGCACTATTCACTTTAGTCAAGAGAAGGGATCAGTGTGCCTGCCTCTGTGGTAGGAGATAATAATGTGGTCAGCGCATCCTTAGATGCCACGCAGTCTGCAAACTGAAGCAAGTTTTACCATTTACAGTAACATGGATAAAACTGGAAAGCATTACACTCAGTCTAGCAAGCAAGCTCAGAGAGATAAGGGTATGATCTTATGTGTGGGTTCTAACAATCCCAAACCATAGTAACAGAAAAGGAACAGCGTTTACATGAATATGTGGCTCAGGAAGGATGGAGAAGGGGAAAGCACTGTTTTAAGGCTACACTCCCATAGACTTCAGGGTTTTGATGCTCCTCTCATCCTTCAGTTCCATTGGAGTGTTAAGATAGCCTGGTCAAAACAATTTGAGTGGAGAGGAAAGAAGTATTTGAGTTATGTTTCCAGTTTAGTCTTTCACTGAAGGAAGTCTGGGAAGGAAGTCTAGCAGGAATCTGAAGGCAGGTAGGCTGACATTTTTATACACCATTCCATTCAACCACAGACCTCACAGACAAGGAAGAATATCAAGAACCCTGGAGTGTACTGCCTGCTGTCTTCTATGGGTACACACCCAGAGAGACATTTTTGGCTGTTATGTTTCTGTATTTTATAAGTACATTTGTAAGAAAATGAACTTTTTTTGTAAGTTTCCTTCATATGAGGTCATTAAAGGATGAAATGATATATAAGCTTCATGTTAGATTTTTGTGAGGACACATGTCTGATTTTCCTCTGGAATAAATACTCCGTATGAGACTACTTGACCATATACTATATTTTTAATTTGTTAAATCCTACTATTTGTCAAATCTGTAATTTAAAATAATGAATTAATGGCTATAGTAAATACATATACATTGCATTGTCTAAGAGATTTTTTTAACATCGATTTCTAGAATTTTGAAGTATTCGTGAAATCAGAAGATGTTTAAAATCCTTATAACCATTCTTTTCTCATTTTGCCAAACAGAGGGTGAGTGTCCTCTTTCTCTGAAGGTTTATTATTAAATTTGCTTCTATGTGGAAATTCACGTAAATATCATGTCATTTTATGCACAATACAGGTTTCGTTTTTTGTGACTTTCACTGTACCCAGGCTTGTGGTATTTCTCAGGCATCCTGTGAAATTCTCTCAGAAATACCAATTGAGAGTGATGTCATAGGATATTATCTTCTCCTCCCTTATGGGTTTATCTAACAATTGTGGCCAAAAAAAAAAAAATACATTTCTGTGCAATCTAGAAGAGAACTCCTCACTCAGGCACCTCCCATTGTATTCTCAAACTGTATTAGCATATACATAGAATCATATGACTGGAAAAAGGCGAACATGATGACAGAATAAGAAATCTCCATACCAAGTAACCCAGATACTTGCTTCCAGTTACAGGCTTTATGTTGTTTTTTCTAAGTACTTCATGGAAAGTGTATCTTTTACATTCTCATTCCCCACAGGAATCTGACACTCCCCGGGACAGTAGTTTCTTGAGCTGTGGGAGTTAGCCTGTTCTTCCTTTACACTAGAATGAAGCTAATAAATAAATAAACTATTCATTCCAGCAAATACTTTTGTTGTCTGAGCACACTAAATCTAGTGTCTGAAAATTGGTGAGATTTTGGCATTTTTGACCCATGAAGTACGTGTTGGTGAGGTGGCTGGGATGTTATAGTGGTAGTGATGTTTGTGCTGGTCTTAACCATGAGGATGTAGGGAGATGATGGAAGATTTGGATGTAGTTCTAGCAGTCTTGAAGTAGGTTATACCTGATGGCGGCCATGTTTGTTGAGATGAGTGTAAGGATGTTACTGTTGGTAAAGTAGTGGTTACTGCCAAGGCGTCAGTAGGACATACAGCTGTGATGGTTATGGGCTAATGGTAGATAATGATTAAGGAAAGATCTGGGTAGTTTATGAATATTACCCAACTATTGTGAGAGTATTGACAACTATTGCTGGCTGTGTGCTATGAGCATCTGTAGCTCAATTCTCATATGCGTCATTCCAGCCTGAGAGGGGAAAGCAGGCTGAATGCCTGAACTACTTATCAAGCAACATAGGCTCGTGAACGCATTGTAAACACTGTAACTCCAAAGATATGTGAAAAGCACATGCATGGCATTTCATTCAGTGATGGTGTAGCAATTGGAGAGGACACACGGGACTGAAATGGTGTTAAAGGTTATGTCAACGTGGATGGAAACCATGCATCCACCAGAGGGAACACAGAAATCAAAATATTAAAAGGTGAGTCAGTTCTTACTACAGAAAGGTTAACATAACCAGAGTTGTTCATTATAACCTGCGGAGAAAGAATAAAGTGTCTGTTCATCCTCAAAGTCCTTTGGGTGTCTGTTGGTCAGAATTTGTCCTCACACTTCATAGCATAGGGCTCTATAGTATGTAATCTAAGGACGTTTACTATTATTCTCAGCTTAGGACATTGCCAATTTGTATTTACGTTTTTGTTCCCAAACCTTAGACATGCATATAAGGTTTTCTCAAGCTCTAAATTTTCACAAACATGTAGAAGCCATAACAGTCAGACACAGATTTCAAATACTACTAGCACTACAAACTTTGCATTTTGTTCTTCAGCTTGATTCTTTCCCTGGCTGGCTATTGTCCTCTAACATTAGTAAATATCAGTAGAAACTGTTGTCATCGCTGAGCACCTAGAATTTCTGAGCTTTCTCTCTCAGTGGCACACTCTACCTCATACACCCTTTGAGAAACACAACAGCGTACTGGCATTTTCCAGAAGGGTTAGATTGTTGACAAATACTGCTGTAATGTTTCCTTCTGACCTCTGAGTGTGACAGTATCGGACATGTTGAACTATTTTATTTTTAAAAGTATGTATTTGTGAGATGACTTAGTGGCTAATGGTACCAAGCCCAATAATCTGAGCTTAACCACAGGGCTCATTTAGTAAAATGGAGGATCTAGTCCCTGTGAGTCTGAGTTTCTCTCTTAACTTCTGCAGAGGTATTGACTTGAACAATCTTCCTGGCTTTATTTCTTAAGTGTTTGGATTATGGGTGTACCTGTCTATGCCATGCAGTAGTGGAACTGAGCCTAAGGAAAACAGTCTGCCAAATAAGCTGAATCCACAAACCAGTTTGTTTAACTTTTAAAACTAATTTCCATTGGTTGAACTTCACCAGGGTCCTCTTGAGTGTACACAGCATGTACTCCAACTCCGAAGGGTGTTTCTTTACCCTTTCATTGCTCATTCCTTACTGTTTCCTAATGAAATTCTTTGTTCCCACAAACTACATGAGTTTTGCATTCTTTTTCTTTACATAGTTGTAGGTATTTCATCTAACTTTTCTCCAGTCCGTGTCTCTGAGGTGTTTGATAAATGGGCAAATTATAGTCAAGAATGAGAGAAGATACTTTAGGCCTACTTTCCTACTTTTGATGATAACACCTCTGTTGCAATGACTGCTCTCCACCACAGATGATTTAAGATTTTTCTGTAGTTATAGAACTTAGAACTTGCATATATGTGTAATAAGCATATATATGTGTGCACAGATATATATTGTGGTCTAACACACACACACACACATATGTGTGATATATATATATATATAAAAAACACATGTATAGTTATATATTATATATAACATGTAAATCACATATATAATTATATATACATTACTATATATAATTATATATATAACTATATAGTTTATGTGTATATGTATGTATATGTATTTGTGTATGTGTGTGTGTGTGTCTATGTGTGATTCATTGGTCTAACATCATTGGTCTGTGAGTAACACAGACCCTGTAACAGTAATATAAATGTGGTGATTTGAATAGGTATGTCCTCCATAGATTCCTGTCTTTGACTGCTTGAACCTTATGGGGAAGCCCTTTTAGGAGGTGTCATCTTGTTGGAGTAGGTATGGTCTTGTTGGAAGAAATACATCACTGTGGGGATAGGCTGTGAGGTCATCTATGATCAAGCTACACTCAGTATGGCACACAGTCTCTCCTTGTTGCCCGTGGATCAAGATGTACAACTCTCAGCTCTGTCTCCAGTACCATGTTGGCCTATATGGTGCCATACTTTCCACTATGGCAATAATGGACTAAACCTCTAAAACTGTAAGCCATCCCCAATTAAGTATTTTCCACTATAAGATTTGCATTGGTTCTGGTGTGTCTTAACTGCAATAAAACCATAAGACAATAAAGTGGTATAAACTCCTAACCCAAGTTTGCTGTGTGAGGGTGAATTCTGTAATGAAGTCTAACAAAAAGGTAGCAATTAATTATCAGCTATAAAGTGAAGACTTCATTCTGGGGATGTAGCTGGAACTTGAAAACCACAATAAGACCCAAATCTATCACCCCACAGACAGAGCTCCAGCTACCTTTTGGACACAGACAGATCTATGCTCATGTGGGAAACCCTTTGATTATCTATCTCCTTTAAATATTAATCAGTATTTATGTCCATTTTATAACAATTGTCTACAGTTAATGTTTTTATTTCTACATTTTGTGGTTACAATAAGTATGTGCTATGAAAAAACTATTTATTAAATTATGAATGAGATTTGGAAATTTTTCTTTCAATTTTATGCCATTGCTAATGTAACAGTCTGGTGTCTGCTCATACACACTGATATGTGGTACAAACAGCAGAATATAATTGCTTGGTTTTAGTGTTTTCAAAGTCTTCAGTTTTATACAGTGAAGGTGAGGTACCGTGTTTAGTGAGTTTACATTTTTCATTTTTTCAAGAATGATTTAAATACTCAATTTCTACTTTTTGTCATCAACAAAAATTTGGCATTCTTTTTTTAAATTTTTTATTGGATGTTTTATTACATCATATGTTGTCCCCTTACCCCATCCCCCACTCACCAAACCCCCAATCCCCTCACCCCTCCTCCTTCTTCTCTGTGGATGTAACCTCTATCTACCCCCCCACTCCCACCTCCCCACCCTCAAAATTCCCACCCCCTGGGCCATCCAGCCTTCATGAGGTCAAGGTTCTCTTCTTCCACCTATGCCCAGCAGGGCCCTCCACTCTTACATATTCAGCTAAAGCCCTGGATCCCTCCCTAAGTGCTCCCAGGCTGGTGTTTTAGACCCTGGGAGCTGTGGTTGGTTGGTATTGTTGCTCTCCTCATGGTGCCTCAAATCCTTTCACCTCCTTCAGTCTTCACTCTAACTCCTCCATTGAGAACCCCATGATCAGTTCAATGGCTAGTTGTGAGCATCTGCCTCTGAATATGTCAGACTCTTGAAGACCTCTGAGGAGACATCCATATCAAGCTCTTATCAGCATGCACTTCCTGACTTCCACATCAGTATCTACCTTTGGTGATTGCACATGGGATAGATACTCAGGTGGAGTGGTCTTGAGACGGCCCCTCCTTCAGTTTCTGTCCCTCACTTTGTCTCCATATTTGCTCCCTTGAGGATTTTGTTGCTCCTTCTAAGGAGGACCAAATCACCCCTACTTGGTCTTCCTTCTTCATGAGCTTCATGTGGCCTGTGAGTTGAATCTTGGGCATTTCAAGGTTCTGGGCTAATATCCAATAATCAGTGAGTGAATACCATGTGTGTTCTTTTGTGATTGGCTTACCTCACTCAGGATGATAATTTCTAGTTCCATCCATTTACCTAGGAACCTCTCGAATTCATTGTTTTTAATAGCTGAGTAATACTCCATTGTGTAAATATACCACATTTTTTGAATCCATTCCTCAGTTGAAGGACATCTGGGTTCTTTCCAGCGCCTGGCTATTATAAATAAGGCTGCTATGAACATAGTTGAGCATATGTCCTTGTTATATGTTCGAGCATCTTCTGGGTATATGCCTAGGAGTGGTACAGCTGGATCCTCGGGTAATGCTATGTCCAATTTTCTGAGGAACCGCCACACTGATTTCCAAAGTGGTTGCACCATCTTGCAGTCCCACCAACAATGGAAGAGTGTTCCTCTTTCTCCACACCCTCACAAGCATCTACTATCACCTGAGTTCTTAATCTTAGCCATTCTGACTGGTGTGAGATGGAATCTCAGAGTTGTTTTGATTTGCATTTCCCTGATGACTAAGGACATTGAACATTTCTTTAGGTGCTTCTCGGCCATTCGAGTTTCTTCCATTGAAAATTCTTTGTTAAGCTCTATACCCCATTTTTTAATAGGGTAATTTGGTTGTCTGGAGTCTAATTTCTTGAGTTCTTTGTATATATTGGATATTAGCCCTCTATCAGATGAAGGATTGGTAAAGATCTTTTCCCAATTTGTTGGTTGTCGTTTTGTCCAATTGACAGTGTCCTTTGTCTTACAGAAACTTTGCAATTTTATGAAGTCCCATTTGTCATTTCTTGATCTTAGAGCATATGCCATTGGAGTTCTGTTCAGGAACTTTTCCCCTGTGCCCAAGTATTCGAGGCTCTTCCCCACCTTCTCTTCTATTAGTTTCAGTGTTTCTGGTTTTATGTGGAGGTCCTTCATCCCATAGACTTGAGCTTTGTACAAGGGGATAAGAATGGATCAATTTTCATTCTTCTACATGTGGTCCTCCAGTTGAACCAGCACCATTTGTTGAAAATGATTTCCTTTTTCCACTGGACATTTTTAGCTCCTTTGTCAAAGATCAAGTGACCATAGGAGTGTGGGTTCATTTCTGGGTCTTCAATTCTATTCCATTGATCTTCCTGCCTGTCTCTGTACCAATACCAGATAGTTTTTATCACTATTGCTCTGTAGTACAGCTTGAGGTCAGGGAAGGTGATTCCTCCCTGAAGTTCTTTTATTGTTGAGAATAGTTTTCACTATCCTGGGTTTTTTGTTATTCCATATGAATTTGAGAATTTCCTTTTCTAACTCCGTGAAGAATTGAGTTGGGGTTTTAATGGGGATTGCATTGAATCTGTAGATCGCTTTTGGCAAGATGGCCATTTTTATTATATTAATCCTGCCAATCCATGAGTATGCGAGACCTTTCCATCTTCTGAGATCTTCGATTTCTTTCTTCAGAGACTTGAAGTTCTTGTCGTACAGGTCTTTCACTTGCTTGGTTAGATTCTCACCGAGGTATTTTATATTATTTGCAACTATTGTGAAGGGTGTCATTTCCATAATTTCTTTTTCAGTCTGTTTATCTTTCATATAGAGGAAGGCTACTGATTTGTTTGAGTTGATTTTATAACCAGCCACTTTGCTGAAGTTGTTTATCTGGTTTAGGAGTTCTCTGGTGGAAGTTTGGGGGTCACTTAAGTATACTATCATATCATCTGCAAATAGCGATATTTTGACTTCTTCCTTTCCTATTTGTATCCCTTAGACTTCTTTTTGTTGTCTAATTGCTCTGGCTAGGACTTCCAGTACTATATTGATCAGGTAGGGGGAGAGTGGGCAGCCTTGTCTAGTCCCTGATCTTAGTGGGATTGCTTCAAGTTTCTCTCCATTTAGCTTGATGTTGGCTACTGGTTTGCTGTAAATTGCTTTTACTATGTTTAGGTAGGGGCCTTCAGTTCCTGATCTTTCCAAGACTTTTATCAAGAAGGGATGTTGAATTTTGTCAAATGCTTTCTCAGCATCTAATGAGATGATCATGTGGTTTTTTTCTTTAAGTTTGTTTATACAGTGGATTACATTGATGGATTTCCGAATATTGAACCATCTCTGCATTCCTGGGATAAAACCTACTTGATCATGATGGATGATTGTTTTGATGTGGTCTTAGATTCGGTTTGCTAGAATTTTATTGAGTATTTTTGCATCGATGTTCATAAGGGAGATTGGTCTGAAGTTCTCTTTCTTTGTTGGTTCCTTGTGGGGTTTGGGTATAAGTGTAATTGTAGCTTCATAGAACGAACTGGTAGTGTTCCTTCTGTTTCTATTTTGTGGAATAGTTTGAAGAGAATTGGTACCAAGATATTCCGTGACAAAACCAAATTTGCACAGTATCTTCTCACAAACCCAGCACTTCAAAGGATAATTGATGGAAAATGCCAACACAAGGAGGGAAACTACAACCTAGAAAAAGCAAGGAAGTAATCTTCCAACAACCCCAAAAGAAGATAACTATACAAACATAATTCTACCTCTAATAACAAAAATAACAGGAAGCCACAATCATTTTTCCTTAATATCTCTTAACATCAATGGTCACAATTCCCCAATAAAAAGAGGCAGACTATCAGACTGGATACACAAACAAGACCCAGAATATTACTGCATACAGGAAACACACCTCAGTGACAAAGACAGACACTACCTCAGAATAAAAGGGTGGAAAACAATTTTCCAAGCCAATGGTCCCAAGAAGCAAGCTGGAGTAGCCATTCTAATATCAAATAAAATCGACTTTCATCCAAAATTAATAAAAAAAAGATAAGGAAGGACACTTCATACTCATCAAAGGAAAAATCTACCAAGGTGAACTCTCAATTCTGAACATCTATGCTCCAAATGCAAGGGCACCTACATACATAAAAGAAACTTTACTAAAGCTCAAAACACACATTACACCTTACACAATAATAGTGGGGGATTTCAACACCCCACTCTCAGCAATGGACAGATCATGGAAACAGAAACTAAACCGAGACACTTTGACATTAACAGAAGTTATGAACCAAATGGACTTAACAGACATCTAAAGAACATTTCATCCTAAAACAAAAGAATATACCTTTTTCTCAGCACCTCATGGTACCTTCTTCAAAATAGAACATATAATTGGTCATAAAACAAGCCTCTACAGATACAAAAAGATTGAAATAATCCCTTGCATCTTCTCAGATCACCAAGGACTAAGACTGGTCTTTAATAATGACAAAACCAATGGAAAACCCACGTGCACATGGAAACTGAACAACGCTCTACTCAATGATGACTTGGTCAAGGAAGAAATAAAGAAAGAAATAAAAGACTTTTTAGAATTCAATGAAAATGAGGACACATCATACCAAAACTTGTGGGACTCCATGAAGGCAGTGCTAAGAGGAAAACTCATAGCTCTAAGTGCCTACAAAAAGAAATTGGAAAGAGCACACACTAACAACTTGACTGTACAACTAAAAGCTCTAGAACAAAAAGAAGCAAATACACCCAGGAGGAGTAGAATGCAGGAAATAATCAAACTCAGGGCTGAAATCAACCAAATAGAAACAGAAAGAACATTACAAAATATCAATAAAACCAGGAGCTGGTTCTTTGAGAAAATCAACAAGATAGATAAACCGTTAGCCAGATTAACCAGAGGGCATGGAGACAGTATCTAAATTAATAAAATCAGAACTGAAAAGGGAGACATAATGACAGAAACTGAAGAAATTCAAAAAATCATCAGATCCTACTACAAAGGCCTATACTCAACAAAACTGGAAAACCTGGATGAAATGGACAATTTCCTAGACAGATACCAGGTACCAAAGTTAAACCAGGAGCAGATAAACCATCTAAATAGTCCCATAACCCCTCAGGAAATAGCAACAGTCATTAAAAGTCTCCCCACTAAAAAAAGCCCAGGACCAGATGGTTTTAGTGCTGAATGCAACATTTGGCATTCTTGAACATTTAATTTGAAATAAGTTCTTGGGGATTATTTCTAGAGGAATTTTAATCCACCAACATGGATGCTCTGATCACATCCAAACACCTTCCAAGTCTGTGTGATCTGGCTAGAATGCAGACAAGTCATACCCCTTTAATCCCTCTGGATAGACTTCTTTAGTATGTACCTTTAGTCCCAAACAATGACATCTAATTAAGGGACAAAGTGATGAATCAGAGAAGAATTTGACAGAATTTGTCATAGATAGGATACACCCAACTCTCAGGGGAAAAGCTTTTTAAGAGCAGCACAGGGGAGGCAGTCAGTTCAGCTGAATGGAGTTGAGATCAGTGCTGTCAGATGATGGTCAGTTCAGTAAATGATTACAGTGCAGTAGGGTTGAGTTCATTCATGAGTTCATGCAGTTCTGTGCAAGTCAGCAGAGGCAATTGAAGCCACAGAATACGGAGCCAGAAGAACAGATTGCCAGAGTTAGTTTGAGGCTTTGCAGAGCAAGTCATTGAGAAGCCAAGAGAAATCAGATTGAATTAGTCAGCTTGGAGAGTACGTTTGAGCCGGAACAGCTGTGTTGAACTAGCCAACCAGAGTTCAGAAAGAACTAGAAAGGGTGAGCTTATTTGTCAGTAAGTCTCTGAGATGGAAATCATATCTAGTGAATAAAAGTTACAATTAGTTTATTTTTAAAACATTTTGTTAATACTTGCATGGCTTTAAGTCCACATTGTAACCTAATTGGAAAAATAAACAAATAACAGCACCAAGGATGCACTAGACATGAATCAACAAGGAAGGCTGATTCCTCCCTACTATATTAAAGATCAACAGGAGCCATCACACCCTTCTAATGCTGCCTTTGCTATGTGATGATCATTTTGAGAGCAATGGCTAAGGCTGTGCTGCATAACTTTCTAGCTGAATAGTAATACCAATGTAAATTCTGACATCTGACCCACTGTGAAATCCAGAAGGAATTATACTTATCGATAATCTAACAATTAATTTATATCTATCTGATAACCCATGAAAGGGGGAAGCAGAACTGAGAAAACAAGTGACATTCTAAATGCAAAGGGCATGTGGAAACCTTGATGTTTGCTGTGACTTTAATTACTCTGAAATTCTAAAGATGTGGCACAATATGCATATTTTTGGAATTCTTAGTTTTTAAGTCTGAGCAGAGCTCCAAAGTCTAAATGTGTAATTATAATCATTTTGCTTGAATTAGACTTATGGGTATACTTAATACATTTATGAATGTACATATGGTTTGTTCTTAGCAGCTAATATCCTCTAGATGAGAGCTAGGCTTTCTGTAGTGTCATTTGTGTTAATAGGTAACATTTTTTTTGTGATTTTTTTTTTAGTGTAATGAATGAAAACTAAGTCATTCATTTTTCTTTAGGGAGCATCATTAATGCTGTTTTCACAATATTTTCAAAAAACTTACTAGAATTCTTCCTTTTAAAACATGAGCTGAGAGATATTCCTGAGAGCATATTTATAACTAAATAGAAGAACTATTAAAGTCTGAAAATCAAAAACAACTGTGCCTTGTTAATTATATGTGAAGAAATGCACATATTGAGTTCAAGTAAAAGTCCTTTGATTTATTCAGTTTTTATTGTTAAGCTTTTGTTTCTCAGATACTGTTTGATAGGATCACGACTTGTGATGTGCTCTCATTTGTACATCCAGCACTGTGAGATCATATGAAGCAGGCATGAGGCTCACTGACTTGTGGGGTTCCTTCATGTGACACGTTTTCCTTTCTCAAGTCAAGACGACTCAGCTCTATAAAGTAAAAGCTGAAGTATCAACATCTATTCACTTTAATATTAAACTAACATATTAATGATTCAAAAACACCATAACATTTTAAAAGGAAGCTATTATATTTATTTCTTGTATCCAGGGTTAGTAAAATTGTTAATATTATTATTAAAATTAACAAGGTATACCTAATTAAAATGCTGAAATATTAAAGACTAAAGTAATCAAGATTTGTGTTTTGTTTTGTTTGGTTTGGTAGCTTTTTACTTGTTTGTTTATTTGTTTGTTTGTTTGCTTGAGACAAAGTTTCTCTATGTAGCCTTGGCTGTACTGGAACCTGTTCTGTAGACCAGGCTAGCCTTGAACAGATCCATCTGCCTCTGCTTTCCCTGTGCTGGGTTCAAAGATGTGTAACACCACTGTGTTGTTTCAAGATCATTTTAAAATGGTTTAAAAACTAATGAAAAACCAATAAGAACTGATGAAAAGGGGGAGAATGTGTAAAGTAGACTGTGAGGATATTGAGGTCATTAGTAGTCCTTACACAGTGGCTGGAATGTTGCTCTGCTCTGGCTAATTCAGATACCTTACCTGCTCATCTTCTTTAATTCTTGTGATGCTAAGTAGATGTTTTGTTTTCTGTCCTCACGGTTTTGAACTATTCAGGACATCTAGAAAAACCTCCACAAATACATATTTTCTTTTTCTGGATGAGATGATTAGAGCCCATCTTTGAATATTTGCTCTGCCTAAATTGATACTGTTGAGAGATAGGAGCTGGTCTGAAAAGCTTTGTGCTGCTGCTATGACTGAACAGTAACTGAACAGTATGCATCGCTGTGTTACCAAGAACTATGATGGAAAACCAAAAGTGCTTTTAGATATAAATTAAAGCTAAGTGTATCACATCACTTGTTTTCTCTTTTTCAATCAACTTTTAATCTTTATATTCTATATTGTTTGAAACTTACATACTTGTATATAATAGGTTATAATCTTCTCACTCCCTACTTTTTAGTCCCTATTCTTCCAAATACATTTTCCCACCAAATTAATGTCTGTGTGTCACTCTAATCCCAGTTAGTAAAAAGTATGAGTAAGAAACTCTACAAGCTTTTCTATTTCTTGGATAAACATTAAATGTTAGAAAACACAATGATTTTTATAATGCATTAACTTTAAGCTTATTCATAAGTAAATTACCTGCTATTTATTTACTTATTGATTTATATTTATTTATTGCTGTTTTTCTGTGTGGTGTGTATGTAGTTGTGTGTGTATCACATGCAAGTATCTGTGTGCAGTGGCCTATGAGTATACATGCAGAGTTCAGACAGGATGCAGGACATCCTTACTACCACCCTGTACCTCATTGACTTGAGAGGAGACTTCTTACCAAAGGCATTTGTTTTGTGGCTTGGCTGCCTGGCTTAGCATTCTCAAGAGCCTCCCATCTATTTACCTATAGATAGAATTACAGACACACCAGCCATGTCTGACTTAAATTTACTAAGTATCATGGTTTTCAAAAATCACCAAATGATAGTCGTTGTAGTAAAAATTTAACCACTAATGGGGTGACTAGCTGCCTTTGATCATTCAGTTCCCAGAAAAAAGATATACAACTTTTATAATTATAAGTCTCTAATGCACTAGAGCTGGGCAGATATCTACCCTATATGCTATTATGTCTGCTTCCTTAACATCACACTTGCCATGCTACATATGGGCTGCTCTTAACTTCAACTGGCCAGCCCTCATGGCCATGTGTTCATAACTCACCTACCCCCATGACATTTATCTTCTCTCTCTCCTCATGGCCCTCCTCAGAATCAAAGCCACAGAACTCAAACCTCACCTATCTCTCTTATGCTTAACTATAGGTTGTAGGCATCTTTCTTCACCAGTCAGGGATAACCTGGGGAGCAAGAGTCCATAGCATCACTTGTGTACCTGCAGATTCTGTCATCCTTGGGGTTAGCCAGACCTTGGGAGCCAATATTTAGCATTATAATAGATAGCAAAAGACCAAATTTCAACAGACAATGTTTGAGATCTGGAAACAAATGTAAAATGTGAAGTATGAGTTTTCAGATAATAGATATTCATGATGCATTTCTTAAAAAATATTGGAATCAATAAAAATGTTTTAAAATGATGCATCCTGCAGTATGCATTTATTCAAAATATTTTAATTAATGAAAATGTTTTAAAACCATGTGTCTTGCTGAAATCAAACCAATTAAATAATGCATTTTACAAACCTCAAATACATTGAAGCCATGATGTACTTTCCTCTTGCTGTCCTACCTGACTGCTGTTGTGATGGTTTGGCTGCTCACCAAATAATGTATGTGAAGTAGTTGACTGCCAATACTTAATCACTGCAGGACAAATTTTACACTGGGAATAAACATTTTATACTGCAACATGTTAGACATACACAACACAATTTGACAAGTATTATTAATGAATACAAACTTACTAAAAGAGGAAAACTGAATTTATCAAAGTGTTACTACCTGCATTTCTATACTTAAAATTAGTGGAATTTCGTTTTATTTTCTAATATAAAAACCCTATGACACTCTTAATCTTTATTTACTATTTTTCTGAGCTACAAATTTTGTGTCAGTAAAATAAGATCATGTGGTATGCTGGATTCTCGATCAATAAGATTCCAGGTAAAAAAAAATCTATTAAATGTTACCTTGAAAGAAATTTTAATGCCACTACAATTTCTTTGTAAGGAATATTGGATATATACCAAATAGTTTCTGTTACATTAACATGAAATCCTGTGTTCTACACTTAAAATAAATTATAGCAATAGATCACTCTAATAGACAGTATTTTGATTATGTAAAGCCTTAGGTATGGAACAAGTAAGCTACCCAAATTTGCAGACATTAGTAACACAGTGATATATTCATCCACCATCCATCATCTTTTTGGCAAATTCTATCAGCTTATACAGCACTATGTCTAGGGCATTAAGGGCTCCAAAGATTTATGTAACATGTATTTTATCCTTAAGGTCACTGCAGTGAAGTTATCAAGATATGTCACTCTTAAGAGTAGATATAAAAAGGGACTGTAGAGAATATGTGAGCCATTTTGACAGATTTCTACACTAACTGTTCGAGTCTGGAATATCACTCATGTTGTTTTTACTGAGCATTAATAATATGTCTGTCTCTACAAACAAAGGACCCTGTAGAAAAAAAAAGGAGTTTGGGCTTTGAAATAGCATAGGGAATTCAATAGAAAACAGGACAAAGGGATGAGCCTTAATGTTTAACGGAATACGTGAACACAAGGAATATATTAGAATTCATTCTTATCACATACACTAAAAAGGACTGGTGTTTCAAAACATCAAATGAGGTATTCAGATAACATTCTATGATGTCCCATCAATTTTCTCTTGTCAGTTGGCTTGACTTCGTCATGCTAATGTCATTTTCCTTCTTCAAATAAAAAAGAAAAAGAAAATAAAACATTAATTAAAATGGTATAGGTAAACAATGAAGATGAATAGGCTCAAAACTGAATGGAAAACAGATTAAAAGCTTTTTGATAGCAGTGACTGGCCTGGCTGATATAAAATAAAGGGTAAAGTACATGTTCCTTAGTCTGCTTTAATACTAAGTGTTTGGAAAAATGTATGTATTGAAAGCAAGAAACAAAACATGAAATATCTCTGAGCATATTTATGGGTACAGTCACTACACATGGAACACCATTCCTCAGGACAAGTCAGGGTCTCATCTGTAACAGTGCACATGATCTTCATCCAGAAAATATTGAGCACTTACTATAAATTTAAAACATTCTAGAACATTCTGTTGTGACTATTCCACTACATTATACCTACAGAATTGAAAAAGGCAGAAATATCTTATTATGGAGATCTGTATTATATTTGACTAGATAAATGTTTACAAGGAGTTTCAAAAATAATGAATCATCTTCAAATTGGAGAGATGACTCAGTAGTTATGAGTAGTTATCATAATATATGTATTATATACATATATATTATGTGTATGTGTCTAAATTAATCATCTGCCCTTTAATAAACAATCTGAGTCAATGTCATGAGCATTATACTCAGTGACAAATGTTCAAGAAGTTTGTATGGTATATGAATTTTTTTATGGTACTTTAGATTGGGATAATTGAAAGAAAGAAAGACAGAAAGACAGAAAGAAAGAAAGACAGAAAGAAAGAAAGAAAGAAAGAAAGAAAGAAAGAAAGAAAGAAAGGAAGAAAGGAAGAAAGGAAGAAAAAAAGAAAGGAAGAAAGGAAGAAAGGA
>NW_021620812.1:5471437-5565617 GCF_004785775.1 Grammomys surdaster
GACTAAGTATTCAAATATGTGAGACTACTTGGGCGAGGGGCATCCTCTTTAGAATACAATTAGCTTATTAAGGTATGCTTCATTTTTCCTTACGTCCTCTCTGTGACTGTCTGTGTCCACATTTACAATAACTCTTCAGTATGCTATGCTACTTCTTCTCCTTACCATTATCTTTTTTACAAGCAGCATAATGGAAACAGGACTATATGTCACCAATTTAAACATTCCATTCCTGTTTCCATGATCTTATGCCTTTATGCAGATATTTCTTTCTATTTTCTTCTTTATCCATTGAACAGTTTCCTTAGATGCATGCTATAACTCAAAGTTACTAGTAATTATTTCAGCTTTTCTACCTATGAAAAAAGCCTCAATTATTAGTTTGTTTTTAGAACAAATGTTTAGGGATTCTGACATACTCTTCTCTTTTGAAAACGTTGATGTACTGTTGTACCATATTTTGAGAAGAAAACTGTTTCTGTAATATTTTTCATGTTTTCTTTGTGTGTGTATGTGTGTGTATATTTCAGAATTTTTGTTTTATTGAAAATATATTTTTTCTCATGTAAGATATCCTGATTACAGTTTTTCCTCCCTAACTCTATATTTGTGGGAAGATGATATATAGTGATATCTATGTCATCTATACATGTAGATATATGATAAGAAAACCCAACACACTGGAATAAGAAACCCAAACAAGAGTAAAAAATGCCATCAGAAGCAGATATAAATACAGAAGCTCACTTATTTGCCCTCTCAAAAATCTGACAAAAGCACTAACCTGGAAGCTATAATATATGTACAAAAGACCTATAAAGTAAAAAAAGGAGAAAAGATACATAAAAATATAAAAATTAAAGATAATATAAAATATTAAGAATAACCTATCAATATGAGTAGTTTGTTTCACCAGTGAAACTCCCTTGGAGAAAACTGAATCTTCATTTGCAACTGGTCATCAACTGGAAATAGCTTCTGGACTATACATGGTGCCATGTATTTACCTTTCCTTTCAGCTCTAGGACTATGCCTGGTGCAAACCAGTGCGGACGACGTGCATGATGCCTTGATCTCTGTGAGTTCTAGTGAGCTTTGCTCATGCTGATTTAGAGGACCTTCTTTTTTTGATATCCTCCAGCTCCCGTGATTCTCAAAGTCTTCCACATATACTTTTGTGAGTTTTCTTGAGACCTGAGGTGGAGTGTTTAATGAAGACATTTAGTTTAAGTTTGAGTGTCCCAAGGTCTCTCACTCACTGCATTTGGCTGGCAGCATGTCTTGTTAGTTGTTTCCATCTACCAAAGCCAAAATCTTCTCTGATGATTGCTGAGCAATGCACTGAACTATGAGTATATCAGAATGTCATTAAGAGTCATTTTTGGTACATTCTTTTAGTAGAATAGTATATTTGGTTTTGCACTTTCCACCTAGGCTATCTAGTCTCAGGTTCTTGGTCACTCAAGCAGTGTTGCATATTAGTTCCATCTTGGAGTGGGTCTTAAGTCAAATCACGTCATGATTGGTTACTCCCATGAACTTTGTGCCATCATTGCCATTACACGTCTTGCAGGCAGGAAAACATTGTAGAACAAAGATTTTTCTGGCTGGATTGGTATTTTAGTTCTACTTTGGTAGCATGCTGAGAACCTTCCTGTTCTAAAGATGCTAGTACATAGGGTTTAAGCTTCTATGTAGACACAAGCTTGAGTTCTCCATGTTCAGTGAATTGTGTAGGTATTCTCTTCAGCAATGGGGACTTGGCATCTTTTTGTGGAGAATCTATCTTGGCAAAACCCTGGGTTGTTGGTGATTACCCTGGGATCCCTTGAACAACAACTTAATTAGATTCAACCTACTCCCCATACTGAAAGCTTCATGTGGTGACAAGAGGTGCACTGTTGGGGATCTGTCTCACTTAATACTTGGCAATGTCATTTAAATTCCTCTCACATATGTATATATCTGAAGAAGCTTCTACTGTATTAAGTGTTTATACTATCCCTTAAATGGTCTTTAAGGATCATACTTGAGTGAATTAACCCAGACCCAGAAAGATAAATATGATTTGTATTCACTTAAATGTAGATATTAGCTGCTAAGACAATGGTAAACATGCTATAATCCATAGAATTACAGAAGCTATTTATAGAGCAAGAGACTATGGAGAACATATTTATCTCCCTTGGAAAGGGACCTAGAATAGTTACTTTTGGAAGAATGAAGGTGGAGGCTGGAAATAGAGGATCAAGTGTAGGGGAAAGAGAGGGATAAGGAAAGAAATATAGGGGAAGGAAACTAAAATTAAAGGCCATTAGATTTTTTTAAAATTATAATCAGTCATATTAGGCAATTTTATGATAATATGAGGTGATGTTTTAGTTGTATTTCTAAAATGAATCTTTTTATCTTGGGTATGTCTCAAGGATTCAAGTCGGAGAATGGTTTTCACTCACATATTTGAAGTGAAAGAAGTTAATATTATTCAATCTGTACACTTACATTTCTCAATAAATTGTTTATTAGAATAAACAATTTTGTCAATTATTGTTCATTTGATATTTTCGGGCATTATATTTGGCCCTTTGAAATTAACCCGTAGGACAGAGACACTGTTTTTCATGTTTGTTTTCACTTTGGTTTAGTTCTTTGTTTTATATTTGTGAAAGTCACTTCTATTTTCTTTTGCAATGTATGATGTACTTAAACTCAGTTTGGTATATTCTTTAACTTATATATTGTACTTGCCACATTTAGGAGTTGGATCTTCTCTCTCTCTCTCTCTCTCTCTTTCTCTCTCTCTCTCTCTCTCTCTCTCTCTCTCTATATATATATATATATATATATATATATATATATATATATATGAGATGATTTGATACTATATCCATCTAGCAAGATAATGATAGTACATTCATCACCAGATTACAATAGCAGACAAAACATTCTGCCTGTGTTGAAAATCATACATCCAATCAGAAAGCAGTAAGTCACAATCATAGCACTATAATACTCATGGACACATCTTGCCACATAAGTCATTACTATATTTTACAGATTTCATAGCTAGATAAAACTGTTGACCCAAAAGTTGAGATAGCACATTCATTACTATGAAAGATACCCAAAAGGAAAAAAGCTCCCAGGACAATGCCAACATGATTTTCTGAGTTTTGGTATGAAAATGTATAGTGCCTTCAACAGTATGGCTGTACCATCAGTTCCAGAGGGCAACCAAGAGAAGTGATTTGTATAGGAATCTTTTAGACCATTTTATCCAGTCCAATAACTCCTGTAGGAAGACATACTTCCTACCTTTTCCTAGCCTTTTTATTTTGCAACCTAAAGGTTTAGTCATATATTAGTCATTTATTGCTGAATTAAAGTTTTCCAATGTTAATCATTTAAAAATTCTATATGAGTTTGTTTTCTCCAAGATTTTGTGTGTGAGATAACCAGGCATTGCTTTGCTATGTCTTCTTTTGTGGGTCTCTAGCATGCTTGGATATCATTATATTTTCAGTAGTTCAAGTTTTTTTTTTTAACAAGGTTAAGTGGATGTTGCCATTATTAAGTGCCTGCAATATTGGAATCCAATTTTCTGATTGTCTATAAGTCACATTTCATTCCAAACTTGTAGAAACCTTTGCAGGTTACACCTCTTCCCTCTTCAGTTCTCTCTCTGGTTGGTCGATGACTTCACTAAAGAGAGTGTGAAACTCATTCTTGGAGAGGTGCAGAACCATCGCTAAGGGTTCCACATCCATCACCTTCTCATTAAATACAAAACCAGCCAGCTTGAACTTCTTAACTGTAAATGCTATTCACCTTCAACATATAACAAGATCTAAATACAGTTATGGACCCACTAAATTTGCAGCCTATGCATGAACATAAAGAGTCAGGATTGTGAAGGGCATATATCCTAAGGGCCGAAGCCAAGTTGACCATCTTACATTTTGCTTTACACACTTACTAGACTTAAACTATTTCTTAGACTATTACTAACTTTCCCCCATGCCTTTTATGAATACTCTATCCAAAGCTACTCTGAGATTTTCCTAATCTTACTGTTCAGAAGGATACTTTATAACCAAATGTGATCTTTGGCTACTGTGCTTTATTCTTTTTTATGTGATTTTCTTTTCACTTATCAATGTTAATGTGACTTATCAATGTTAACATGAACTCTTCAGAATACTTCCATGAAGACATTAGTGGTCCTTTCTATGTGCATCTCTGTGTCCTGTCCAGGATACTTACTGTAAACTTCCCACTTTTGCATTTCCAGAAGTAATTTCTTTTCTATAAATCATGGATAACCAGATGTTAACACCAGGTAGTGAGTAGAGGTCCTGAGGAACAACCTTATGTTTGCTGTCTCTTAGCGCTGCTATTACTGGCTTTCAATGTTTGGTTTTCCTTGATGTGTTCATCTTTATTGTCTCAAGATAGAAAGAGCTTACTCTATCTTGTCAAGAACAAAATTAAACCTATTATACCGCCTTTCTCTTTCCCAATTCATAATTACATCATGTTACTTGCACTCCAAAACTGCTTTGGTCCATAAGGGCTAGAGGAGATTTTCTTCATTTCCTAGCATCCAGTCTATTGCTTACCAGTGCCTTCTATCAACCCAGTTTCTGAATTGTCTCAAATATCATATGTCTTACATCTTCCTATTGAACTCTATAGTTTCCTCAGAGTCTCTGAGAGCTCTTGTATTCTATTGTCTTTGGATTATTAATGGTCAATAAAATATTTCTATTTACCTTCTTTAATTTTTCCTCAATTGTTGATATTTTGTGGTTTCATTTTACATTTTTGTTGCTGATTCCTTATGGAAGTCTTTCTTGATTTTAAAGGCTTTGCTTCTGTTTTAAATTTCTTTCTCTTCTAAAAATATTAAAAAGCTTGATCAAACTCCACACACTTTTGTATTACTTATAGGTCACATGATTATTCATCTTAAGTATGTAAAGCTTTTAAGACCCATGTATAGAATATTCTTATGGCACATTGTATTCCTGCTCCTCCATTTGAATGTACTCATAAATACCTAAATACATGCTTCACTCCTGCATACTGATAGTCATAATACAATATAAAGAGGCTTGTTGCTTCAGATCAATTATGCTGACATCTGGAGGAGTTTTGACAAGTGACCATATTCTTCTGAGTCTTGGTGCTATTTTTAGGTTATGTCTTGGCTGTTGTGAAAGAGTCGGGTCAAATGAGGACACAATGGCTTCATATTTCTTTTAAGCAGAATAAGAAAAACAAGGAAAGATGAAGCTCCCAGAAGGGTGAATTCTGTTGAATTAACTGTTTGCTAAGGCATGGCAGAAGCACTGCAGTTTGTTTGCAAATATACTGTTAAGAATCATTGTGGTAGTAGCTATGTCAAATTTTGAATTAACAAATGATATATACTTTATCAAGGAAAATACTCCTGTGGGCAGAGAGCAATTGTTATTGACACTGCCTAAACACATGTTTAATTTCAGGGACTTTCATCATGAGTTAACTACATAAAGCAACTATGGGTGGGAGGAAGGGTCTGTAAAGTGACATGGAGCAGGACAAAGGAAAGGGTGTTAGAGTGTATGTGACATTATAGCGAAGTCAGGGACTTATTGGGAGCTCAAGGGCATTCTCAAGTGGGTAGAAGAGTGTGAGAGGCACGAGGAATTACAGGGAAACAAGATCAAAGGATGATGATGTACTCCAATGAAAACGTCACCATGGAAGTCATCACTGTATATATTAACCTGTGTCCACCCCATCTCTTACTACAGCTCTGAAAGTCTTAGGAAGGGAAACCCCGACTTAATGCCATGTCTGTAATTTAATATCAATTACCCTTCACAGCAAGCATAGACTGCATGTTTATCTTTACCTCTACAATCTTTTCCCTAAAAAAATATACACAGTTATGTGTCAATTGTATGACATTTAAGAATGTATGTAGATAAATACGGTTAAGTACCTAAGCCAGAAAGCATGAATTGTGGTAAATTACATGATTTCTCAGATCTAGTGTCCATGCTACTTCCCCAATAGCATTAGAGACTTAAAGACTGGAGTTTGAATCAGGTTAAGTTGTCACCACATACTACTCCTTCATCAAGAAAGCATTCACCAAAAGGAAGCTGACTGTCTCTTTTGTAATAAATAATTCACACTTACATGTTAATGTGTACACGTGTACATGCCTGAGCACTCAAATGTCATGGTGAACAAATGGAGGTCAGAGGCCAACTTGAAAGTATTTTCTTCCCTCCTACATTGTAAGTCCTGGATAAAACTCAATTTACCTAGGTTTATGGAAAATGTCTTTGCTGAGCTGTCTTCTAGCAGATGACTCAACTCACCCACAGACTATCACTGGGCTTGCTTTTTTTCCAGATGAAATAATGGGAAGGATAATCTAGAACCATCAACCACAGACTAAGCATACCTCTAATTTTCATCACAATGTGAATCTCTAGGGCCCATCTGAATCCTAATTTATCTTCTCAAGTGCTAGAATCTGTTTGTGCAAAACAGTCACGTGATTCTTATAAGTGAGAATGTTTACATAGTTGTTCTAAAAGTAGACATATTCAGGGTTTTGTAATATGTGGAAAACACCGTTCATTAAATGATACTTCTTATTTGGAGCAGGTTATATGAACTAATTGTCTTCTGGAGACAGGGCATAAATGTGATTAATCATGGTACCATGCAAAACTGTGAGTCTTAGGCTGGAAGTACTGGATCCTTGCAGAGGATGGAGATAAATTTTCCAGTACTTGCCTTTGAGCTAAGAACTGAAATATGAGATGGAATTTAATAGACAGGGAAAAGTTGAAGAGAGGCATTCTGGGACATTGGCTCAAAGTGAATACAGGAAAATGTGATGAGTTATAATGGACTCTGGAAACTGACAGGTATATGGAGGGACTTGAACTCAAGAGTGAGGAAATGAGCTCTCATGTCAGCCTCCCGTGACCTCAGTCTGGTTCAAGATTATTCCCTTAGTGAATACCTGCAGAATAGAACTAAATAATATCCTAAATATTTAACTGTATGCCGGGTTTGGCTGTAGATGGATGCTGTTCTCACAAATGAGCATTGAAAGGCTCAAAAGTTCAAGGTCATTCTCAAGGACTTCACTTCATCCAGTACCCAACATTATCCTCCTTAAAACACACAAGTTGAAGAGCGTCAGTTGTTATACATTGACTCAGTTACAAAACTAGAAGACCTAGTTTACAAAAGTTTGGTAGATTCCTTCCATACACAAAGGGAGTCTATGTGTAGTTTGCATACAGTATTCCTGCATGAATTGTGAATCTGCTATTTTTAAAAATTTCCTGCATTTCTAAAGTCCTTGAAATTGAAGTTCATCAGTCCATCTCTATTTCATAGACATGAGGGCATTAACACAAAACTGGAGCAGATGAAGAAGTTGCTGTCCTCTTCTGTCCTCAGGTACATTCACCTCCCAACTTCTACTATTCGGTGATCTATAACAATCATGATTTTGTGTGCATTGCATATGGCACCAGTGTTATCCAAAGACAGTTTGAGGGCAATCATGAGGGTAATTATTTGAGGAGTGGCTATAGAATACCCACTTAGACAAAGCTCCTCACACTCCATCCATCTAGATACACAGTGGCTGTGGGATTCTGCATCTGTTTCTGTCAGCTGCTATGTGAAGCTTCTCAGAGGAAAGTTATGCTAGGCTCCACTCTGAAAGTATATGAGAGTATCATTAATACTTTTGTGGATTGGTTCTTGCCCATGGGATGGGTCTCAGTTGGTTAGCCATTCTGTTAGATTTTTCTCTATCTTTGTCCCTACATATCTTGTAGGAATGACACATTTTGGGTAGAAGGCTTTGTGAGTGGGTTGCTGTCCTTATCCTTCCACTAGGAGTTCTGCCTTGCTACAGGAGGTGGTCACTTCAGGATCTCTATCCCCTGCTGCTAGAAGTCTCAACTAGAATTCCTCCCACAGATACCCTGAGGCCTCCCCTGTCTCAGTTCTCTGGAACTTCCTGGAGATTGCTTCCCAATGCAAACCCCCCAGCAGATTTCTGTTCACTGTCCCCTGATTTCCCTACACTCGATCACCCTTTCTGCTCCCCTCTCTAACCCCTCTCCCACCTAGTTCTTTCCATCCATCCACTACCAATATTTACTTTATTTCCCTTTCTGAATGATTGAGAGACCCCAAAAAGACAAGGGAGAACAACAGAGTCAACTAACACAGATCCTTGAGGGCTCCCGGAGACTGACTCACTAATCAAAGAACATACCTGGGCTGGACCCAGGCCCCCACAGATATGTAGCAGATATGCACCTTGGTATGTCCCCCATCAACTGGGATAGAGGCTGTCCCTAAATTCTTTGCCTCACTGAGGATTCTGTTTTCCTACCTGGGCCACCTTGGCTTCAGTGAGAGAGGATATGCCTAGTCCTGCAGTGACTTGATGTGTGACATAGGAGGGTAGAGGGTAGTGATACCAAGAAAGGGACTCCCCTTTCTCAGTGGAGAAGAAGATGTTGGAATAGGCGGGTCTTCATGAAGGAGTATTGGGAGGAGAGAGAGTAATATTGGTATATAAAGTTAATAAACAAATCACATTTTAAAAAATATCACAGAAGACCAGTTTGGGGTGGTGTCTATCAAAATTGGAGAAAGAGAGCTCTGTGAAAAGCAGAGTTGCCATCCAACAGCTAGAAAAATGCAACAATTCATCTTTATCAACAGTCTCCAGTAGGTACAGAATATTGTTGACATGTGTACTTTAGCCCACAAAGCTTATGTCAGTGCCAGTGAAGGTGCTCAGAGAGTAAAAGTGTTTGCTGTCAAGTCTAATGACCTAAGTTTTATCCACAGCCCCACATGCTGGAAAGAGAGAAGCAAGTTCTTTATATTGATCTATGACTTCCACATGTATACCTTGGTATGCATTCATATGTGAACAAACACAGGCATGTATGTGCACATAGACATACACACACATACACACACACACACACATGCACACACACAAATAAATGTAATGAAATTTTAAATGAAACCCATTTCAGATTTTTTTCATCTCCTGAAATATAAGCACTTTTATTCTCTGAGTACCTCCACTGGCTCTTACTTGAGCTTTGAGGGCTAAAGTCCAAGTGTCAACAATGTGGGTAAAATCCTGTAATTTGCATCATATTTAGAAGAAAAAAAATGCCTATTCTCCATGCACATAACCACCAGGCAAGGGAAAATACTGAGTAACTTTAATTTTATGCAGAACAAACATATTTCTTTGCCTCCCTGAAGACAATTGAATGCAATGCCAGCCCTAAGGATACTTGGGGACTTAGGGATAAGTGACTGAGATCCACTTACTTGACTTGTTTTGGCTGACCTGTCAACCAGATACTGTCCCACTGAAAGTGATCTAGAAAAGAAGGAAGGTCTAAGGTCTCATTTCCTTTCTCTGATGTCAGTTGCTGATTTGCATGCTTCCTGGCATTGGTGGGATAATACAGATGGCTCATCCAATCCACACAGAATTTTTCTCTGCCCAACGCTGGCTAATTTGTATTGCAGAAGACAGCTTGCCTCAGGGTTCCTAGCAATTAGAGCTGCCATTCTCCCAGTTGAACACTCTTCTGATTCAGGACAGTAGCTATCCTATGGTTCCTGTCTAGGTGGCTGTGCTTTGGTGCCTAGAAGTGCCTCTTTTGGTCAAATGATTATTTGCACAAACCAGCTGAGTGACAGCACTCTCACCTAACAAATTTTCCAACTAACTGATATGGTCTACCTGTTTTGTGGTGCTTTTGAGACATCTTTCTTCCTGGCTGGCCATATATGTCCTGAGCTTTTGGAATTATTTCTTCTTTGCTCTCCACTGGCAGCCTCTAACCTTTCTCATACTCTCTGCTGGCAATATGTAACAGTCCACTAACCAAAGAAAAAATGTAATTGAAGATTTGTGGCACAAAGTTTTTTCTTAATAAGCTAATGTCATCCCATTTCACAATAGTGACAATTAGGTTCAAGAGGAAGTCAGAAGTTCCCCTGTGTTCATGAGGCCTGTAAGCTGAAGCAGGACTAATTACAAGATAATTTCAACTTTCAGAGAAACCAGCATGAGTGCAATGTAGAATATTGGTAAGAATAAGCTTTGAAAGCCATCCAGAAGCAATCCCTAATCTCATTGCCTGCTAGCTCATGGTAAATTCACTTCCTGTCATAGACCATATGGATAATTTTACAAGGCAGTCTCCATGCTTTTAAATGAAGTTATCCCATCTAGTTACTTACAGAGAAGCAATGATTAAGTGTGGAACACTCACTTTGAGCTGTACAGTTAATGTTTTCTGTGCTCTAATATTGTTCTCATGGTAAGTGGGATGCTGTATCCATTTATCCTTCTTCATCTGCTTCCTAGTCTAAGATGAAGGTAATAGACAAGTTACAGAGGGGTGAACAATCAATGGAGCCTGGTAGAGCAACTCAAAATCATGATGAGATATTAACCGTCTTTATACTAAAGACAGCTAAATGCTGAATGTAAAAAGACATGATAGTTTGCATGGAGAGGGTATGGGAAAAAGAACTTTGGGACATCATTGGTACAAATGTCAAGTCAGTGGAACTGATGTAAACACTTTGGTAGTTATAGGAGTAACAGAGGAACCAGCAGCTATAGGAATGGTGCATTTTGAAAGAACATGCATCCCATCAGCTGAAGAAGCATCTTGATTCTTCTGTTTGCTGCAGTACTGCTCACAATGGTTAAGAGATATGAACAGCCTAAATGTCATCTGTTGATTGATAAAAAGCCTCAATACTTATAGAGAGTGGAATGTTACTGAGCTATGTAAAAATCAAAATTGCATCACCAGTGACACCTTGATAGCGTCGACCTGTAGATAACAGCTCAGTTGTGTAGAATCGGGGCCCATTATTATGTAAAGTGAAATAAGTCTGGCATAGAAATATGTCATTTATATGTGGACTCTAAAAAATGTTGATCACATAGAAATCAAGAGTAGCCTGGAGGTTACCAGAGAGTAAGGAAGGTAGGTAGGAAGATGGATCTGCTTAAGTTTGACCGATAGACACTAAAGAGCAGATGTAAGACAGTCTGCTATGGCAGCATGTGATAATTATGTGCAATGCGTTTCAGAAGGATTCAAAATATTTCCCCATAGAAATATGTTTAACCCTGTTTAAATATCACAATTGTGTGAGCACATCAAATAATTATTTGGCATACTCCATTAATATGAGTAGGTAGTTTCTATAACCGTGATTTCTCCCTGGAACATAAAATAATAGTAATAATAATAATACAGCAACAAGCAAAGACAAGAATTTATTAGCTACTTTTCTGTTGTTGTGATAAAACACCATGGTCCAAAGCAACTTAATGATAAAATGATTGATTTTGCCTTTTTATAATTAATTATTTTCTTTATTTACACCCAAAATGTTCCCCCTCCCAGTCCCTCCTCATACAGTTCTTCCTCCATACCCCTACCACTCCCCTCTGAGAGAGTATCACAGCCAGGCATCCCTCTTCCCTGGGTCATCAAGTCTCTATGGGGTTAGACACATCCACTGTCACTGAGGCCACACAAGGCAGTCATTTGCTATATATGTGCCAGGCAATTCAGACCAGTTTGTATATATTTTTTGGTTTTCATGTGGATCCTCCAACAATTGGAGCAAGGGATAACCCTGACTGTGTTGTCTGCCTGTGAATCCTTTTCCCCTAAATGGACTGTCTTGTCTGGCCTCAGTGGAAGAAGATGTGCTTAGTCCTGTAGTGACTTGAGGTACAAGGGTGGGTTGATACCCGGGTGACTAACACAGGTGGATTAGGAGTTCAAGAGAGACAGGAATATACAATAAGACCTTAAGTCAAAATAACAATATTAATAAAACATGCATAACTATACTGATAGTATTTATAATAAATGATTATTTTCTTTTTAAGTTTATTGGTTTGTTTAGTTAGTATTGAGGCAGAGTGTCATGTAACTCCTAATTATTCATCTTGCCTCCTCCTGTTATTGCTGAGTTACAGGCTGGAGGCTATAATCATTTATTATTTTTGTCATTGTATATCTGAAAATTTATAGAATAATATCTAACAATACATACTAAAAATGTTTTTGAAAAAGAGTAAAACTATCTATGGCATGGTGAGAAAAGATTTTTATTTTAATATAGAGCTAGGATGTCCTATGTAGCTGTTGTGAGACTCTTATCCTCTTGCTACGTATGGTCAGATCCTTGCCAATACCATTTATCCAGGGAGCATGTAATTTCATTTTAATGCAAAGTCTTATTATATTTACCATAATATTTCAGAAAACATACAGACAAGCACCACAAGATTATTAAAATAACCATCACACTAGTACTAAACTGAAAGTTACTTATAATATTTGGGCTATTTTATGTCAATAGGTCTGTATGTATTTTAACACATAAAAGTGAAAATATGATACAAATACAGAAGTTATGAACTAGAAACACATCGTAAAGCAATTCAGTAGGAAAATGTTGCCATCCACCACAACATCATATTTCTATCTAAAGTCCCATTTCTATTTCCACCACTCTATAAATGGGAGCAGCAAGATCTTCAACTCAGGCACCTTCAGTTTACCCTTCCACTTCTTTCCACAGATGCCCTTCATGATATTTATATCAACCGTGTCCATCAAAAGACACACCTTACTTTAAAGGCAGGTCTTCCCCTTCTCAGTAAATCCTCCCTGGAAAGTCTCTTGCAGAATATCCCAGAGGTACATCTCCTAGCTTTAGCCTAAATCTCATAAAGTTGAAGAGAATAACAATCCAAGAATGCACTTTCTTCTCAAGACATTTGACAACTTGTTTTTATATCCCCTCCTGCTAAGCTCTTTACCATCTGCTCTTTGTATGTTGAAAATTGTGCTCTCTTTACAATGAGATGTCTACTTTGTCTAAATCTTCATGAGCATCAAAGTACATCTTTGGGTACTTTTAGAAGATGAAATGTTGGGTGAAAAATGTTTTATTATTCTGTAATGTTTTATTGGATTTGATAAGTATTTCTAAAAGTATATCACCTCATAATTAATCTAGCAGTTAATGGAGGTATTTATTTTATTGAACTAGCTAGTATGTTATAATATCATTTAAAAGTATTCATCTCATTAGGTAGGTAGGACAGTGAATGCTTGTAAAAATTCTGGTTAGAATGATTTTTGGAAAGATGGGAAATGAAACAGATTTGCAGTTATTCTTGAAGACCTGAGAAATTCTAGACATCCTTTTTTCTTCAAAATAAGAAGCTTTATGGTCACATAATAAAATTGGTGCTTGGATATAATGTATTAGTTTATGTAAATCATCTAATTTGTTGGCTAATACATTGTAAGTATCCATAAATGATAACTGAGTAATAAACTAACTGAGTTTTTTAATCTATTAGTTTGTTGCATTGTGCATAAATTGTATATAAATATCTATAATGAGTTGTTAGGGATCATAATTGCATTTACTAGTAGTAAAGTTAACCATTCCTGGATAAAAGTTATCATTCTCTAAGGTCATTTAGCTGTTTTCTTTTATAATCTTATTTTTAATACCAATGATATTAAAGTTTTTTATAAATGTTTTAAGCGAGTTGCTTTGATGAAAACTTATCTTATGTTTTATTTTGTAGATTATGTTATTATCTAAAAAATCTTAATGTGGTTTAGTGTTCTGTTTTCTTCTGAAGTTTCCTCTACGGTGTCTCTACTGAGAAACTTGGTCTGTCAGGGTTAGAACATTTGTTTTGATAAGATGTTTCAATTTTATTGTGTTAACTGAAAAACAGTCAGAATGGTAGCAGCAGGCTCTCCTGGTTGGTATTCACTCTCCTTCTCCCAAATAACATGAATTTGTGAAGGGTAGGCTTCTGAAATTCATGGGGCAAAATGGGAAATTCTAGGGTATTCTGGGAGGAAAATCAGGGCTGTTAATATTCCCTCTCTTCAGTTTTATTTTCCATTGTGAATTTCTTTGTACATTTGATTTTCTGTAGTGACAGTCCATAAATCTTTGTCATCGTGTTTATTCTTTGGTACTTTGATTGTTTTTTCATATGAAAGTAGTGACCATAAACAATAATCATGTATTTCACTATCGAGAAGCAAACTACTTCAAATAATTTTGAAACATTATCTTCATTTAAAAAAATAATTTTCTGGATCTTGAGTGTATAGATTCTCTTGCAGTAAGTAATAGTAAGACACCTGAGGACTGTGAATAAGCCATTGGAGTGATAGTTTTGCACGTGAACAAGAACAATAATAATAATGCATGAACTTTATAATTTCATGGGTGAATGAAGCACATACACATTGTATGAATTTAGTTAACCATAGTCAAACAGTAATACAAAATATGACCAAGAAAACCTGAAATAAAAAGCAGAGTCTCTATAATGTATATGAACATATACCTGCATACACATAGATTCTGGAACACATATGTTAGTGTCACACAGCTTATGGAACAAGAAATAACTATAAAAATTCATAAACACCTATAGATAAAAAACATCCTATTCAATATTTTAAAACGAACATTTGATGTTATTATAGTCAGTGCTAACATGAACATAGCATGCTGAAGATAATTACTTTGTAACACATTTAAGTTCTTTTTATAATCTCTTCTGAAATTACAATGATTATATTTTGCATTTCTTTCCAAAATGTAAGTCTTTTGTTTCAAAAATTTAAAAAGCAATCACAAAACCATTATGTAGGAAAAAGTGAACACAGGCATAAAATAAAACAATCAAGGCAATAAAAATAAAAGTTCCACTATGAACTAGCCCATTACTATATTACAGGAAATCATGTCACAAATGTGGTGATATACCTACATACGCCCACTGGAAAATTAACTGGAAAGAAAATGGAAGTAAAAGAAATCTTCAAGATTAAGTTAAATTTAAAGGTTTTTTATTGTTGTATTATTTATTTCAAAACCCTTCAAATTTGAACAGAGTAATTTCCTGGGGACATCTTGTCCCCAGTACTGTAGAGATTAGTGTGTGTGTGTGTGTGTGTGTGTGTGTGTGTCTGTGTGTCTGTGTGTGTGTGTTGTGTGGTGGGGAGAGTAACTGACATAGTAACAGGGATCAAAACTGTTGACCTTAGCCACACAGGGAAAATGGAGAATTTTAATTCATAATAACAAGTGAGTTTACATCATTTAAAAAACATCGTAAAATAATCAGATTATACATATAGGAATTGACCAATAAGTAAGAAGAATAAATTAGAAGATGATGCTGTGCTTTGTAGAAGAATGCCTCTTTGAAGATGCAGTGAGAGTAATGGAATCATATTGAAACATCTAAGTGGCCATCTGATTAAATCAAATAAGAGTCACGAATGGTTGTCTAAAGAGTTGGCTGACGTATTACTATCTCATTTGCAGAACAATAGACGGAAGCAGAGATAAGCATGTTAAATAAAATCACCAAGCTTATAAACACAAATATTTCATTTCTTCTCTAATATGTGAAATCCAGATTTATTATAAAATGTCTATTTATGACATAAACACACTGAAACACATGAGGAGAGTAGAGATGAGGATGTGAACTAAGGAGTGAGGAAAGGGGACAATAGACAAAATGGCAACAATCTCCTAAAATATCACACTTTAATTCATATGAAGAAGCCCACCTGAGATAAGTTTGCATGCCTGTATGTATGTGTGTGGTGTGTTTGTCTGTGTGTGTACAAGTGTGTGTACATGTGTGTGTTTGTGTGTGTGTGTCTATGCAATTTGTGTGTGTATTTGTGTGAGTATGTAGGAGTGTGTATGTGTATATGCATGTGTATATGTGTGCATGTGGTTTATTTCCATGCAAGTGTGTATATGTGCTTGCATATGTGTATGTGTATTTGTATGTGCATGTGTGTTTGCTTGCTTGTGTGTGATATGTAAGTAATGAACCACTGTTGGTTTAGAGGAAGTAAACCAGTAAGTGCAGGGATAAGGTGTGTGCTAAAGTAATGGACTGGTTAAAATTGATCAATGGAAAATGGTTCATAAATATTAAAGGGTAAGAATGAAATCTAGTCCTTTGTGTGCTAAAGTTAAAACAATTAAAAAAGAAACATCCAACAGCTAAATTAAATGTCCATATGAATACCCACAGTGCTTCAGTGCAATCCTGTGTACATCCATTTTGTTGTTTAGCAGAAAATGGAAGGAAAACATGAGCCCTTTTGTTGAGAACATAGGCTTTCAGTCTGTCACTCTCTGCTACTGCACTCACCCAGGCTACACCTTGACTCCTGTTCAAGTGTCAATTCACATTATCTTGTGATCAGCAGAGTGCTGCCTGCATGTGCACTAAAGGTGGAGAATATCCATGAGACTAGAAAACCTTCCTTTATGCAGACATGCTGCCAAACCCATCCCCTCAGAAAAAGAAGTGTGGTGCTCCTTACTCTGCAATGAAAGGGGAAAGTAGTTGCAGAAGAACAAAGGCATTTCCAGACAGGAATCAGTAAATAAATGCTTTCAGGATGGGATGCATACATTTACTTTTTAATAGCATTTGCCTAAGCTACAACTTTTAAAAGATAAGTCAATGAAAGTCAGACCTAAATGGCACAGACTTGTGATCCTAGCATTCTGGAAGCTGATGCAGGAGGCTTACAATCATCAGGTTAGCCTGGGATAAAATCTTAGTTCAAGCCGAGCTTGCATAAACCAAAAAGGATCCTGCCACAGGCTGAACAGTAAATAGAGGTCTGAGAGTTTATCTCACACCAGAGCGTCTGCCTGATAAGCCCAGCTTCAGTCTCCAGCCTACAATTAAGCAAGAAAACCAAATGTGGTAAACAATTATGTCCAGACTGATGGCTTGGAGTGCTTTCTAAGATAAATTTAAATGACTTAAAATGGACATTGCTTAGAAAGACTAAATCATTATGACTCAAACATCCTGAATGCAATGATTCTATGTATACATTTTATTGGAGGGTAAACAAACATAAAACAAGAAATAGAATCAAGACATGATGCCAGTAAAAAATCAGTTCACATCACTTAGGGAAGCTGATATCCATATGAATGTAAAGACACATAATGTGGTAGTTTGATTAGGAATAACCCCTATAGACTCATGTTTGAATGTTTGGCCAATAGGGAGGAGCACTCTTAGGAGGTGTGACTTTGTTGAAGTAGGTGTAGTATTGTTGAAAGAAGTGTGTCCCTGTGAGGTAGGCTTTGAAGTTTTCTATGCCTAAGGAACCACTCAGCATGGCACAGTTGCCTTCTACTACCTGCAGATCAAGATGTAGAACTCTTGACAACTCCAGTACCATGTCTGCCTGGGCTCTGCCATTCTTTCTGCCGTGATGATAATGCACTAAACCTCTGAAACTGTAAACCAGTCCCAATTAAGTGTTTTTCTTTATAAGAATTGCCTTTGTCATAGTGTCTTTTCACAGTGAGAAACTCATAAATTAATACACATATTCATGTGCTTTACAAGTAAGGCTTAAGATTTCCAGTTGGAATAGAAAATTAAAAACCCTTTGGAAGATGCCATTGTAGCTAGAGAGACAGAGACAGAGGAGATGAACATACATGTAGAGGTAAGCATGCATATGTTTGTCACATCTTTCTATAATTCTATAATTATAAAAAGTTAATTTTTATTATATTTAATCACATATTTAATGCCCTTCTCAAAAGATTTTAAATTAAAAATCAATAAGCCAATATCTTTAGCTAGTCCTTTATTATAAGTGAAAACACACCACAGTTCAGTATGAAATTATAAGAAACATTATTTAGTAGTGGTCAAAACAGATATGACACTTCCAATTTGACACCATAGGTGTCTCTGTATAATTGTCAGCTAAACTTGAAGGCTGTTCTGACAATAGCATGAAGTTGTTGTGTTTCACAAACTCAGTCACCACTACCCATAAGTCTCAGTTTCAATATGTATCTAATACCAGAAATCAAAGACATGTAAACATCATTAAACTCTAGACACTTGCACGCCACCCTTGAAAAATATAAAGATGGGATCCAATAAGGGTTTAATTTTACTTCTTGCTGTTTTCTGTGATAAATCATCCAACTAGTGGCATTGAAATGATTAGCCAATGAAAATAAAGGCATACGCATCCATATGATTTCTCAATTTATTCACATCCAATGCTTAATTAAATTGCAGTGGCAACCAAATCTCCCAAATGGACTGTGATAGACTGCCTCTTTAGAGAAATACTCCAACATCAACAATAAAACAAGATTGCTGCAGGATGGGGAGGGTCCCAGTGTGAAAGAACCACTGAGGGCTAAGTATCTCAGAGTTGGGTTAGGGTAGAGGAGGAGACAGAAGGCTAAAAATACGTATAAAAGAGTCAAATTGTCACAAGGAATAACAGTGTAGTCTAGAATCTCAGAAAAAGTAGAGGAAATAAGACAGTTTAGCATTCATAAAACTTGAAATGGGTGGTTGGGAAGAGGCCGGGTCAAATGAAGAAGAAAGGATGAAAAGAAGCATCTGTTGTTATGGAAAGTCCACTGTAACATAAGGCTAAAGTGTGTCTGAAGGAGGCAGACATAGTACTGCAGCGTTGACTCAGTTTGTCCTCTAGAAAAATAACTGTGGACTTTTGTAATGAATAGGTAAGACTGAGGGGAGCGACCTCTGCTACTGCTTGCGTGCTGTCATTAACTTTCCCATTGCTTTGTCTTTAAGGAATAGCTCCTGCTTTAGCTTCTTCCATTCTTCTGCATCTACTCCATCCCTTTGTCCACTTATTTTGTTTTGAGAAAATCTTATTAGACAGGCTAGGCTAATCTGGAATCCACAATCCTCTTGCTTCTATTCCTAATTGCTTTGAGTGAAGATAAGAAGCACTATTCCTGGCTTCATTTATTTGTGATATGACAATGTTATAAATAATGTATACATATATATTTTATATGCATATAGATGCATATATATATATATGTGTGTGTGTGTATGTACGTATATATATATATATATGTGTATATGTTTACATATGTATGTATATGTGTATATGTGTATGTGTGTATATATGTATTATGTATATATGTACACACATGTTTATACATATAGGTAGATAGATAGATGAGTAAATGGGGTTGTAGACAGACAATAGATAAGTAGATATATAGAAAGACACACACTGATTGATGAGTGCGTGCTCACATGGTCATTCTCTGGTTTTGAAGAAATAGAGTTTAGCTGCAGAAACATAAAGAAACCTTTGAAATATCCTGATTGAGAAGGTCATAAAACTTACCAAAGAAATAGCCCTGCATCTCTTAGCTCTTAGAGACTGTGGACATGGCTTTCTCTGATGTTCCTCTTGTTTCCTGCCAGCCACTATGCTTTAGTGCAAAGAAAGGTTCTGAAACTGTCTTCCTTATTGACCTCATTTCAAGTATTTTTTCTTGAATTATTTTCCTCCTAAGAACAATGTATTTCAAAAATGCTATTGTTGTCTCAAAATGGAAACCCCAGGGCTTGAAAAATTATCATCTTAAAACAGGTATGAGTCACTTGTAGAAATGGAAAGTGTAGCTTGCTGTAGAGAATAATGTGTTTTTTTATCTCCCGAGGTTTTTAACCTGTCAATTTTCCTTTTACGTTTCTGTATATTGAACCTTTCTTCAAATACAGGCTGCTTCCTACAATACTAAAAATGTTAAAAACCATCTTACTTTAAAGCTATTGCTTCTACTTACTAATTCTTCCATCCATTAATTCATTATCCATCCAAATAACAACGGAAAACTTTTCCCTAATGGAACTTCATTTTTTAGGGAGGGCAGAGAATCAAAGAAATAATTATACAATAAATAAAATGTCTGAAAAATCCAAAACAAAGTATCAGGCCACATCTGAGAAGGAGATATTTAAGCTAGTCATGAAGATTCATTTTTTAATCATTTATTCATTCATTTATGTGTTTATTTTTGTTGTTGTTTTGAAACTGGGTTTACTGTGCAGTTTTGACTGGCCTGTAAGTCACTATACTGACCATGAGGGCCTCTAACCCATGGAGAAAGCCTGTCTCTGCATCCTGAGTACTGAATGAATATTCATTTTAAAAGCTGTAATCAGAAAGAAACCTCAAGTCTTGTGGGAGTGAGAGGGGCAGAAGGAAGAGGAGAGGCTCTGTAAAGTTTTTACATCTTGAAAACGTAATGAGTTCAAATTCATGTTACAAGGTAAGATGGGAAAAACAGAATAAATAATAACATTTTATTGTGTGGAAGAGGTAGGACAGAGAAGATGTGTCTCAACATCAGACCGGATGCAGAGTGCCTGCTCTAACTAATAAGAGTCCTGCCTCTGTCTTTCTTGCCTTAAAAAAAAAACACTTCCTGCACCCTCCTTTGTTAACTGGCTGCCTTGGTAGCAGTGTTGATGAACTCCATTTAGCGTACTGCCTAACACCACACAGGTGTGGATTAGGATGTAGTTCTCAGCTACTGCTCTATCTCCATGCTTGCCACCACACTCCCTGCCATTATGGTGATGGACTAACCCTCTGAAACTATAAGCCAGACCCAATTAAATACTTCCCTTTATAAAAGTTTGCTTTATCAGGGTGTCTCTTCACAGCAACAGAACAGTGCCTGAGACAATGCTACAGAATGCTTCTACATCTCAGTCTGGCATGTTCATGTATCCAGACTCATGTACCACCCAAGCCCACCTCAGAGACCTTACATGCATGCAGACAGGAACTGACACTCTGAGAGCAGTGCTTGATCTCAGTGTCAGCACTTGTCCCATACTCTTCCTCTCTCCTGTGTTACATACCACATGGTAATATGGTCCTTTCACCTTTGGTTAATGCTGTTTAACAGTGACATATAAAGCTCTTCTCAGTCTCCTGCCTCTGTACCTAACAGCTGTACCAAACCTGGCTTAGGGGGAAAGTTCTTATCTCCCTGGACTCACTGTTCCACCATATTATCATGTGACATCCGGTAGATGTGTTTCATATCGATCATCACATTTTAATTTCTTCATCAGTATCTGAATTCAGTACAAGATTTTACCATTTATCAGCCCATAGTCACACATATCTCTTTGATAACATCTTCAACACAAAACAAGAGTTTAGTCCATGCTGTATTCTAAATAAATATTGGTTCAATGAACAGATGGATGAGTAAATGGGGGATATCTCTACATGGAAGAACACTTGGAAGAACCTGGAAGTTTTATATTTAGATGTTATTTCTGATACATGACCTGGAGATTTTGTATGTTCATATTAAACAGAGATATGCTATGTGCTTTGTAAGGCAAAGATTATAAGCAAATTTTATATTTTACCTGATAGTTTAATTAGAGGAAGGATGCTGTATTACTTCAAAGCAGTGATTTCCATAAACCCTTCCTAGTAAGGGTTAGTCACTGGTCAGCAGGGAAGCACAAAAACAGGTCAGTGAACGTGGCAGCCCATGAGCATTCCTGGAAAGAAGTTTCCTCTTTAGCTCTCACCTGATTTGATGATGCTTTTGTCAATCAGGTCCAATATATAGATAATTAAGTTTTGGATTTATGTATTTTATACCAAAATGAAACAAATTCTTTAAAAAATCAATTTAAAACAAAAATGGAAATGTGTTGGAAACAGTGTGGCTTGGAAAGTGTCCATTTGGCACTGAAACAGGAAAATAATTTGTAGGTGCTAAGGAGGTAATTCATACGCAGTGACTCAGCCCCATCCTGGAAGGAAAGGTAATTGAATTGCCTCTATCCATTCAGTAACTCACTCAGGATTCAAGGATTCATTATAACTATCAAAGTTTTATTACTTCCTTAGAGTCCAGGGTGGGTTTTATTTGAAGGTAGTGGGTGATATACAGTTCACTTGTATAACACGACAACCATAGTCAGAAAATATGGAGCCTTGCTATGGCACCTTTATATTTAGATTATAGCTTTCCTTGTCTACCTGTTCCATTAAACAGGGAGGAAGGAAGAAAGGGGGAAAGGAAAAAGAAAGCCCTGAAATTTGACTGTGGTTTTTACTCATGGAACAAATATTCATAATTTAGGATGAGCCACATACACTAATAAACTATTTGTGTTTGTGTGTGTGTGTGTATTTGAAGAATATATTTATATTTTTGCATATGTATTAGTAAAAACTTACAGTAGTAGTCATGGAACAAATGGTGTCCAGTTTCTAACAGCAACCATCGTAAGTACAGGGAACCACTGTCTTCACAGTCAATTAAAAAATAGATTTTGTTTAGCTTCATTGTACTTAAAATTGTAAGTATAGAAATGTTTCTTGTACTCATGTACAATGAAAAGGCTTCTCTGTACTCTCTGTAGCCACTTTCTTCTATTCATATGTTGTTACCAGCTGCTATGTTTGCAAATGAAACGTGGTAGAAAGGATGGAAGGAAGGAAGGAAGGAAAGGGTGGAAAAAGGAAACGAGGGAGGGAGAGAGGGGGCAGAGGGAGGGAAGGGGTTGAGAAGGAGTGGAGCGGGGAGATAAAGGAAGGAGGGAGGGATAGAGGTTGAGAGGGAGGGATGGTGTTGAGGAGAGGGGAGGAATGAAGGGGAAGAGAAAAGAGAGAGGAAGGGAAGGTGGTGTGAAGAAACAAAGGGATTTTATTCTGATATAATAACTTCAGGGAATTCTGAGGTTCTTTATCTACATTTGTCAAATACAACTTAAAACATAGACTCTTCATCTGTGCAAGGGAATCTAAACAATTTGTCTTTACTAACTACTACAAACTGATGGATATCCAAGAATTTCAATTCTCTCTAATCAATGTGCTTGTTTTAACCTTCAAATCCATCATAAAATATCTACAAACAGGAACCGTTTTTTTCAAATTTTTAGCTCTTTCAGTTACACACACACACACACACACACACACACACACACTTCAATTCTATTCCAATGTATTTTACATAAACTAAAACTTACTTTTTGATTATAGATACTGGCTTTGGAGGTGTTACCATACCTGCATAGCCACCCTTGCAACATAAATTTAGTTTTTGAGAAGGCAGAGTACATACATGGTTACCTTCATAATCCTTCTAATCCACCTAACCAGTAGGAACCTCTGAACTTTCTATTCCTTTAGAGTCCCATGTCACACCTCCATATAAGCATAATCAATATGTCAAACTCTCTAGTTTCTTTTAAAGCATAGTACCTTAAGGCTCACCAATAGTATAGTATACCCAGAATTTTTTTCTATTTAAACCACCAAGTAGCAGTCCATTACTTGGCCATACCAAAGTTGTCTGTCTGTCCTCTATAGGCCGATATTCTGATTGTTTCAGCCACAGTGACTTTGTACAGCAACACATGTGCTAGTTGGTTGATCATACATTTCTGTATTTCCACCAGCTACATACTGAGAAACAAAATTTCTGTTTGCAAATTTTGCTTAGTGTTTAAAAACCTGTCTTTGTAACAGAAAGACTACACTTCCCATGAGCAATGTATTAAAGACCTCACATCTCTGAATTTTAGCCAACACTTGCATTTATCTCTGTGTTTTATCCACTCTAGATCTACATGGTTTTGTTTTGTTTTGAATTTCACTAATAGCTCAGGTTGTAAAATATTTTCTGAGTGCTCACTAATACTTCTGGAACTTTTTGTACCAAAGTCAACTTAGAGCTCTTCATGTTCTTGGAAAAGTGGCATCAGATTCATGTCTGGGATATATATATGTGTGTGTGTGTGTGTGTGTGTGTGTGTGCATTATATATATATAATTCTGATGTAAAAGTTGCACTCACTCCTTTTGAGCTACCATTTTCATCAGGTAAGAAAATGCTACACAGCTTGCGTTGTCTCTGTATATTTATTCATGTAGGGTCCTTTCCAATTATCCTGCCTGTTTCCATGTGAACTCCCCTTTTCAGTCTTGTTTTCTTGAATTCTTTTCTCACAGGTCACACACATCCTGATTACATTTAGTTTTCCAGGTTCTTGTTATTGGAATAAGTTTGATTTGGTTTTTTTCCTTCCTCCTGAAAGAGAAGCTAGCTTAATGGTTAGTCTTTCAATTGGATGGCTGAGGACAATGGCAGTAACCTATGGCAGGATCCACAGACAGTTCCTCACAGAGATGACTGTAGCTAGTTTCCTTCCTGCTACTTCCACCCGTGCTACCTCCCCAACCCCTCCCTACCTCAACTCCTACTCCTCTCATACTCCCTAACCAGATCTTCTCCACCTCTTCCTATCCCCCTCCTCTGTATTTCTCCACATGCACACCTGCTTGCTCAGATATTCCTGAACATTCCAGCAGGCCTTTTTCTCCCAGTTAACACTTTGCATGTTCATCCTCTTTGGGATTATCCCACAAGCTACACAGATATATATCCTCCAGTGCCGTATATCCCTTTACCTAGTCATATAGACAAACAAGGCCTACCAGTCAATCCAGTACTTCGTTTATCCACTTCCTGAGTTCCAATTATGCATTTTTTCCCTTGTTTCTCAACAAGAATTTTTTTTCAACACTATAACAAAGGAAACGTCACACCATTAGATTCTGTTTGTTGATCCAGGAAAATCCCATGTGACTTGGGCTTGCCATTCTTGTCATGGTGGTGCTGAATTCTTTGTCATCTGTTGCCAGAGAAAGACCAAGCCTCTGCAAAAGCAGAGGCTCATTGATTTGCTTCTGAAGGTGTGCCTGTGTATCATCAATCCAGAGTGTCTGCTGAGAGCAGAGATGCGCTTCCCTTTTAGTGAGCTTGGCAGGAGCTGAGGTAAGAGAAGGGAAGGGTGAGCATTGAGCCGTGACTGTGAGCTCAAGCATTTGTCCATGTTCTTTCTGGTATGTAACTGTTTATTCTCTTTCTTAAAGGTTGATTTATGAAGTCTGACAGGAGAGTCTGTAAACTCAACCCAGAGCTACTTGGAGAACAAGAGAAAATGATATATTAAGTCACAGTGGCCCAATTGTTTTGAGATATTAAGTCCCAGGCTTCAGAAGGACAAATGAAAACTCATTAGAAGTGAATATTGATGTCCTTCATATCTGAAAATGGGGTTTTGAACAACTGCCAGGAATATCTCTGTAGGCCCCCAAAGCCTGCCTAACCTATGCATGAGTGGTCAGTGTCACTGTGACAGGCGTCCACTGGCTCTATTCTTGTATTTTATTTTCTGATAACTCCACAAACTCCTCTCAAAACACAGGTTTAAACTTAGCATAAGCTGTCAACGAGTCGCACACGGAAGTAATCTACAGTGTTTAATTTTGTGCATGACCAGTTATGCTCACAACATTATTACCTAAGGAGAATACTTCTTTAAGCTAATTTATGAGAGGTTAGTGGTAAAGATTTACATATCTACTACAAAAGCTATGATTTTCTGTTTTTTAAGTATGAAAACAGTTGATTTCTTTCCCATTCACTTGTACCTGATACATACAGAGTGAGATCCCTGGAAGAGAAGACTGTATTCTTTTCGTAATTTAAATAAAATTATTTTTATTTTCTGAACTCTTATTTCATTTGAAGAAACTTTAACTATATTTACTACTATATCCAGCATGTGTTTCTCTGACTTCTAGAAATCTCTGAAAACAGGTGGTCTCTAGCCTTGAGTGACAGCAGCCGTGGTACCATCAGCTGAGATCAAAAGCCAAAACAGGGAGTCTTTCCTGTTTTGGATTTTTGCTTATAACTTTAATGCCCCTTCCCCAACTTCTTTATTCCACCATGTCTTTAATTCTCACTGGACCCTAGGAAATGTCTTCCATTTCCAAATATTTATATTATCATGAAGTTACGTATGAAAGTTAAGAGGCTTGGGTCTGACGTTTGCACATATTGCACTATTGTACATGATCTCCACAGGGGAAAGTCTGGTCCTTCATTTCCACAGGATTTGGCTTGTAGTGTAGTGCTACATGTATTCTCTATATTACCTGGGTTATCCCAGTGTGGCTGTCTAGTCCCACTTTAGTCTATAGGGAAATGGGGGAGCCCCCATGAATTTATTGCCCCCTGCACATTAACTGAGATGAGCTACCTGTGAAACATAAACCAACATCTTCAACTTACCTAAAACATAAATTGAATTTCATTAAAGGGAAATAGAATTTTTTTGTCTCACTTTCTATGAAATACTTGAATTTATTAGATTTAATTATTCCCTGGGTATAATAAAAGTAGCTGTCAGTGATGTAAGAACTCTCTACCTTTCTGCCTTTATGCTAAACATTTGAAGCACTTGATACTCTTTAATATTCACAACCAACAGGAGGAGCTAATTTATATCTCTTTGTTATTATTTTGTTTGTTATCAGCCGAGAACAGCACAAAATTACTAGGCTGATATTAGGAGGAATGGCTTAGTATTCTGTGACTGCGTATTGTTCTGGATTATGCACATCCCCTGGGCAGCCAAGTGTTTTTTCACTTACACATATGTATGCATACCTATCTCCAAACAAAGCACCTAGCAGCCTCAGAACCTTTTGATCCCCAACCATATCAGGAAACATATATCCCCATCTTTAAACCCTAGTGTCAGTTTCCCTACCACCATATTGATACAGTTTTGACAGTTTCTATTTTTTCTTTTATACTTTTCTATACTTTTGCTTAAGTATCTGAAAATGAAGAGTAGCCAAACCAGACTGACTGACATGGCTACATGGACAGACAGAACTGAATCCACTAGTGACCTCTGCAGCAGGAATCCATGTTCATCACCCCTCCCCTTTGCATAATTGGGAATGCATATGATTGAAATCAGATGCCTTTTGAGAAGGGACATGTGCAATAGAATAAATGATACTTTATTGGTATCCATCAATCAAAACCACCCAAATTATGGCCCTCAGAATCGAGCCCCTCCTCCCCTGAGATGCCTGTCGAAAGGGCCCAGGTTCTATGTTTGGCACTATTGACTACTGTCCGTCATGACCAATAGTTGATATTGAAAGTGTATCTTTTTTAACATTTAGAATCCTTTTGTCCCAAATATATTCATCTTGTTCCCTTTCCAAATCTGTGTGAGTCTTTTTTTTTTTCAATTCTTTGGATAAGAGTCTAAGAATTAGAAAACCTATCCCAAGATGCTGCCTAACAGTAACAATTATTCTTGCTAGGTCAGATTTATATGGCTAAGAAATTTCTGAGGTTGGGGTTTTAGTACAAGATAAAGTAACAATGAAATATACACTGTTCTCATTCTGTTTTAGACCAAAAAAAAAAGGTGCTTTCAGTTGGAGAACAAAAAACATGAAAAAAAGTAATGACCTTCAAGTCTTATAAGCACACTTTCACAGGGATTTAGCAAAATGGCTAATGAAAGTAACTGATTTCTTCCCATTGTGCATCACAAGTGTAGTCCAGAATGAGTGGAATAGACTCCCACAAAATTAATTTGATATAGTAGCTTTATAGTTTATATGGTAGCTGAGCTCCACAAATGTCTCTCAATGATTGAAGTCTCTGAGTTTTTGTCCAGTGACAGCTTTGCTTCACATTACATCTTTCTAGCTTCTCCTTATCACACAGCAGAAGTGCTAGAGGGATACATCATTTCCAAACAGATGCTGAAGGACTATAAACAATGTTAGCTCTCTGACTCCAGTTCTCTGATTTTCAACTATCAGCATAGAATGAACCTGATATCCATACCATTGGTGGGCTGGGTATAGGACAGCTAATGTAAACCAAGGTACCACACAATAAAAAAACTGAGATTGTCTTTTAAGCCATTGGGTCTGCTAGGGAGGATGAGGTGGTTCTGCAGAGTTAAACCATGATGGTATGGTAATCCTAACCTAACTCACACTCTAACTTTTGGTGTGGCTTTCAAACTAACTGCTAAACTGATATAATTCTTTTTTCTTCTCCGTAACAGAAAAATAATTGTAGTTCAACAGGATGAGGTATTGTTTGTAAGGATTAAAAACTAGTTCCCAGAAATTTCAAAGTCTATATTAAATACTTATTTGTTTTGTTCTGTCTTTCTGATGAGATGCCATGTGTAGAAAGATTAAATGGCCATCTCAAGACAAACAGCCTGCAACTGTGAACAGAAGTGTGGGCCTAGAGCTTTTGTACACAATGCCTGTCCTGCCTTTTTATGTAGCCAATGATGTCTTCCACTGGTAAATGGGTCTCTAGGTTTTACTCATGATACCTTCCATATACAGTGGTTCTTTGTGAATAATGGAAAGTCATTTTACTTGTCAAGGAATGAAGAACACTTCATTTAGAACACATGCCTTGAGCACAGTATTCTGATGGTGGCTGAATATAAATTTGTCTAACACAAAGCAAAACATCTCTGTTAGTGGCTAATAACAGTCTTGTAATATGTTTGGCTGAAATTTTATGCTATTACTTTACATTCCAACTTACGGTCTTACAACATGTATCACTTTCTGGATGAATGTGGTGATGATGATGACAACGATGACAAATATAATGTAAAGATAGAAGGTAGCTTTATTTTAGGTTAGAAAATAAATGGCCTGATTCTATCAAATATTCTTGGGAAAAAAATCAATAAATTTTGCAGGAGTACCTGAGAATATTCTCATGGTTTAAACGGTGTATACTATATATCTTATCAAAGCAAGGCAACTTATTACAATGTATGGTCTCATATATCAGTTAAAATCATAATTTAAATGCTGGAGATTAGAATAAGTGTCATTTTCTACATAGGTATGCATGGCATGGATATATACATGCACAGATATTGGTGAGAAGATTCAGTTCTCTGTGAGAACATGCGTATGCTGCTGACACATGGTTTGAGGCTTGGGGATAATAGCAGTTATAATTAATTCTTCTCTTTCCAGTCTTTAAATGGAGGGAGGGTCTTTTCTTGAAATCAGAGATTATGAAGTCCCATGTTTTCTCCTCACATGCCATAGTATTATAGACATGCCACATATCAGCAACCTCACTTCTTTTATACGGGATCAAGTTATCAAAACTGCAGTTCCTTTGCACATGCATCAAACGATATACTCCCAAGACATCTCCCTTTCCATCAAGTATGATTTTTCAGGAACTTATTTGAAATTCAAACTATGTTCTAAACATCTCTGTTTATACCCATAAACAAGTTATACTCAACCTTTAGCAGAGAAATGTCTCTTTGTGGTGAAGGTCGGTGCATTGAAACACTAATATCTATACAAGGTGCTGAGAATGAGTGGAGGCTGAGTGCCTAGCCTTACACAAGACACGTATGCTTCCTCCTCTATTCCTCATGGATCATGGAGAAAGAGGGAAGAGAAAGAACACAGGAACCAGAGAACGGGAGAAAAGCTTTCAAATGCCAGCTTCTAAGCACTACAGAGCTACTGAAACCCTGAACTTACAAACCACAAACATCTGTGGTTACATGCACAGGGACTGTGTAAGACTAGACCTGTCTGGAATAAAGAGAGAGCATGATAGCTAATATCATGTAAAAGTTTTGTAGAGGACTCAGGTTGGGTTTTTCAGTGCCTATTTCAAGTGGATCACAACTATAGCTCTAGCTGCAGAGAGATCCAATGCCTCTGGCTTCAGCACTTGCACAGGCATACATAATTCAAAATTGACAATAGAATTTCTGTAATTTTTTTTACAAAGCTGTTGGTAGATTCTGCGGGGATGTCATTCTTTTATCTTTATACCCACTGCTGATCCCAACAGCCCCTATCAGGTCATTCCAGGACTGTTGATGACAACTATGGACCTAGTTGAACCTACATAGACATGGAGGTGAGATATGTAGGCAGTGGAGTTGGAGCATATGGGGTAGAACAAAAATTGACAAATTGAAAGTGTCAGCATTTAGGATGCATTATATTATTCTATTTGTTTCAAAGAACAAAATTAAGTAAAAACACAAGAATGTTTTCCTGTGAGGTTGGCATCCCCTTCAGCTCCTTCAGTCTTTCTCATAGCTGTTTTATAGGGTTCCCTGACCTCAGTCCAATGGTTGGCTGTAACTATCTACATATGCTTCAGTCAGCTGCTGGTAGAGCCTCTCAGAGGATGGCCATGCTAAGCTCCTGTCTGCAAGCAAAATAGGGCATCAGGAATTGTGTCAGAGTTTAGTGCCAGCTCTTATACTGTATGGTCTTTTCTTCACTCTCTATTCCATTTTTGTCCCTGTATTTCTTTTAGAGAGGAACAACTCTGGGTGAAAAAATTTTGAAGGCAGGTTGGTGACCCTATCCATCTACTGAAGAGTATCTATTGGAGGTGGTCTCTTCAGGTTCCATCTCCCCACTGTTGCGCATTTTGCCTAAGGTCAACTCAATTGAGTCATGGGAGACAACCCCATAGGAAGACCAATAATATCAATTAACCCAGACTCCTGGGAGCTCTCATAGACTAAGCCACCAATCAAAGAGAATACATGGGCTGGTCTATAGTCCCTGGCACATATGTATCAGAGGAGGGTACACTTAATTCTATAGAGACTTGATGGCACTGGGAAGGAAGATGCAGCAGTGGGGGTGGGGGTGAGGGGTGGATGAGGTGGGGAGTCACCGTCTCAGAAGCAAAGGGAAAGGGGCATGGGGTAAATAACTCTTGGAGGATGCAACAGGAAGGGGCAACATTTTGAAATGTGAATAAATAAAACAATTTTTTAAAAAAATGAGAATGTTTCATATCATATTTCTTAAATACTAAATGACCTTGTTTTGCAGCAAAGTTTACAGGAATGGAGAAAGTAGGAGAAATAAAGAGTAAGAACTGGCTGTATCAACACATGACAAGAGAGTGTACAGCGTAGAACCACAGACTTAAGATAACAGGCTTCCCTTTGTCCTCCTGTGCTAAGCTAAGCAAGCATCTCATTAGAACACAAACCTCACATGCACTGGAGTCCTGACACATGTCCTGACACCTGTCACAGGCAGCACTCACACTTTTGTTAAATTCCATTTGGTGGATTCTCACCTCCCCTGAGAGCTGCAGTGAAGACAGGATCCTCTGTCTACAGCTGATGGTGCTTCCAGATATTGATTGTTTTCATAAGCAAAGGGGACTTTTAGTGGGGCCAAAATACATGCATGTGCAGGGTTCAAACAGAAGGTGTTTATCACAAGATCGAAATCTATGAATTTCTTATTCCTTGCACTTTTGACTAACTATGTGACATTTTGGTCATGAAAATATACTAAGTTTATGTGATCATTTTAGCCAAATGGAAGGCCAGAGTTCAGTGTCTTAGATATTTACCAATAAAACGTAGGATCACAGAATTTCTGGAAACTTTTCTTCTTATCTCATCCTGGTTGGGAAAAAGAAACATGTTAAACCAATCTCTCTTTCCTCTTCCTCCCTCCCTCCCTCTCTCTCTCTCTCTCTCTCTCTCTCTGTCTGTCTTTCTAAACATTTTTGTTTGTTTTATAGAATTAAGAATGCAATAAATAATAATAATGATGATGAAAATAGTAATTTTGACTTTAAAGATCTATATTGAAAATCTTGATTTGAAGAGGCCTAAATGAAGCTAAATTTTAGATACATGGTGCTTATGTATCTCTTTGCTGCTTTAAAGAAAATGAAGGGTCCTGGAATATCATAGAGAACACTTTTCTATGTTCCCCAAGCCTTGTTTAAAGACTACTCTTAGAACCATGAGAAGATGTGAGGTTTAGTCTCTGAAAACTAAATGGGTAAAACTTAATAAAGTGAAACTAGAAAAATGAATGGTAGTTGGCTGAGATCCAAAAGACCAAGGGTAAAATCCTGGTATCAGGGCCTGACTGAGAGCAGAAGAGATGGATAGAGAATGGGACTCACTATATTCATGAAATGGGGTCAGGGAAATCACCATACAACCAAGACCTATCCTGCAAGGGTCTGGACTAGAAAAACCAAGTGCAATGTGTCCAAGTTCCAATGAGAAGTGTTGATCAGACTGTTGAGACCTGGGGCTGAGATGAAGTCTGAAAGAGCCCATTGTGGGAACATCTGTTCTTCTTCTTCCCCTTGAATAAATCAGAGAACCTCAGAGCCATCCATGAGTCAAAAAAAAATATGTCAGTCTGAATGATTTTTACTTGCACTCATGTGTGTGAGAGAGAATCTTAGTGTGTGGATATGCACCTTGTGCATGTAGGAGCCAGAAGAAGAGGAAATTGGATGCCCTGAAACCTGACTTGCAAGTGTCTATGATCTGGATGTGGAACCAAACCTTGATCTCAAGTGCAGCAAATACTCTTAACCAATGAGTCTTCCCCATAGCCTGCAAATTCACCTTTATATGTATGTTTTGAAATTGGCAAGTTTAGTCATTTTCAACAGGAATGTTGTTGATGATTGTTAAGTAAATCAAACCCAGAAAGACAAGTACCATCATTCCAGGGCATTCCAGAAACAAATGAAAATGTAGACGAGGGAAAGAAGAACTCAATAATGAACCGCAGGCTGCAGTTAGATGATGACTTTTTCTTCAGTTGGGTAACGTATCTATCAGTATTCATAGTGTTCATCAAAATGACTGAAAGAGTATAAAATTTCAAACACATACAATATGTAATAGTTAAAAAGACACAAATTTGTACTGTCCTGATTTGATTGGTTTCCATTTCACACCTGTCTTGGGTTATCATAATGTTCTCTGTAAAGTTGTGTAAACATTGTGTCTTAAAGACATAAAGAAATCTCTTTAAAATGAAAAAAAATACTGTGTCTAAGTCTGAGATGGGAATCTCGGAAATCTATAATTATTTTGAAGCTAAAGTTGATGATGAAGCAGTTCAAAGGACACCTTGTGGCCTGCCTTACTTGCCCTTTTGGGTCCAAGATGAGTGTTGTGGGGTCAGAGCCACACAAGGACTGTGTTAGAAGGCACAAATATTTTAAGACTTGCAAGTTCTTGTACCTTATAGTGCTCTAGTTTCTAGAGTACAAATCTTACTGCCTGAAGGGTTTCTGGCTATGGGGGCTTGTTTATCCTATGGCCACACCATGACTTCAGTGAACTCCAAGATAACTGGTCTTCATGGACCTTTTCTTGGCTAAAAATAAAGTATCAAACCTTATGATTAAGTTGGTATAAAACAAGTTAAAATATGATAAATTTTTAGAATTCAGTGCACATTAGTTTAAGACCAAGATATCTGTCTTGAAGCCTCCTCTGCAATTGCATGTTCCCGTGCACAAGGCAGTCACCATGACTATTGGCTAGCCTCATCAAAGCCGATGATGCAAGTGACTCCTGTGCCCACAGTTAGCCTTGCGAATAAGCTGTTTGCCATAAAGTATTTATCTGAATATTTACCTCAGTAACACAGTCATATATCTTCTGCACTCAACTCATTTCTTAGGAATTTCCCCTCATCTGTGTATCTCTCTCTCTCTCTCTCTCTCTCTCTCTCTCTCTCTCTCTCTCTCCCTCCAGCGCTCCCTCCCTCCCTCCCTCCCTCCCTCTCTCTCTCTCTCTCTCTCTCTCTGTGTATGTGTGTGTGTGTGAGTGTCTGTGTGTGCACGCACACACATACATGTATTTCAAATACATGTATTTCAATATAATAAAGAAACCCTTAAAAGTGACAATTTAAATTTAGATGTTTGTAACAAATAGAATACTCCTCACAGATTAGGTCTAAGAAATCAACAACACATTCACACGGCCAAAGAAAAAGCAAAATGAGTGAAAAATGCGTACAGAAGTTTCTAGGGAGGGGAAATGGGGAAACAGGATGATGTCTGAAATGTAAATAAATAATATATCCAATAAAAAATAAATAAATAAATAAAATGACCACAAACACCAAGCAATATCAACATCAGCAGTGAAAACGTACTCTATTCTAAAATAGAAGATGGGAACCTCTTTTCAAATAAGAAGATATATAAGCAAAGAAGAGGGGGAATACAGAGGCAACATGTATTCACAGTTTAGGTCTATTCAGGCTTCTTCAGCCTTAACTTGTGTAGATCTTCAAGTTCAAAAGCACTTTCAAAAATAGCCTTTTATTAATTTAATATTATTTAAATATTTCATTTTTAGTAGGTCATGCTTATTAGAAAAGGAACAACATGCATACATATGCACATGCATGCACGCGTGCACACACACACACACACATGGGTGGGGGGAGTGAGAGACAGAGAGACAGAGACAAAAATGGACAGAGAAAAGACAACAGTTATATAATCTAAAGGGTATATATTCCAGTGTTTCTACGTCTAATAGGTTTTCAATGAACATTACTGTACTTTAAATTTTTGGACACTATTTGATGCTTACACTTTCCAGGAATGTGTTAATTTTATATAAATATTTTTTAACAAATAAAAAATATTCAAATAACCAATCATGCCATTTGTTAAACTTTTTTAATATAAATATATAAAATAATACTGGGAAACTATTAAATACTTTCCTGGATGATTTGAGGGCATAAATAAAGAAAAAAAGGATGTAACAGCAAACAAACCTGAGATATACTCTAAGACCCTATCTTGAGAAATAAAAAGACAATGAACAAAGAGTCATATTTCAGGTGTATTACTTTGGATTGTATAACATCAAGTAAAATAAATTTCAGTGACCACTTGGGTCTCAAGAAGATACCTATGTGGGTCATTCAAGGTCGCTGAATCATGGAGTGTACTGTAGGGATTAACCTCCCTGCAGGGAGTACCCCACACTATAGGGTGTATCTAAACCCTCTAGGGAGAACTCACCCCTGAGGGAGTTTGCCCTCTGTAGGGAATACCTACACCCTGTTGGAATTACTTTCACTGTAGGGAGTACCCACACCCTGTAGGGAGTACCCACCCACTGTAGAGAATACCCTCTACTGTTGGGAGTATCCACCATTTGTAGGGAGTACCCACCCTAAAGAGGGGGTATCTAACCACTATATCGAGTAGCCCCAGATGCCAGCACTCAAGACCAGTGATAGCATGGCCTTGTAACTTCTTGTACAGTATATGGGCCACATGTGGGCATGGTCAGCACCCACAGGTACTCATTCAGTTTGTCAAGTGTGGGCATTCCAAACAAACCAAAGTCCTGTGATCTTGCCACAGACATAGCAAGGCCTGTGATCCTGCTTCAGACGCTGCAAAAGAGCTGAACTTAACCCTCAGAGCATATTCTTTCATTTTGCCCAAAGCAAATGCAACATGTCTACTCATTAAACATTCTGAATTTGGCCAAAACAAATTATTTCTAGGTCTAGGTCATTGGGCATCTATGGCATTTATGTGGTTTTATTGTCTTTTGTTTTATGTTTTTTTTTTTGTTTGTTTGTCTATTTTTCTTGCTATTACGGCATGGTCTACACTAAGTAGTTGACATGTCTTAGTAATTTTAAAGATGTAGGAGGAGCTAAGGTGGGAGGAGTAAGGAGAAGAAAAGGAAGAGGAGGAGCTAGGGAGAGCAGGGATGTAAGAGCAATGGAGAGCCAAGCAGGTATGGAGAGCAGTCATGGGTAATAACTTTGATTTAGGTTAACTAATTGGGAAACACCTCTCTTCTTATGGGCATATTGTTATTGAACACTACCAAACATATAAAGCTTTTGATTAATATTTAAGCACTAGAGTCTCATTTTATTACTGAGCACACATGAATGGCAGGATGGTCTGGGCAATGCCCAGCCTTGCGGAGACAGTATGGAAGATTGGCAGAGCCATCTCCCATGCTGGCGCCTCATGGGTGGCAGGGCTGGTGTTTCTGGCTGGCTGGTTCTAGCTGCTGCACGCATGTGACCTCCGGCCGAGAAACATGGCAGCTGAGCTAGGCAGAGCTGCTACAGCAGCTTAGATAGTTGGCTTGACTGGAGGCCATTTTAAATAAATACTTCAACAAAAGAGTATGTAAGGAATTGACTATAAACATCTATTTTTCCTAACTAGTTTTCTTTGGAATTTCCAATCCTCTGTGATAATATTTTTCAATTTGTTTGAACAAAGATGAATTATCACTTGAGGTCTCTCTGATCATGAACCTCTGAATATCTGCCTTCATTTCCTGAATGCTGTCTCTTGCCATGTTTGACTACCCCCTTTACTTTTTTAAAAAATATTTTCATTTTTACTTTGACTCAAAGAATTGAATTGGTATATATGAATATTCATCTTGCAACTGTACCTATAGTAATTTTCAGGAACTGCTTCTTTCCTTGAATCATATGTCTGGGGGATCAAACTCAGGTCATCAGTCTTTGTGGCAGTCACAGTTCCTAGAAGAGCCTCCTGCCAGCCTTCTTGTATAAATATTTATGGCTATTTTCTGCTATATACAAAAATTAAAAGGCAGGGTTTTTTTTTATGTTGGTTTTTGTTTTTTGAGTTGGTTTATTTTTTCTGCCCAAGAGCAATACAGACTACTCATAATAAATGATGAACATTTCAATATCTGCTAAACTAATTTTTAAAATGAATTTATTACTTGTACTGTATATAATAACAGCTGATATGTTGCTTTATCACTCAGCCCTCAATTTCTGTAGAAATGCCAAATTGTGAGAATCCTCAGAGACAGATACACTCAACTGGAGATTATGAAAAATAATAATCAATCAATAAAAGTGATTCTCTATATCCCATGCTGGAAATGCTTTAAGAAAGCCCAGAAACAGGCATCATGTGTTCCTTGACACTGGTGTATTCTGGATGTTTGTCTTCCTTGTATTCACATATCTAGTGTAGTTCTGAACTCAGTAATATAAGAAGCAGGGTCTTTGAGAAGTGAATGTGTCATGGGCTAAAGGCATTTAGAAAAGCCTGGCAGAGCAGCCATCCTGTCTGCATACAAGGGCACTTCATAAAATGAAACTTGCCTATTGTCAGGCATGGAGGATGTTGATGCCTTGACCTTAGTCCTCTGCTTTCATTGGACACCGAATTCTGTCCTTCAGGACCCATCCAGTCTAATACACTTTATTGAGGTTAAGTACAGGATTTGGAGATGACAGGATTCTTATGTGGTTTTCCATCCAGAAGTGAATCATTTTCTCAAAACAGTAATAGTACTTAAAGTAGAATTTTCTTTAGAATTACAGTAACTGTTCTTCTTTGTTTGCCAATACAATGATAGACAGTTCCACTAAAGGCTAGGGATGTTGAAATATGGACGAAGATATGAATATGTAATAACGGATATTTTATTTTAATATTTATTATAAATGATGGACTTGCCAGATGCATATAGCTTATAGGGTTTGATAGCTACGGTTGGAAAGTAGCGCCCTCATCATTATAATTCTACACCAAATGCACTTGACCTGCTGAGCCATCTTCAGTGTCCCTAAAGATTAACATTACCTTGTTGCTGTTCAAGAGAGCTAAACTTGAGAGTTTATGGAGAGAAAACAGAGAACATGCTGTTTAGCCAGCTCTTGAAGATAAAAGGTTTGACTAAAAGAAAGCAAGTGAGAAATATAATACAGATAGTGTTAACGTAGCACACACACAGTAGAAATATAATCCAGATAGAGTTAATATAGTACACACACAGTAGAATATGATAGACCCTCTGAGGTTGGCCAGAAATAAAATTATTTACTATTTTAAGTCTCTCCAGTGAAGAGAGGAGCAGGAGACATAATTAATTTCGAGAGTCACAGATGTCAAGTCTGGAAGGGTTGGCACACTTAGAAATCCAGGCCATCTCTAATTTCTTTGGGCTTCATCCTCTACTGCTCCAATCCTGGCATAAGGCTGTTGTCTGTCTTGTATCTGATCTCCATACTGGATTAAGCCTCATGTCACCACCTTTTCTATTTCTTTTTATCTTCTTCCTCCTTCCAGCAGCTGTGAAGAGTTTATAGTTATTTTTGTTGTTTTTTTTTTATTGGGGATGCGGGGGTGTTGTTGTTTTTGTTTGTTTGTTTGTTTGTTTGTTTTTCTCTAATTGGTAAAGTAGTCACTTCTCTGTTACTAAAATGAAATGCCCTGAGGGAGACAACTTAAGAAAGAAAGGGTTGCTCTTGATTTAGGACCTATCATTGAAGGGAAGCATAGCCTACTCTCAGGCTAGCTGAGAGCCAACAGGAACCAGACAGGGTGAACCCAAAATAGTAAAAGCCAAAGCATGTCAAAGCAACATGCTTCCTATATCAAGGCAGAGATACCCACACTTCCCACATCAGTTCTACCAAAACTAGAGCCCCAGTCAAATGCCTCAGAATCTTGGGCATTTCTTAGACTTTTACATTATGTTGCCTAGTGCCTGCCACACAGCACTTATTCTACATATTCAGTCATCAAGAGTTCCCTCACAGGACAGTTGTGAAATATCCCCATGACAGAACATTATGCTTGCACCTAGTATCCACAGTATCCATATAATTTACCTTCCTCTTAGTCAACATATTTAGTCACTAATAGCAAATTCTATGTTTAAGATAACTGAACATTCATAGTAAGTGACAACCTCAGTTTCACACCAAACCACAGTCAGACCAGAACTGTGTTCTCCTCTGAATATAAGTATGGTGGGCAGCCTGAAATAAACTCACAGGTCATTAATTCATTCACATTGTCATTTGTTCAAAAATAATGTTTTCTCTAAGTTCTAAGCAACACAATTAGTTCATAGAAGATTTGATTAGCTAAAACAAGCTTGCATAAAATGGAATATGAAAATGTTGTATAAATTCTGGCAGGATATATTTATATTTTAAGATTTGGAAAAAAAATTGCCAAATGTGATCCATCTGTTCTAACATGAGTTATTTAGTATTAATGGTCTGGACGACCTGGAGGATTTATTTAATTAGTTTCATGGCTAGTACACCAGGTAACAACAATTATCCCCACTCTTATCCCAGCAGTGAGGCTGCTGAAGATCATCAGCTCAATTTGTGTTCGGAATATGATTTGAATGGATTCTAGGAGCCAGGCAGTCTGATCAGTACTGTTCTAATAATCACAGTGAAACAACCAAACCAATAAGCATGAAAAAAACAGAAACAGCCTGTGTGGGGACAGAGAAGACCAGGAGTGCTGCTGGCACTATCCATCCTGGAGTCTTTGCTCTAACACACATTGGGTCGTTACCAGTGGAAACTACAATGAGGAAAGCAAAGGCACTGGGATGGACTTGGACCATCTTCACTATATCATAGCTATGTATATAGATAAATCATGCATTTGCTTCATAGTACAAAGTGCAAATATATGGTTACTCCCTATGGATGTTTACTGTTCTTGATAGGTAGTAAATATTGCTTAAATTCCCAAATAAAATATTTTACATATTATTAGATATACAGTTGCCTTACACAGTGTTCATACATGATATCTGTACTGTATGAAAATAGTTAATTTTTAATTTTCCTTTTCATGTAATGTAATTACAGAGAATAATCTGATATATAGGTTGATAAAATTGTCTTCTGAGAAAGGACTCTAAAAGTAGATTGTAGCGGGAAATGTAAAAGAGCAATCCACGCTCGGGGAGTGACTGGCTGTCCTGCTCTCATCAGGTAGACTCTCTGACCCAGAGCTCCAAAATCTCTCTACCCAACTTGCTAAGTTCCCACTGGTTGTTTGCTACTATGCCAGCCCCACGCCTCTAAATTCCTTCGGCCTTTTGGGGTTTATTTCTTGCAAACCCACGCTTGCCTCCATACCTTTCTCTCTGGGACCCAACTGAATCACCACATGAAGGAAAACACCACACAGACTTAGTTCAGAATCAACAGGTAACACAATCGCTGAGCACAACAACTAGCATCCTAACCTTGTAAGCCATATTAAATATAAATCCTCCGGTGGTGAATCGGTGGATTCGCCATCTAAACCAGGGGCCACTTGTTAGCTACATATTGTACTCCAAGCTGTCCCTGACCGAAAATCCTTATCCCTCTCCTGCCTCCCCTCTTCCTTATCCGGAAGTTCCACCTACTCCTCGCCCAGTGACTGGTCCACTGAAATCTTTATTTATAAGACAAAGGTTCTGCCAAAGTAGATTTCTTCCTCAAAAATTTCCCCATGTTTTGTCATTATAAAGTTTAATATAAATTACAATTTTGAGTTTTAGAAAAAATCTTGGCAGTTATGTATGGTCTTCTGGCTGCTTGTTTGTTTGGCATGTACAGATTGGGTATATTGCTGGATTTTTTTCACATAAATTTAAATTTATTTCAGATACTTGTTATTATAAAGCTTATACATTTAAAAAGTTCCAAGATAGAATTGCATATATCCTAATATCATGTACAAATGCTGCTAATTTTGGGGAAACAGAATAGAAGTCAATAATGATTTCAACTACACAAACAGCCCTTTCCTCATCTGCTAGTGTGCTAGAATGTGATCATACATACTAATTTTTATTTATAAGTTTATACTTTTGAATAGTGTTGGGTTCTAAGTAAGTCTTCTCCCATATGCAGATGCGTATACTATCAGCTTGTTCCAACAAAATATTTCATTAGTATGTGCCTGTATGTGTACAAAGCCTAGAGGTCAATACTGAGTATCTGCCTAGGTCGCTCTCCACTATAATTTTTGAGACAGGGTCTGTTTCTGAAGGTGGATTTAGGTGGCTCATCGAGGCTTGCTGAGCTACTAACCCAATGGTTCCTCCCGTCTCTCCTAGACACCTGGGTTGTGGGTACACATCCCTATACTTGGCTATTTGCCAGGGTTTTGGAGTGCCAAACTTCAGTCTCCATTATTACATTGTAGGAATTTCACCAACTAAGCCAACTCCCAAATACAGGAAGTTGTTTCAAATTCAGAAGGAAGTTGTAGAGGCATATGACAAACTTCACAGTGTGTAGTCTATATTAGGACTCACTCTTGTCTTTTACAGTATAGGGATTGGAGCAATTAAATGGCACATGCTGTATTTATTTAGTAATGGTTGATTGTCATATATTTACCAGTGGACCCTGGGATAGGACAACTCTACCGGAAAAGGAAAGAAGAGACTTTAGCAGCCTTGTTTATAATAGCCAGGAGCTGGAAGGAACCCAGATGTCCTTCAACTGAGGAATGGATTCAAAAAATGTGGTATATTTACACAATGGAGTATTACTCAGCTATTAAAAACAATGAATTCGAGAGGTTCCTAGGTAAATGGATGGAACTAGAAATTATCATCCTGAGTGAGGTAAGCCAATCACAAAAGAACACACATGGTATTCACTCACTGATTATTGGATATTAGCCCAGAACCTTGAAATGCCCAAGATGCAACTCACAGGCCACATGAAGCCCATAAAGAAGGAAGACCAAGTGGGGGTGATTTGGTCCTTCTTAGAAGGAGCAACAAAATCCTCAAGGGAGCAAATATGGAGACAAAGTGAGGGACAGAAACTGAAGGAGGGGCCGTCTCAAGACCACTCCACCTGAGTATCTATCCCATGTGCAATCACCAAAGGTAGAGGCTGATGTGGAAGTCAGGAAGTGCATGCTGATAAGAGCCTGATATGGATATCTCCTCAGAGGTCTTCAAGAGTCTGATATACTCAGAGGCAGATGCTCACAACTAGCCATTGAACTGATCATGGGGTTCTCAATAGAGGAGTTAGAGTGAAGACTGAAGGAGAGCTGAAAGGATTTGAGGCACCATGAGGAGAGCAACAATACCAACCAATCACAGCTCCCAGGATCTAAACCACCAGCCTGGGAGCACTTAGGGAGGGATCCAGGGCTTCAGTTGAATATGTAAGAGTGGAGGGCCCTGCTGGGCATAGGTGGAAGAAGAGAACCTTGACCACATGAAGGCTGGATGCCCCAGGGGGTGGGAATTTTGAGGGTGGGGAGGTGGGAGTGGGGGGGTAGATAGAGGTTACATCCACAGAGAAGAAGGAGGAGGGGTGAGGGGATTGGGGGTTCCTGGGTGGGTGGGGGATGGGGTAAGGGGACAACATAGGAAATGTAAATAAAACATCCAATAAAAATTAAAAAAACAGAATAATGAATCATGAGAAAGAAATAACAGTTCACTCTGTAATCATATCACAGCTTTTCTTTAGGTAAATAGTCTTTCTTCTAACAAATTTTTCTTTTCATTTTTGATAACATTTTTATTCTAATTAACTTGTAAATGAAAGCATTACACAGCTAGTTTAAAGAAGCTACTCAAACACTTGACCAGTCTCTGACCTTTTACATACTGGTAAACTTCTCCACAGTGAGTATGAACATACTGAAACCATGAATCATTTGGGTATTTATATCTTCACTATCAATTATCTTTATATTCATTTGTATTGAAAATTCTGTACTTTTAAACGTGAAGAAAAAGAAAAAACTATGATAAACAAAGTAAAGTTTTCACTGGCTTCTGAAATGGAGTCTTTTTCAAGTTTGAATGAATAGTCTTTAGGTTTTTATCTTGATGACTCATTTATGGTTATGATAATTATCTCTGTCAAAGTGTATAAAATTGAAATGGCCACAGTACTCCAATGTCAGTCTGAATGTTACCATGACTGTAATTTCACATAATATTAATATTCAGATTATAGAATTAGATAAAGCAGATTACCTTATTTTTTTATTTTATTTGAAAAATGTATTTATTATTTTTATGGTGGTGTGTGGGAGTATTGTGTATGTGTGTGTATCTAAGTATGTGTGTGGAGGGTGTGTGTGTATATGTATGAGTATGTGTGTTGTGTATGTGTGTGAGAGTGTTCTTGCATATGTGTGGGGGTGTGTGTATGTGTGTGGGGTCTGTTTGTGTATATGTATATGAGGTTTGGTGTGTGTTTGTGTATGTGTGTGTGTTGTATGAATGTATGTGGTGTGTGTATATGTGTGTGGGTTGTGTGTATGTATGTGGGGGAGGGTTGTGTGTATGTATTTGTGCATATGTGTTGTGGGGATATAAGTTTGTGGCTATATATTTAGATTTTTTTTGTGTGTAAGTGTGTGTGTGTGTGTGTGTATATATGTGAATGTGTGAGAGTGTGGGTTGTTTGTGTGCATGTTGTAGGAGTGTCTGTTTATGTGTATGTTATGGGGGATGTGTATGTGTATATGTGTGGGTGTTTATATGTACATAAGTGTGCATACTACAACTATGTGTAGAGATCAGAAGAGAAGTTTCAGAAGATACCTCTTTTCTCTATTTTGTGTTCTTACAATGATATTCAGGGATTCAGGTTTTCTGGATTATACAGCAAGCATTTTCATCTGCTGAGGCATTTCACTAGCCCTGAGACACATTACATCTTTCTTATATTGTAGCTGAACTTAATCTAATCAGGTAAAAATTCAATGACAGAGGCCTTTCTAGGAAGAATTTTGCCCCCAGAATATCTTAGGATTTAAGCCACAGACACTATTGTCCCTAGGTCTCCAGTCTACCTGTCACAGATGCCTACAATCCTAACTCCATAACTGTCTGAGCTATTTATTCAAGTAGACCTACAACTTCTGCATCTCTAGGACAATAGACTGATATGTGGGCTGTTTGAGCTCAGTATTCTATGAAGACATTCTTTTCCTTGGTTCACTTATCTAGTAGATGTGAAGCTTACTGAGGCCTTCTATTATATTATGATTACAAGAGTTTATATGTCTGTGGTATGACCAGAGTAGAGGAAGGAGTATAGAGTGTTGAATGTATATTTACTTTTATTCTCAATATTCAGGGCATTTGCCCTCTTCTAATGTCTGCTTAAAAATCTCACCCAGTGAAACACTATCTCAATGGAACAAGAACCATGTTCTTCTGTAGACACATATCTTACAATCATCTATTCTTGACATTTATTCAAGCTTCTATGAACTAAACTTGGTGTTTTTTGTCACCCAAGTGATATAAGAAAACAATATATTTGTCTGCCCACCTGAGACCTTCTTTGTGATATTACAGCTTTTCAAAGCCCAGTATGTTTTCTGGATCTTAAAAGCCTGAGACAATCTCTTCTTTGTAGTTGTGTGCAGCTCCTGTGCTTGCAGCATGTGAAAGCTAGACACAATGGTGCTTTCACACAGTTGAAGAATGAAATAATTTTGAAGTGTTTTGAAGTAACTATTAGTTTTCTAGGGCATTTGGTGAAAAAATGAGTGCTCTCTTAGTAGGAAGTGGGGCATGTTCAAACTGCCCATTAAGGATCAGGAAGTGAAAACATCTGAAGATTCATATAGCCTCCAGTGGGCTACATGTTCTACTTCTTCCAACGTAAAAAAAAAAATAAAATTGATTTGTCAAGGCCAAATTCTCACTTTATATAGTTATGACCTGCTTCGGTTTTGTTTTGCTGAATTCCAGACACAAGGACTTTTCTCATAAGACAGTTAATGGTGGTCCCAAGAATCATTTCCCTACAAGGAAAGGAAAAGAAAGGGAAGGACACAGAGGGGGGAAGGCCTACGGTGACATCTGAAGAACCTGATGAATGCCTAAACTGTACATGATGCATCTCATCAGCTTGTTTTCCTTCCAGGGTACCAGGCCCTTAGATCACACTGACTCTCTTGTCCTCCCTCCTCTCAGTCACCGTCCTCTTGCTCCCTCCCTTCCTTATGCAGTCTCATTTCTACTTTTATACATGTACGTAATCCAGGATATGATCTAAGACAATGGCTCAGTGGGTATGACCTCTTGGTAGGAAAGCATAAAGAAAGAAATGAGTTTGTAGCCCTGTAACTCACATAAAAGTCATATATATCTGTGTGGGCCTATATGCCCAACCTGAAGACAGTGTAACAGATGAAACTGAGTTGTTAGAAAATTTGGGACAGCTGCCTTTAGCCAAAATCATCAAACTTCAGGTTCATTGAAAGACCATGTTTTAAGGGAATGAGAAAAGGGACAGTAGCTCTGGACAACTGATGTCCCCATTTGGTCTCTGGGCATATATAGCTACACATACATATGAATATATAAGCATACCCATTGTCTTAGTTAGAGTTTCTATTGCTGTAATGAAACACCATGATCAAATGCATGGAGGGATGCTTCTATTGGATTGCTTCTATGACACACTCAGCCTTCTTTCTTATAGAACTTAGGACCACCAGTCCACATGGGGGCACTACTCACAATGAGCTAGACCCTGCCTATCAATCACTAATTAAGAAGATGCCTTACAGGCCTGTATATAGCTTGATAATATGAAGGCATTTTTTTTTTTTTAAATTGAGGTTCCTTTCTCTCAAAATCTTTTTGCTTGGGTCAAGCTGATTTAAAACTATCGAGCACAATTGATACCTTGGCAATGTCACACCACACACACACACACAGACACACACAGACACACACACACACACATTAAGCCACAATACTTATCTTCTCATTCATCTCAAGGCTTCTCATTAAGAAGAAGCAACTTTGAAAGCCCCATATCCTTTATGAATTTAAGCACATTGAAAGTTTAGTTTCTGTAATATATCCACGTTTCTTCGAAATTCAATATCTCTTTTAAAAGTTCAAAATTTCTCAACTGTTGGCCTATGTAAAAAGCAAAATTTAGTTATTTTGTTACTTCAAGAAGGAAGATCCAGGGATCAGTCATATCTATATCTAGGTGAAACCAACTCCCAACAGTATAAATAATACAATGTCCAATGTCTGGGATCCAATCATGATCTTCTGGGTTCCTCTAAGGCATTTGGACACGGCTTCAGTTCTGCCCTCTGAAGCATACAGTTTGTCTTCTAAGCTCAGGCCGACTCTACCACTGCTTTTCTTGGCAGTCATTGTATGTTTTTGGCATCTCCAAAATACTGGGGTCTTCTGCAACCAGGCAAGAATTTAACTCTTGTGGCACCAAACTTCAAATTCTGTCCATTAATTCTTCAATCCTGGACCTTCAAATGTTACTGAGGCAGTACCTTTACCTGAGAAATCTTTTGGCCCCTGACAGTGACAAACCTCAGAATTCTCCAGGACTTCTTCATGCCTTTAAAACTAGTATAACCTGGGTGACCATTACACTACCACATTTGGCTACAGCACATGGTCCAACATTAACTCTGTCTGGAAAAGAGCTTCTGTGTGCTAACTCTCATAAAGATTTCACTTCATTGATGCTGATCTCTTCATTTTTTTCATTGGTTACTTTATTTATTTACATTTCAAATGTTATCACCTTTGCCAGTTTCCCCTTCATAAATCCCCTATTGTACCCCCCCCATTCTATGAGGGTACTCCCACACCTACTCACCCACTCCCACCTCACCACCCTAGCATTCCCCTATACTGGGACATCCAACCTTCACAGGACCAAGGGCTTCCCCTCCACTTGATTCCAAATAAGGCAATACTCTGCTACATATGCAACTAGAGCCATGGTTTTCTCCACGTGCATGCACTCTTTTGTTGGTGGTTTAGTCTCTGGAAGCTCTGGGAGGTCTGGTTGGTTGATATTGTTGTACTGCCTATGGGGTTGCAAACACCTTCAACTCCATCAGTCCTTCCCCTAACTCTTCCATTGGGGTCCCCATGCTCAGTGTGATGGTTGGCTGTGAGCATCCACTTTTGTTTCCATGGGGTTCAGGCAGAGCCACTCAGAGGACAGCTATAACAGGCTCCTAACAACAAGTGGTTCTTGGAATCAGCAATAGTGTCTGGGTTTGGTGTGTGAAGATGGGATGGATCCATAGGTGGGACTTTGCAACCTGGTACAACTCTGGAAATCAATATGGTGGTTCCTCAGAAAATAGGACAAAGTACTACCTGAAAAACCAGCTATACCAACACTGGGCATATACCCAAAAGATGTTCCAACATATAACAGGGACACATGCTACACTATGTTCATAGCAGCCATACTTATAATATCCAGAAGCTGGAAAAAACCCAGATGTCTCTAAACAAAGGAATAGATACAGAAAAAGTGGTATATTTAAACAATTGAGTACTATTTCAACAATATGGGCCACCCACACATCTCAAAAATATTAACCCAGAGTTGTTCCCGTCTAAAGGAAGTGCAGGGACAAAGAGTAGAGCTGCTATCTTCTTAATAACCACTAATTTCTCAGCACCAGTAACCAGTGTCAAGAATTCTAGCAAAGCAAAGGGTTTTACTTTAGTAGTTCTTGTGCCTTGCTACCCATATCTAATCATTCAGTCCAGCTAACCAGAATCACAGACTTTCAGTTCAAAATAAATTTCCCTGATAAAGTACCTAATTTCCTTTCTGAAACATCTCAAAACAGGCCTGCATTGTCTGCATTGCCCTCAACAGTTTTATCTTCCAAGCTCCTGTAGAACCGAGATCTCAACAGTCAATGGCTTTACTAGTCCAAAAGTCCAAAGTCCTTCCATAATCCTCCCCAAAACATACTTAACATCTGTCGTATGAACACCTCACTTCTGATACAAAATTGTCTTTGTTAGGATTTCTACAACTGCAATGAAACATAACTAAAAAGCAAGTTTAGGAGGAGAGGTTTTATTTGGCCTATATGTCTACACCATAGATTACTGAAGAAAGTTGGAACTCAAACAGAGCAGGAACCTTGATTCAACAGCTAATTCAGAGGACCTGGAAGGGTTCAACTTACTGGTTTGCCCTTCATAGCCTTCTCAATCTGCTCCCCCTCATTTGCTCATTCTTATAGAACCTAAAACCACTAGTTCAGGGATGGTACAATCCGAAATAAACTTGATTCTCCATATCAATAACTAATTTAAAAATTGAGCTACAGGATTTTCTATACCCTGATTTTATGGAGGCATTATCTTAATTAAGGTTCCTTCTTTTAAAGTGACAAACTTATGTCAACTTGACATAAAATTTTCCAGAACATCATATACACAAAATTTAGGATCTATATATAAAGTTAATATTTGTTTTTCTGATTGTGGAATACTTTGTCTAATAACATGGTCTTCAGTTCTATCCATTTTATCTCATACTTCTTTATCAACAACATATAGAAAAGTGTTACCTTGTTTTACATGAATCAATATAACAAAAACCAGAAACAAAATGAACAGACACTGAAATACAGAAAAAATGTCTAATTCACAGCACTGGGCGCTGGCAGGCTACTTCCCATAGTTGTTCTTGAACTTAGAACATTGAGCCTCAACAGGACAAATGTGTAAAGACTCTGAGACCTTAGGGATAAAGAAAATCAGCTGAGAGATGCTGAGTTCCATCCCAGATGTGACTGAGATCATTTCTATCACCATTTAGTGAGAAGTACACTGCTGAGATGCTAATTCCAAACACATGCAATCTGCAATGAAGAATTAAGGGAGTGCACCTAAGAAGTCCAGTAAACCTAAGAGAACTTGTGCAAGGCAGAGGTTTTTCCCTTCTGTGTGTTCTTTAGCATGTTTGTCATTATTTCCTTTAAAATGTATATTTAATATTTTTGTTTATATTTATGGTTGTGTGTTCCTGTATGAGTTTATGTATATTCTAGGCATAGAAAGCCCAGGCAACCAGAGCTGTAAAGTTATCAATCATGGGTACAAATCCAACTTAATTGCTTCATCTTAACTAAAATAAATCTTAAAGGGTTCTGTTTATAGCAAATTTCTACCTGCACACCCTTTGTGTTTTACCTTAAATGTGGCATTTTGAAGAGACAGGAATAAATGTGTAAAAGGTCTATAGGATAAACCATAACCAGGTTGTTAATTTCTCTATCTCTTTTTTCTTGTACGCTTCCCATTTAAAGAACTTCTTATGGTTTGGTGTGATGTGTGTAGATGAAACTGGCATTTTGCATTTGGAATGAGATGTTCTTCCTTTAGATACTAAAAGTCTATTGCATCTTGTAACATGCTAAGGCTCCTTTCCACCTTGACCAAACAGCATGTGGTATAGCCTCAGTTACAATGCTGATTTTTCCCAAGACCACTGGACATTGGACAGTCTTGAGTCTGTAGAACCTGGTCTTGATGTAGCTCTTGATGTATTTTTTGAGGATTTTTGTACCATTAGTCTAATTGGTTTATTCTGTGTATGAATCCCATGGACGGGTTCTCCAGACAGGATTATAGCCCATATATACACCTCTCTCAAGGGTACAAGAAACTATCATAGCAGTGTAACTATCTTTACCATTATGCGGCTGTGAGCATTGTCATTAAAATAAAACATTAGAATAGCCTCTTCTAAGCAGAAACTGTTACTCAAAAGAAAAGTTAAATGTAAGTATTTTTTTCATTTTTCTTTTAAAATGTTGGCAAAGCCACTCAAAGACCGTTCTTGACCCTTTCTTTGGTTTCCTATGGGAAAAGTAGTCAAATATTTCAATAAAAATCTTAATACCATAAAGGGAAAAGAATAAAGCTGTATGTAACCAGTAAATTAAGAAATCTTTTACCTGGAAGGGATCATGCTGAGATAGCTAATTAAACATCTGAAATATTAGATTATGAATTTATAATATTTGCTTCAAGCATGGTTGCTTTTCTGATTTTCTTTATTAAAATTCACAAAAATTAAAGTCATATAAATTTAACACATTAAATAAACGTGCATACACACACACACATACACACACACATACACACACACAGACACACACACAAACACCCTTTATAATTCCACAGGAATGGTAGCTATATTGATTTGAACACCAAGGATTGAAGAGGTAGATGTTTAGTCTCTGTCAGACAGGATGTTTCCTTTTTATGTAGGAAGCCTGGAAAATATACTTAAGATGTAATGTTTGTTTCTTAATGACAACCTATACAAGCCAAAATTTTAGCACCTATTGTATGCAAAGCATCCTGTAAGTGCTATGAAGAACATAGGTTCTTCATATTGGTGAGGTAAAATATTACAGTATTTGAGGATAAGATGGAAACATTAGTCACCCTTGTCCCACAGTCCCACTGGGAATGTCTAAAAGCTGTCTGATTTTTAGATAAGAAATGAAGGAATGTATCTCGTCTAATAAAAACTTGTCCAATTAATATCAGGCTACACTGCTTGTAATTGCAGCTTTGTAGTTCTCCAGTGAGCTACAAAGTTTTTTTTTGTTGTTTGTTCTTAGATTTTGTCCTTATTTTTCTTTTTCTTCTTCTTCTTCTTCTTCTTCTTCTTCTTCTTCTTCTTCTTCTTCTTCTTCTTCTTCTTCTTCTTCTTCTTCTTCTTCTCCTTCTCCTCCTCCTCCTCCTCCTCCTCCTCCTCCTCCTCCTCCTCCCCCTCCTCCTCCTCTTTCTCTTCCTCCTCCTTCTTTTTCTTTGCAAATAGAACATGTGGAATATCCACTTTCTTAAAGAAACAAAGTTAAATCCATGTAATAGTCTCATTAGAACACCTTATAAGTGAAAGTTATTTCTTGAAAAGAAAAAAAAATGAATGAATGGTCTAGATAATTATTAAACATTTTATGAATTTTTTTTAAAAAGACGAAAGCAAATGTGGGTATGCTTCCAGATGGGTCCCACGAGGATCTCTGACCTGGCTGAGGACAGGGTGTGGCTGCCTGGCTCCCTCTGTCCTCGGGCAGCCCTGGAGGGACAACAGAGAGCAGACAGGGAGAATCCATTGCTGCCCTTGCCACCAACCGTGTCTCAGGGTCTCAGCAGAGGCAGAGAGGGGAAATGTGTTACAGCTCTTTGAAAAGTGTTACAGCTCTTTGAAGTGCCTGATGAGGCACCGGCTGGCCGGTGAAGAGGGGAGGGACCACGACAGACACCGGGAAGAATCTCGCACACCTTTACCCTTGAGTTTGGCCTATATATACAGTTTTGGGGTGGGTTAAGGTCTGGCAGCAGTTAACCCCTATTGGCTTGGTCTGAGAGCTTGGGAATGCCTCATCTGCATGATGGTGCTACGTGATGATAGTGCTACGTGATCAATGACCATGGATCTCTCTGTGGGAGAGACTGTGGAGAGCTGAAGCTGAGAGAGCCAGATGCCTGGGAAAAGCCTGAATCGCCTTTTGTCTCAGTGGGTTTTTTCAGACCAGGGTGCCGGGGTTCTAGAGCTCTTCTACCAGGTATCCGGACTTTTCTTATGGCTCACTGCTGCACAAACAAAAGCCTAAACTGCCATCCTGTGCTGCAAACAGCAGCACATGCCTCAGGTTCTAGAGAGCTTGCATGGGGGCTCTACAGACCTTGAAAATTGTATCTCTCCCAAAGCCTTTTGGAGCCAGTGCTTTCCTGATTAGCTGCCTCATGAGCCTGAAGGACAGGTAAGGACAGGAGTAGAGGTAAGTATGTTTTTTTACAAGGTAGAAAAGGAACTCTCTGCAGTATACAGGGCTCTGGAAAAGATCAAGCTGTGCTAGGGATAGAAAGCTTCCCTTCTTTCCTTTTTATTTTTTACTGATAGGGATGAAGGTGCTCAGGGTTAGAATGACTTGAGTAAGCAAGGCCCACACTTAAAGTAGGAGTTGAATTGGAACTTGACTGACTAGTATGAATTTGTATTGGGAATACTGATTGGTTGACAGGTCTGATGGTAGTACACAGACTTGGGAAAGACCTTCAGTGAGCAAAGAACAACAAATGAGGATACACTCAAAGCTGATTTCATTCACTGGGACACACAGCCTTTGTTACCCTTGAGCCTGTAGCCTCCGACAGTCACCAGTCTACCTGCTTTGCTTACACCATCAAGACTAAATGACCAATCATCCCATATTATTCTTGCATTCTGACTGGAGCCACATAATTAGATATTTCTATCTCCTTAAATTGTAAGAAAGTAGGATTCTGATTGCATCAGCAAAATTAAATTTCCTTATGAATTTATATCCACTGAATATACAATTAAAATTAAGATATAAATATTTGAAACTCACTTAGCTACCAAGTTTTCTATATGTTTTAAGTACATCTGATCAGTAATATGTATTGCAATCCTGTTAAAAATAAATAATAGAATTCTAACGCAGAATCAGAGAAAGTAAAAAATGGCACAGGATGGACAAACATAAAATAGCCTCCATGGGGACTCATTGGTTTCTCATATAATGCATTATTTCACTGTATTTAGAAGTATTTAGAAGAAGGCAGGTATGGTTTATGGGATAAAAATTATCAGCACAAAATCAGAGATCTCTGTCTTCTCAGTGACAAAGTAAGGTTCTGTCGAATAAGAACACTAGATGTTTATAGAAATGAAAAAAAATATTGGAAAAATCATAAATCCTGTCTCAAATACTGAGTGACTATGGCAGTAATTTTATTGATCAAATCAAGGAATTCAATAGTAATCCTCACAGAACTTCAGGAAACAAGTTTCTAACTAGAAAGAGCATAGAATACCAAGCACGAAAGGCCAGATCAAGCTTTTACAGGTCAAGAAAAGTTCCACTAGGCCCAGAGGTGCAGAGTGAGAAAGAGAAGAGGCAGGAAGGGAAGGAGTTTCAGATTCCTAAAGGCTTTGTCTTCAGAATACTTGTGATACACGTCAAGTCAAGCACTTTAAAAGCTTGTGTGAGATACTAACCAAGCATAGAGGTATTTTCAGACTCACTCTGTCTGCTCCTCAGTGACTGAATTATAAAGGAATGTATCCTTGAGGGTAAAGAATAGCTGCTCAGAGAGGGCCATCTACATTAAATGTGCTCTAAGATGAAATTTTCCTTCAGCCAGAGGCAGAGTCAGGTGATTCAGAGTGGGTAGTCATCTCTCCTCTACAGGGTCTCCTGGGGCCTAGATATTCTATTCTTTTACATTAATATTGTTATCAACTTTTAATATCTCTGTTTATTCATAAAATCTCCACTCTTTCCTCTGAAGCTGCTTCATCAGTATAAATTGATCTTCCAGCTTGAAGAAGGTAGAGTCAGGACCCAGGAGATAAGGTTCTCATCCAGGGCAGAAAAGGTCAGCCTCTAAGAGATTGAGTCAGCCTCCAGAAGATAAGGTCAGCCTCCAGAAGATAAGATCAGTCTCCAGAAGATAAGGTCGGTCCCCGGAGAGATAAGAGTGGCTTCTAGGTCTAATCGAATTCAGCAGATAAGACAAACTTCAGCAGAGTCAAATTCCAGAAAATAAGGTCTGGGAAGATTGTCGAGGTCTCCAAAAGATAAAGGCACTCTCCAATAGACATGTCCTCCAGAAAATAAGATCAGATTACAGAAGATAAGGGTAGATAACAGCAGATCATAAGGTTGGCCTACAGAAGACCAATTGTATCATATATGTGCATTATCTAGTAGATCAGGTCGAAGTCTCAAGGATAAGAGCAGACTCCAAGAGATGAGGTCAACCTCTGGCAGATAAGGGCATTAAGACTCAAAGATATAAGGTCACATTCCATGAAAAAAAGAATAGATTCCATTAGATTAGTGTAGCTGCTAGCAGATAAGGTCATCCTCCAGCTGGTGAGTTCAGCTATTTCTCATTCTTGTAAATATTACACATGTTGTATCTGCTAGCATGTCACTGGATTCATGTAATCATTAGGCCACACATCTAGCTAAAGTATGTGTTTCTATTAATGAACACAGAAACTATAGGGAGAGGAATCAAAACAAGAAAGTGTAGCCAGACAGATTGTAAGAGAAAGAATGGTAACAATGGAGGTGGGTCCTTGAAATGCTGATCACTGGCAGGTGAAGAACTCAGTCCTTACAATCATGTCTCACAGACAACAAATCTGCTTTTTTATGCAAGACTCAGTCTTGAAAGTCGCTTGTATGCTGAGTGATGTGCGATTCCAGGGTCAAACTGTTTCACTTTCCATCCTGTCTTCACATTTACTATTTGTATCTTCCATGAAATTAAACTTCCTGTTCATTTTCAACAGTAGTGAAGCTTCTATAGCATCTACCATTTCAGATGATTGCTGTGATTAAGAGTTATAAATATAAGTGTGATGGGCATTGAGTAAATGCTGAATAAATTCTGGGACTTGTTTCAAATTCAAATTTATCTCTTACTACAGCAATACCCTGGGGAGAATATCCTTCTTTTTAACACATGTTGTATTATCACACAGAACTTGGAACCCAGCCGGCCTTGTCAGAGAAAGAAAAGTAGATTTATTTACACATGAAGAAAACATTTTTTTTAAACTCACATAGGTATATGTTATATCTTTTCTGGATCTTGACACTGTTTAAAGCATCAATTTTAATAATTTTAGTTAAAAACTTATAACATAAATTTTAGGTTCAAAATGATCACCAAAATGGCAGGGATGAAGAAAATGTCCTAAACAGACTTTTCTAGACCAAACAGAAGGCTAAAGGTAGGTTTCTGTTTACCAGAAAATTGAACCTCTCAAAGTGGGATTCTGTTTAGCAGGAGCCTCCCTAAATCTGCCAGTAACCTTCCTGAATCAATCCCAGTCTTTTCTTGGACTTCTACAGAGATCTGCTACCATGGTTAAGGGCATCTAGTTTCTAGTCAGTCTGAACGACTTTTACCAGCCTAAAGACCCCATCCTGCAATCTTATATAATCTGCTTGCTTTTCCAAAATTTTGCTTCTCTTTTCCTCACTGAGAGAGAGTCTAGGCTTCAATTGCCTATAGAGTTGTTGTTGCTGTTGTTATTGTGGTGGTGGTGGTTGTGGTCGTTGTTGATGAGCATTGAGTGAGTCCTCATGAATTTTTCCTCTTCCATGTTAGAATGTCCATTTGTATTGTCAACGTTCAGGTCTTGTTTAGGCACGTGTTAATGAGACTTCATAGAAGTAACTTCTCTGACAGGTATAGGAGACAAAATTTCACAGTAAAAATCTTGTATTCTGGGTTTTACAATGTTAATGAACCTTTCCCTCAATGATTCCAGAGCCTTAGTTTCAAGGATTGTTGTAAACATTTGGGACTTAGCACTACATGGTTTCTTGTTCTCTACCTTTTTAATTGGTTGTAGTTTTCTAAAATGGTCTCCATATGAACATTCTTCTCAATGATCTCAGAGCCTTAGGTTCATGGATTGTGTTGCAGATACCAGTTAGGCCTAGGCACTACATGGTCTCCTGTTTTCTGCCTTTTGATTGGTTGTGGTTTTTAAAAATTGTCTCTCTGTGTTGCAAAGAGTAGCTTCTTTGAAGAGAGGTAATATTTATAAAGATCTTTGGGTATAAGGTTAATATTTAGAATGCATTTAGGAATAATTCTAGTTTAAAAAGTGACAATTGTATATAACACAAAATCAATGACTTTACTGGTATGGTTTCAATATGGTTTAGCAAGCCTTAAGTCTGAATAAGGATCTGTTGACTACTCTTAAATATCCATACCACTACGGTACTCTTAGAGTTACCTTCTTGTGGTTTATAGGTTCATCATTTCTAGATAGGACTATTTATTGGTTGCTTCCTTCCTCTGGAAGATTACATGGCAACTTTTGGCACCACAAAAGTTAGTCCCCAGTGAAGAGACTTTCAGGTTAGATACATTTCAGTTCATCTGAGTCTTGTGTATGAAGTACATGGTATTTTTCAACATAGGAGCTTATCTTCTACTTCTGCTATATAACCACATGCAATAGCAATAGCTTGTATTGTTTTGGGAGCCTCATGGAAAATCCTGGTCAACAACTTACAAGGGGCCTTCACATGCCGTATATTGGGGGTTTTGTTAGATAATCCTTTACTTGTGGAAGGAGAATTTAAATCTAAGATGGGAAATTTTCATTTAAACTACATATGTATATGTATACTCAGATTTATATGTATTATGTGTAACTTTAGGTAGATAGATAAGAACATGATGCCTTATAATATCTTTAGACACCCTTACTGCTTGCTCTCACCCATACTTCTTCTGTGTTTATCCATAACTTCTGTCCATAACTAAAGCTATCCTACACCTCCACTATGAGCTTATATTCATGAAAACAAGGATATTTTGGAAACCATGTTTCAAAAGAGTAGTGTCCCAGACAGAAATAATCAGTTTTCTATTCTTGTACCAGAATATACTGAGCTAACAAAGTTAACAAGAAAAAAAGTTTTCTTACTTTTGGGTGACAATATTCTAGGTTCCTACCCAGGACTGGGTTCTTGTAATAGGACAGCACATTGTTATCAGACTGCCTGGTAGAAAAGATGAACTTCCTAGTGGCTGGGGACAAAAGATAAGACACCCTGAATCACTTTGTATGACATGTACCCAATGAAAGGAAGATCGTCCGGTAGGCTTAATAGCCTAGGGTTCCATTTCATACAAGAACCTGGATGCCAAAGTGTAAAGCTTCAACTCATCAGCCTTTAGTGAACAGTCTGGATCCAAATTAGATAAGGGCTAAATAGAAGATGATATTTAAGTAAGAGTTGTATTTTAATTAGGTGTGACTAAAATCTGCCTTATGCAGTGTGAGCAGTATGTTGATTACATTTGGAAGTTAAAACACCAGCAGTGAGAATACAAAATGAACATGGAATATTTCACTTGTACTTGCTAAGAGATATTGTTATGAGCAAGACAAAATATCTGCAAACCTTTGAAAAAGTGGCATATTTGATGACCCACACGTTAAATTTTTGTGTGCCTAGTAAATGTGCCAATGGAAAAGACAATCCCTTGAGAAATTGTAGTTACAAAGAACATTTTTAAAATGTGTTCTTAAAATATTCTATATGATTGATAGGTTACTATAAGCCAATCAAAGGAACAGAAAAGAAACACTAGGCAAAGTATAGCTAGGCTGTTCAGTAAATCAGGACACATATCCTCAAAGGTCAAATGAAAGAGAGCTATTTAATAATGAGTGAAAACATTCAAACCTAGAGGGGATGTTTTGTTCATCAGGTTTGAAATTTTAAAAAAGTTAAACAGTATTAGTTTCAAAAGCAATTGAAATTAAGGTACTATTGTAGATTATTTGAGTAGTGAATTTGTTGTAACTTGCTAGAACTTAATACTGAGTTAAATTTCAAAGCATGAAATTGTTGGGCCAGATTGGTAGTTTACTTTTTACAATATTTGTCACATGCAAAAACAAAAGCATTTATATAAATATACTTAATTGTATTTTAGCAATACGCATTACTGATGATATATGAAAAACTGTTAATATATAAATAGTAATATGCTGCAATTACATTGTATTCTTTGGGTATAAAACTAAAGTTAGATAGTTATGGTTAAAGTGAACAGGTTGGCTTCATGGGGCTGCAGAAGCACAGGATGCAGAGGTTTTTAACAAGAATTGTATGCCTGGCTGGGAAATGAGTTACTAAGATCTGAAAGAATGCCCTGGAACTAAGTGAGGAAAAACATGAGAGATACCAGAAGAGATAGAAATGTAGTCTTTCCCTTTAAGAGACAAAATGTCCCAATGCTAGACCAGATCTCTGATCTGTATTTTTGTCATATGGAAAATAGAGGCAATGTCTGAAATTACACAGCATGCTGTGAGAATAATTTCAACAAATGTGTGTGGTTGAGTGCAAGGGTTTGTCCGTGTAAAAGGGCCTCCTGTAGGCATCGGCAGCTTCCCTAGGACTAGATCCAATAGTGTGGCTACCAGACAGAGCTAGGATACATTAGAAGAGACACAGGACTCAGTGTCATGCTCAGCATTCCAGAATGTGTCACTCTGTGTTTAGTGTTTTGGAAATGGTGTCATTCTTCAGACATCCTCTGAGCATTCATAAGTATTCATAAAGACAATTCAAATACTGTAGTTACCACCACATTAAATATATATTACATCAGCCTATGGATTTTTACATTTATTTTTATCTGTAGGACTCTTAATCTAAAAGACTATGTTAAATTTTATTTCTCTCTGTTCATAACAGAAGAAACTAAAACCTCTGTTCCCACTTTCTATCAAGGAATAAAGCTCGCTTCTGTCATCAATTCAGAAAACTGCTTCTCAGACCTGTTTCCATGAAACTCCCATCAAAATGCCTCAAATTCAAATTATATAAAAAATTATGCAGAGACACATGGCTTTGTCCATGTGTACCTGTTTTACATAGGAATGAAATGAGACTTGTACTTTCCATTATTTTTCTAGCTACTTTGTCTGTAGCATCCAGTGTGTATGTAGGTGAGTCACCCCATCTACATGACAAATGTGAAAAACATTCGCATACTTTGTCATCAGCCTTTTAAATTCTTAGGTAATCACTTGTAACAACCTTTTAGTTGTGGGATTTGAGCATTTTTTTTTATAGTAGAGTTTCATTTGCTGCTCAACTTTATATTCTTCTGCTTTGTATAGACACAATGCATTTGACAGTGATTCCAGCTCCAGGAATGAATCCTAAGGCAGTAGTTAACCATATGAAAATTGAATCACAAAGACATTCATCATAGCACTTTATGTGTGAATGAAAAAAATAATCAACATAAGTGTCCTATAACGATGGATTAGCTCAGAAAATAACAGGCCACTTAGTCAACATAATTCCCTGAACCATCAAGAAAAGTGATATTAGTGAATATTAATCATTGTGTAGTGATGTTTGCAATGGCTTAATAAATAAAAAGCACGAGTGCTTAGCGAATAAAAGAATCCATTCATGATTTAAATGTATGCATGGAGAAATATAAGCAAAAACATACAATATAAATTATATTAATTATATAAATAAAGGAAGACATAAATATAGCTGAGTAATTATCTTGTGGGATATATTCTAACTTAATGCACATTCTCATTATTTCAGAAATCAGAAAGCATTGCCTAATCACAGTTAAAATGATAAAACTGATAAAACTTCCACTTATAGATGGCTTCCTTTATGAAGATAATGTTTTAAAGATCCAGTAGAAGTGAGCATATTTAGTAAGCAGTATGTTTCCAAAGACTATTCAGAAGGTTTGCTTAAATAAATAGATGATGTATCCTAATCAACAGTCAGGTGGGCTAGGGCATGGAAGATCCATTACATGTTCCAAGACCATCCTCCCAGTCGCATGCCCCTGTTCATCACATAGTGAACCACTGCTCTGCTGTGCAAAGTTCTTTAGTTCATTTTACCTCTTACTTATGCCTCCTCAAGATGGTTTTATGCAAAGATGAGCTTGCATGTTGTCTGTCTCTCTTTCCAGTATCTAAGGAAACACACTTGTCTGACCAAGCCAGCTCAATCAGAAAACAGGGTATCCCAGGAGTGATTTAGGATTAAAGAAAGAAAAGATATTTAGACAACATTATAGTATGACTATGGCAAGTGTTGCAACAGGTTTAATTTTTCCAAGTCTGCTTTTATATCATTTTAGGTATGTTCAAAGAATAGAGTTACTTTAAGGCATAAACAAAGTTGTCAAGGAATAAACAACACAAAAATAAAGGTCCCTAGGTACTCTGGAACTTTTCAAGATGACCAAGATATTGAGTCTACTTCATTGTCCTATCCCAATGTCAAATTCTTGCCAATATTCTTAAAGCATCACCAAGAGCTCTCCACACTTGTCAAATGTGAGATTTCCCATAGTGCGGATTGAATGAGAAGATCAATAAATAAAATCCGTACATAGTCTGGAGATATATGAAATCACATTATATTCTACATAAAATGACTTAAACATGTATGGATGTGAAATTTCAAAACACTTAGTGGCAAGTTCTTTACAGGAGAGCACAAAGTGTCCTTTTGTATTTCTATATCCTGTCTCACAACAGTTGTAAGGTATAATCAGCAGGCACACACAGATCATTAATATCAAGAAAAGAAGTCTTCAAAGACAAAACACAAGAATATGAGCCTGTCTGAGAATAATATTAACATGACAGAAAATATCTCTTCTAGTCTTTACATAGAAAAATGATTATATACAAAACTTTAATTTAAAAATGTGTAAGTGAGAATGATTTTATATCTCTCAAAGCCTGAACTGCAAAATCATTGGTGGGTTTTAGTCAGGTAGGGGTGCAGTCTTGGTGAAGTTTTGTTAACATTGCTTACATTTAGCTCCAGTGTGATGGCATTTAGTACAGAGTGGTATGTGTGGTCTCCCAGTCTGGCTTGTTTTTTTGTTTGTTTGTTTCTTTTTGATTTTTTTTCCTAACAAATTCCTGATGAGATGTTGCTGGAAGAAAAACATAAATATTTGCATTCAGAAAAAAACAAAATAGAAACCATTATGTTATTTGAGACCTATAAACTAGTGAGAGAAAAGATAAAGATTTATAATTATTGAAATTTAGATGATAGAGAGATCCTAAAAACAAGTCTTTTGTATGTAGGACCCTAGGCTATGTGGATAGATTGCCAGAGACTCACATGCAGTGATCACCTGGGTGAGAATTTAACACACTGTTTCTCTGCAGGAAAACAGGAGGACAGAGATACTAAAAAAGATATACATTTGTACAAAAGGGGTGAATAATTGTATTCACAGAATGTTCCTTTTGACTGCCTCAGCAAATAAATGTTTTTACATGGTTTGTATACGCAGGCCATGTGATCTTGCTGCCATCTGGTCTTCTTAAAAGTCTTTCATTCCATTGTCACATTTTTACATGTCACTATGCTCTTAACTGTGGTTTATGTGATACCTTTGAGCCAGAGAGTGAAGATGCTGAGTTTCAAAATGACCTTTCCTGCACCTTTCTCTACAACTTCCTGGCTTCAGTGTAATGGCAGAAAAGTTGTGTGTGGTCACTCTGCCTTTTTTACTGACAAATTAAAGAGTGTTATGGCATGAAACATTCTGAATATTTAACAGTAAATACAGAAGGGAAACCCAACAAGGGATCATCATAAAAAACAAACACTCTGTAAACTTTCCTGGGTTGCCTTAACTGAAGCTGCTGTCTTACAAGATTCATGAGTAGATCAGAGCCTTCAGGAAAAGAAGGCAATTCAGAGCTAAGGGTCCACAATAATTATTTACTCTGCCTTATTTCTTCTGTTATCTACCCTTAGATGGAGATCAAGGAATTAGCCATCCATCTGTGTGACTTGCTGCCTGAGGTAGGTAGATAGGGCTATTGAGGACTATTACAGGGAGGCATAGAGAAAAGAAGTGTTCACTTGGGTCATTAGTGATCTGTCCGGCAAAGCCAATGCTGAGGCTCATCTTACAACATGCTCTGAAATTTTGCATCTGGTGAAATAATATGTCTGCATAAAAGCATACATTTACAGGAGATGTAGGCATGGCACCTCTTCTCCAAGAAGACAAAACAGCCTAAGAAAACAAGCTCCACATGCTCAATAGCCAGGAATGCCATCTTCAGAGGAAAAGAAATATTCTTCCCATTGCAAGTTAAGCAGGCACCTTGTCTCCAGTCTCTAATGCTAGAAAGGACTAGGGTTGACCCATGGCCCAGCCAAGCATAGGCTTTCCATACTTCAGGTATTAAGTGCAACCCAAAAGGCAGCTGGTTTATTTCCAGGGTACAAACAAAGGCTATTGACTTACCCTGTTTCACTTATGTGCTCAATGAAAGGCTTATAAACCTTGAGAGTGAAAATGTTAAGAATATTATTTAGATGATGAGAATGGAGTGGTGTGTCCATGATTAAGAGCACTGGCTGTTCTTACAGAGGACTCAGCACCAACATGGTAGCTTACAACTATTTGTAACTCAAGTTCCAGGGAATCTCCTGTCCTATTCTGGTTTTCATGGGCACAAGACTTGCAAGCAGTGCACAGAGGCAAAACTACTCATATGCATTATATAAAATTAAAAGTATTTATTATTCATACCATAACTCAATGGTATAATAGAAGCAGTTTGGTATTCGGTGCCTTTTTGGCCCATACACAATGCTTATTTCCCATGTATCATCACTGTGGTTTGGAAGTGAGGTTGGGAGCCAAACACCTTTGTGGCTAGCTTGCCAGTAGACATGGTTTTGAAGAACACTTCAAATCCTAGATTTAAAGTCCTTTAACATTAAGTTATGAAACTCCTTCACAATTATATGGCAGTCTCTGTCATCTTTAGTTGTACTGGGACTACAATCTTTTCATAATTTGGGTTTAGAGAATTTTCACATTTTCCATAGCAGTTCACGAAAAGTGGATTTATAAGACAGGTAATAGTGTTTTTCATTTTTCTTCCAAGGTATGATTATCTGTACAATACAACTTATTGTTTCTGAATCTTCAGGGTTTTAGTTTTGCTGATAAAAGAAGAGGAAATGGTGTCTCCTGTGTGGGTAATTTTATTTGATTTCAACATGCATGTTTTTATAAGAAAGGAACTTAAATAAAAATTAAAATTGTAAAACTGTTTTCGTAACAAAGCAGGTAAGAAGTGTGCCTGTGCACGGTGATTGGATGGGTGATATTTAAGCATATAAATGACCAGGTGGCCTCATTTCAAAACACACGGTGCCTCCTGGGACTTAATACGCAGAGGGTATTTAAGATTAATATGAAGATTCAGATCTTGTTCATATGAAGTTGAAAATAGCAGTTCAAGCCCACGGAAAAAAGAGTAGAAATGGTGCATTGGTAGGAAAAGAGGTTTGGGAGGGAATGAGTGTTAAACAGTAGAAATAATTTTATAAGAATAGATGTGCAAGTGGATGGATGGATGGACGGACGGACGGATGGATGGATGGATGGATGGATGGGGGCCAAGACAAGATACTGTGTTGTATCTTGGGAATTTGCTAGTAGTTGGAGTTGTGTGTTCTTACAATCCACACAGACAGCATGTGGGAGAGTATCAGTTATTTACTGAGGTAATCAGTTATGTTCCACTACTGTGAAGAACACCTTATGTCCTTGCACAGCTATGCCCAGTGTCTTTTGCCACTTTTTTGTTACTCATTTTTTAAAATATGAAAGTTTAACACTTATAATACATAATTAGTTGTATTTGAGATATAATCTTTCTCAAATTTTAAGTTGATTCAGATAAATAGATTCATGATTTGCCCCAGAAATTACGTTGAAATAGTCTCAATTAAAGCGGGAGGCTAAATATGCCACAGTCAGCATTATTACTTATAACTTCTACCAAAGCAGCCAAACTTCGAGAGTGATAAACAGTAGCACGTCTGTAAAATGCTCTTAGACATCTAGACTCGTAGCCACAGTTGTATTTAGTTGGGAATGTGACAGAAAAGCAGTTACTATATGAGGGAGAGAATCAGGCAGAGTATAGTGTGTATGAAGAGTGTGTGTCAGAGTCTTCCTGAGAGTTACATTCCAAAGGATGAACAGATAATGCAGGTGAAGCTAACAAAGGACAAAGCATTAGACAGTGGAAATGTCCGGCTGCACATTTAATCACTTGCTCACCACAGTGCAACCAAGACTATAGAATGCACAATATTAATGCTAAAACCAACACAGTTGCATTAAAACAGATTATTTTAAATATGCATTAAAACGACAAACTTAAAATCAGTATCTGACAATGATGACATAAAGCCTAAATGATTTAATTTAATTTAATTTAATTTATATTTAAAAATAACGACATACAAATTTTGATTTTTTATAGTATTTATCAGTGAATTTTGTTTCTCTGTGTCTCCCATCTTCCTTCTTGTTTGTGCCCTTCCCCATCCCCCTTCAGGTAATCCTGCTTTTAGACATGAACTTGAAGAAAACACAAGCTACCCTGAGGCCAAGTGCAAACTCCTCAGAGCTATGCAGAAGTATAGGATAGTTACCTGAACTAGGGTCCTTATGGGGATCAAACATATGGATATATGTGTGAAAATATCAAGATGGCCTAGAGTTACACATGTCTGAATCTCTAGCTCTCCACGTGGCTGTTGGGGAAAGTTTAAAAAATATCAATTGTGGAGAAAAAAGGCACATTTAAGATGACAGTAAACAAATGAATTAATATCTTCTAACTCTAATTTTACATTGATTTTCTTTTGAAATTTGCTCCATTACATTGCTGTAAATGAAGACTGTACCAAACATCTTCATGTAAGATAACTAATTTTATGAGTTATTAATGTTTGTAATTGAAGTACTAGCAATTACATATATCCTCAATATTACAAATTGGTCTCTTGATGTTATAGTTTTTTACAAGGAAGAAAGAAATCAAGATTCAAAGATGTACAATAATTTGCCAAAGTTCAAACGTCTGACAAGTTTCTGTGATGAGTCTTCCACATAATACTTTTCATATGATAATTTTTTCTTGCAGTGAGTGAAGATCAGTAGTTACTTAGAATTCTGGGCTGATTTTCTCCCAGACAACATCCATCATAAAAATCTGTGGCTTAATCTACAGAGCTGCCTGGAGAATTTTATTCCATAGACAAATGCTGCTGCTGTTTTTATATATCAGTATAATAGGTACTTGTTGAGTGTGGGGAAGGAAAAGAGGCGTGAGAACAAGTTGAAGAGAGGGAGGGGAGGAAGACTACTTGCTGCTGTCTACCCAACATCAACCCCTCTTTCTACTTGACAAAAATATATGGAGTTTGTGGCAAAAAAAAATTCACCTTCTAGCCTGCAGTACACACAGCAAATATAATATTCCATTTGTAATCATTCTGTTAACTGTTAGTTTTCCTTTGGTAATATACAGCTCAGAATGACTTTCAAGAGTGCTAGACCTAATTCCAGGGACAGCCTTCAGTTGTCCATTTTTTTTGAGGATTTCATTGTGTTAAAATAGCTTCTTCTCCTAAAGGATTTTCACTGGATGATTAATCAGCCCAAATATGCGGAAATTCAGACCCTCGACTCTAAGTTGGAAAACTTTAAAGGCCACGGAGGCTTCCAAGATGCTTGACACTTTGATATTCCTGGGTCAATTCACTATGGTCTGCCTCCTTCCTTCCCATCCTTGCCATGGGCCTTTATCCCAAGAGCATTCTCTAGAGAATACCCTGCATTTTAATTCCCATCTCTATGACTGAAGGCTGAGGAAGTTAGAGTAGAAGGCTAGCATTTAGCTGTATTCAACAGTAGAGGCCGCTGAGCCAGCCTTACCTAATGAGACTAAAAGGATGATGTTCTTGACAACGTGCTCTCATTTGGGATGTGAATACAATTGCCTGTCAGCTTTTCTTTAATAGGTGCCAGTCAAAGGAAGGGACATGCTCAAGGCTCCTACACTACTGGGTCCCATGAAGCATCCTCAGAGATTTCATCCTGTGGAAAACTTAAGCATCACATAGGATTATCAATTGTTGTGGTTGCTTATAGCCAGTATGGTAACAGATTATATGTTTATAAAGGTGCAGGGTGTAGTGTAGAAACTGCTTTTCAGTTTTCACTAATGTATATCAAGATGATATGGCATGGAACAGAGAGAGTCAAAGGGACCATAGGCCATATATAACCCCAGTGACCACTATCCTAGCTTTCCTCTTCTGGAGTTTTGATTGCTTCCAAAGTATTGCCACCAGCTGGAGATAGCACTCACAGCATGAGCCATGGAAGTCTCTTACTGAATCCACAGTAAGAAGTAGTAGAAGCTTGTTTTCAGAAAATATAAAAATTTATTAGTCATAAATAATAAGACATGTAACTAAATAATAAATGAGCAAAATAAAATCGACAAGCTCTTCTCCAGACAAGATAGTTAGATAATGATTAATGCCATGAAGAGATGCTCAGCACCATCAGTCACTAAGAAAATACAATTTAACATGGGGAGGGCTTAGACATACATCCCCGTAGTAACAGCAGAAATGTGATGGTGAAGACTGAGAGAGCTGGAAACCCGTGAGATGCAATTGAGACGAGGATTTGGAGCATTGCTCCAGGAGTTACTTTAAAGCATAACTACAAAATCTGGTGTTTAAAATTCCTGTCTCTTTCTTATCCATAAGAAATGAAAGGCCATGTCTACAAGAACACTTCTGAAGCCACTTTGGTAGATTTAGAAGAGGACAAATTGTCTTAAAGATTAGTTTTAGGTTCATAATGAAATTGCTACATGGAAACAGAAAGATTCCATATGCTCCTTTCTCTAAGAAGCAGGTTCAGCTGTTGTCCACACAACCCATCACTGCTATAGTAATTCATATGTTCGCATGATGTGTTCACCATGAGGAGTTCACAGTGATATGCTCACAATGACATATTCACAAAGACATGATTCACAGTGACATATTCACAGTGGTATGTTCCCCAGAGACACGCTCACAATGGCATTCTCACAGTGACATGTTCCCAGAGATATGCTCACAGTGACATGTTCACAATGACATGTTGAGTAATGTGTTTACAGTAACATGTTCACAATGATATGTTCACAACGATGTATTTACATGTTTACAGAGACATGATCACAGTGACATGTTCCCAGTGACATGATCACAGCAATGTGCTCACAATGAGATGCTCACAATTACAGGTTCACAGGGATATATTTTCACTGACATGGTCATAGTGATGTGTTTAAAGTAACATGTTCATAATGACATATTGACAGTGACATGTTCACAGAGACACGTTCACAGTGATTTTTTCCAGTGACATGCTTACAGAGATGTGTTCCTAGTGAAGTACTCACAATGACATGTTCACAGTGACCTGTTTACAGTGATGTCATCATCTCACTACACTCACAGCCCCCAGAAGCAGCTCTTGCTGGTGTATAGGTTTGGGTCCGCCACAATAGAACTGAAAAATCAATCTCCAATGCTCAAATCACTGGGCTTATCCGTCCCACTGCAGGGTGCCACGGATTCTTCCACTGCTCCCACAGCCTTACCAATTTCAAGACTGACATGTAGTTGCAGTATGTGTTTACTTTACAAAGTTTTTAATTACCTTTTGCTTGTCTGTGTGTGTGTGTGTGTGTGTGTGTGTGCATGTATGTGCCTGTGTGTATGAATGAGGGTATGTGTGTGTGTGTATGTATGTTTTCAATGAATTTGAGTGATGTCAATGAACTTGATATATCATAATAAAGGTGTATTTAGTTTCATGAGAGGTTTCCAATAGGTCTTTTCAAGCATTAATGCATTATGCTCTGTTCTCAGAGAGAAAGATGCCTTTCACTTGCTCTGTTTCTTCAATCTCTTATAGAATAATACTTTTTCTATTTAGTTTTTAGAGTTTGAATATTGTAGCATTCTTGCAACAAGATCTCATTGTTGGTTTAATTTACAATTCCCTGATAAAATATGGCATAAATCATCTTTTCATGAGCATGCTTGGGTGTCTGCATGCATTTCATGGTGAGACATGTGCTAGGGTTGGTCTTGGTGAGTGTGAGAATAGTTTAATAATGGTTGAATTTTTACCCTTTGCTTTTCTGGTTAACAATCCTATTACCTGTATATATTACAGTTACTCTTCAGTAGTTGATTTTCATTCTGTTTATTATGATTTTTTTCACTTTTCCACCACAGACTTTTTAATCTAAATTTTAATGAAGTCAGAATATGCATTCATTCATAGATGAATGGTTTGGTCTTTGATATAAAAGGTAATTTCCAAAAATTGAGATGGTCTATTTGTTTTGTAATGTCTTCTAGAAGTTTTACAGTTTGAATCTCAATTTTGGTCTATGTTTATTTATTTTTTGTGTAAAATACACTGTCTGTATTTAGATTCAATTTCTACACATGCCTTATTAGATGATATTGTGTTCAGAAACCAGATTGTACTACTGTAATATCTGCACACTGCTGTCACAGATTAGTGTTCAACGTGTGTACCACAGACTCTGTTAACTGACAACCAAATCTAACAACAGTGAATGAGAAGGAGATACCATCAGGAACTATGTAGAAGAGAACAGCTGAATACATATTAAATATGCCATGAATTAATATGATGTGAACTAAAAAATGAATATATATTATACAACACATCAAGATGAACTTTATAATACTAAATGGCCATGACATTCACACACAAAACGACTTAGAATAGCATGCGTCATAATTTTAACATAAGTAGCATGCTTTGATATATTTCCAATTGGTTTTACAAGATATCTGTTAAATAAAGAGTGACTAAATATTGTAGGTGACCAAGTGCGGATTAATGTGTATAGATAAAATGCCTTTTATTAAAAGAAAGTTATCTATCCCAACTTAATAACAGCTACAATTATATTCTTTAAGTTTGAACTATTTCTACTGAATGACTCTTAGTTGTGGGAAATGAACAATGTTGTTTACACATTTGATTCTATGATGTGTTTGAAATTTTGGCCTGGATTAGGGTTCATTCTCATTACAACCCATGTGTCCACCCACTCGAATTGAGCCAGGAAGACCTGAGAACAACCAGTTGATTAGCCTCTGATACTTGGCTAGTATTTCAGAATGCAAATCTAAAAGTCTAGGTTATAATTTCCTACTGAATTGAAAATCATCTGTAATAGGAATTTTGTAAGAATAAATAAATAAATAGATACTAGATAGGTAGATAGATAGATAGATAGATAGATAGATAGATAGATAGATAGATAGATAAAACAAAAAGGTGTACAAATTGATTACAAACCAGAGTAAAATGTTTAAAATCTTATTTGGATCTGAAGTCATGGCTCATCAGTTGAGAGAACACACTTCTCTTGCAGAGTATATGGGTTCAGTTCACACCACCTAAATCAGGTGTTGGTTACAGCTCTGTAACTACAGCTCAAAGGGACCCAGTATCTTCTGCTCGTCTCTGTGTGTACCCTACATATCTATGTACACAAACACGCAAATACACATGCTTGTAAATACACATACACACACACGGTGGCGGGGGAGAATAGGGAAAGGAAGATGGAGATAGAGATGGAGAGAGAGATGGATAGTAAAACTACCAATCATAATATGTATATAAAAATATTTTAGGAGACAAGGCCATTTTCTCTGGTTTCCTAGTCCTCAGTTCTCTGAAACTTTTGCAGTGATTTAGCTCTTACATGGATACTTATTTTGCCATATTGATTGATTTTATATAATGTAGTTTCTAAACCACAGAAAAGCATGATTTTTTTTGGGGGGGGGGAGGAGAGGTCACATTCAGTATTACTGTAAACTTTCCAAATCAATTATGAGATTTAATTGTTCTTTCTATAAAAATAATATCAGAATAAAATTAAAAGCCAGCTTACAAGGAAGTAGAATATAGGACACATCAAAGGTTTTTTTGTTTTTGTTTTGCCTTTTAAAAAATGAAATATCTCTTCTAAGGATTTTCAAAGAGCACCTGCATTATCTCTTGTCTAATAATCCAGGGCAAACGATGCAGAGTTCATAGCAAGGATGAGACTGAATGAGAGAACACTTGGAAAAATTTAAGAGAATGTAGAGTTTGTTGAAGCCACATTTCAAAAAGTTCTCCTTTTGTTAAAAATTGTTTAAAATATTCATCAATAAAGTCAGAGAAAAAATTGCTGTGTCTATACTGCCAAATCAAAAGGAGGTCCACTGGAGAGGAAATAATGGATTGACTCTGCACACTCACTTTTCCATAGAGAAGAGACATTAGTTTGCATTATGGTGATGCTAGACCTAAATGAATTTCATTTTGTGGATGAGATTAGAGGAGAGTAATGTAATTTGAAAACATACATTACTTATGTGAACTTTTATAATAAAATACTGTCAGTATTTCCAGAAGATGAGATGTTTCTTTGCTTTTAGGTAATTAACTAGCAAAGTGAATATAAGTCCTTTTTAGTCTTATTTTGTGTTGTCAAATCAAGGTAATTTAAATTCAATCACTATATATGCACCTCTATTTAAAGTAGGTATTCACACAAATCATGATTTGCAAAACGTGAATGTAAAAATGATAAACGGAACTTCAGGGTAGTGGAGACTAACATCACATTCACTAGTGTCTATCCCCTTTAAAAAATCAAATTCCATTAAAATTTGAAAAGAAATAAAAGCCTGATTGGATTCTCTTTTCATCCATAACATATACAATTCATCTATTTAAATGCAGTCATTTTCCTGTGGTTTTTGGCCCCACCACCAATCTCCCCACTAATGCTGTATTTCATACAGCAAATATTATACTAGTCAAACCAATATGGATATTCCTCTCCCTTCAGATGACTGCCCATTAATCTCTGAATGCTGAAGTGCTTTGACGTAAATATAATAAAACTTCTCTTCATTTTTCTTGTAGCCTTCATAATAAAATGAACGTCTCTTGCTAGGTCCAATTCCAATTTAATATCAAAGTAGAATGATGTCCCTCTTAACAATGCTACCCTGAGTTCTGTGAGCCAACTAATTTCCTAAGTTATTTCAAAGTTAAATAATTTTCTATTCAAGCTATCACTTAATGTGATGTATATTTGAGTCACTTTAGAAACGGTTTTGTGGGACTTTAGATTAGGGAGATCAGTGTAGGATGAAAATGAGATCGCACAGTAAACTAGAATGTCCTTCTTCCAACCCGCTAGGAAACTGTTAGAAGTTCTAGAATACTCTCAGTTTTCCATACTTCAAAATTTCTTTATCAAAAGAGTTACATAATTGTATACAATAATTATTTTTTGGATTAAGCCTGTATGTATATTTGTCTATTTCTTGGAGAAAAGGTTTCATGTTGCCCAAGGTCCTCACAAACGATACGTGCACTAAGGCTGACTTTGACTTCCTCATGCTCCAATCTCCTGTAGAATTACACTGCTGCTATTAAAGGCACAAGCACCATGCCTGATGCAATGTTGCTTTTCCTCATATACAATGTACTTAACAGTCATGGAAAATGTCCTATTAATTTCAATTTGTGTGTAGAGCTACATTTGATTTCTATATTTGAATGTTGTCCTAAGACTCTAGTTAGATTATCATTTGTTGTTATGAAGGGGCTCCATTGAACATTGGATGTTGATGTCATATCCATTACATGTTTGGAAACTTCAGCAGACAAGTGACAATCACTATCCAGATAACTGCATTGAGCAGGTTTAATCTCATCATCAAGAGAGCATCAAAGACCTTCATCCCAGGAGCCAGTTCCAGTGTATTACACACCTGGGGATAGCTGTTCTTTGCTACTTTCTCAATTCTTTGTTCCACATTTCTGTCCCCTTCCATTCTTTCAAGCCCCTAACACCAAATAAGAGAGAAAAAAGATTAAAGATGCAAGGAAAGAGATATCTGAATAAAGTTAGGGATTTGAAAGGGGGTGGCACTATCATTAAACTATTTCCTGCTGATTAGGGGCACTGAGTTCTTTGGAGCAAGTTTAATCTTCTCCATCAGAATACCTAATTTCTTCTTCCTGATGTTTTTTCTTTTATGTACACAACTACTTAACATATCACAACTAACAACCAACTAACAACACATCATGCATCTAAGGCCCCTAGCATTTATATAAACTTTTAAAAGCCCCCAGAATTCCAAATGTCACAGCATTTCAGAAAGTATCTGCAGCTGGCAAAACCACACCCTTGCTTGAGCACTGACAGAACATAGTCAGCTGCTGTGGACAATCTGAAGTATTCCATATTCCCATATCCCACACCTTGAATTGAAGTGAAAACATCATCTTATTTGTGTTTCTTAAAGAAATCAATATTCTCATCAAAACTGGGATCCATGATACAGGCAGTGGCTTCTAGGAAAATAAGGGTCACAGAACTCACTTCTAAGGTCATAAGAGGCTCAGGGATTCAATGACAACCAAGAGAAAGCACTGAAATCAAAAGGCCCAGTGAATCAAATGAGATACGAAAGACTGCTGCCAATATGATGTGGCATGTCATCTTAGAATCAGTTTTAAACATGAAGAAATAGCACACTCCAGCAGTGACAAGCATGACAGGTAATACATGAGCCCATAATGCTTGCTTCCTGATAATATACAGGATCTGGATAGTAAGTGCACATATCACAGTTACAGAAAGACATAGGTCTGGAGGTCTCTCCCTCCTGCTGTGGAAATCAAGGGCCTCTTTTTTGAATGTTAACAGGTAGCTTTCTTGAACATGAATTTTATTTCACATCCAAAAATGGAAACTGAGTATTTGAAAGTTCCAATATGCTGGAAACTGAGTACAGCGTATATACAAAGATTATTTCAGGAAAGAGATGTGGTGGTCTAAAAAGCCTAAGTGGCTATACCTCAGTTGTGTCCTTTCAGAGGTATAGATTGAGATTCAGGAATCTAGGGTCTCTCCGAAGACCATTATATCATTTTACACTTGTTCTTCAGTGGATTCTTAAGCTGGAAAATATTAATGTGCCTTCAGATGGCTTTTCCTAAGTGCGTAGTTGATGAAGACAGAATACACGATAGGTATGTGCTACATAGAGAGTACTCAGTGATGACATTGGAATCAATCTCTGCACATAGATGATGAACTTCCTGCAAAGATGTAGGTAGAAGATTCAGTGCTCACAGCTACAGTATCTCCCGAATTCTTCAGACCTTGAATGGTGCCTAAAAGGTCATGCGCAGCTTGTAACAGATCACAGCAGGCCAAAATGGTTCCATGAGGGGAGGTTTATTAAGAGGGTGGGAGAGCAGGAGAGAGAGAGAAGAGTAGAGAGGGTAGAGGCCGACCATGACCACGTGGAGAGAGGGGGAAGGGAAGGGGGAAGGGGAGACAACAACCTGCAGGTGTGGGGTGGAGGCAAGCAAGAGAGAGAGGAGGGGCCAAGCAGCCCCTTTTATAATGGGCAGGGCTACCTGCCTGTTGGCAGGTAACTGTGGGGCAGAGCATACCTGGCCACTGCCAGGTGACTGTGGAGGTGGAGTTTAACAGATTACTAACAGTGCCACCAATATATTGTTAAGGTTTCTTTTCTTTCATTGGTTCACATGTGGATTTTTTTATACTTTATCACCTCTCCATATCCCAATCTCCTCCTTCATTTCCCAGAAATCCTACTCAAATTAAGCACCTCTTCTTCAATTATTATTGTTATATAAGCTCACATATATTCATTTATTTATATGTAATATCTAATACAATCTCTATGCCATATAAATACAGTCTGTGGAATTAACTGTAAGGAAAATATACCTGTTAAGATCAGATGTGTATACATATTTAGTGTTTCTCACATGTATATATGCTTATGGTAGACCACTGGGGATGGATATTTTTTCAGCAGTCTGGTCCTTATAGAAAACTAAATTGCTCTTTTTCAGTAGCCATTAACTGCCTATAGCTCATCATGTAGGGGTGGGGCTATATGAGATTCCCTTAAAGTTCATTGCTATGACACTAGGTCTATTCAGGCAACAAGATGGTTGAAATATCATGTGTGTGATTTTCCTGTCTTCTATAGAGGACATTATCTTGTCCAGAACTATGGCCTGGTTCTCTGGCTTTTAGAATTTTTCCATCCTTATCCTGTGATTTTCTTTCCAGGAGAAAAATTGCTTACCTATAGGGATTGTATTGTAGATCACAACATGTTTAAAAGGAAATTTAATCAAACTGTATTCTCACGTTTCTTTCCAAATTCTTATCCTTCATTTTCCATTAAGGATATTTTCAGTTTTATTCCTCATGAGGGTACGTTTACATAAGTGCCATGCACACCTATGACGTTTTGATGCTGATTCTTTCCCCTTCACAGAGTGGCAATGCTTGTGATTTCTATCACCAGAAATTCATTTTTCCTGCTTTCTATATTCACAGAAGTGAAAGTCCACAGTTCATATTGCAAACAAGAGACCCACTGAACACTTCCAGTGTCTAGATTTATCTATGCTTTTTAACTAGTAATGCCTGAAACTTGACAAGGTTTATCATTTCATATATTGAATTAAATCCACTTTTAATGATCATACATATAACTATTATAAATATTTGTTGAAGAAATGATTTTTATTATGATTTTTGTTCCTCTTTGATAAAAGTCTAGAGGGGAGTCTAATGGTAAGTTATATTTAACTACATGGGCTTTGCCTGAAATGTACTGAGAAGAGGTCTTACCTGGATAGTCAAACTGCAGTCTCATCACACAACTCTGTGAGGCATTGAAGTGTTAGTTAATTTTACATGCATTTTAAAGATACTGCAACAGTGAGTCTCATTTACATATTCTTTCAATGAAGGTTGATATTCTACTTTTATTGCCACTTAAATTTTGTTTGTCTTTTAAATTGACTTGTAGAATTTACATATGTATCTCTCAGAACATTGAATATTTCTTTCTACTCTATATATTTAATTATTATTTATTTTAGAAAAGTATGTTAAATTTTAACTTTATACTCCTTTTCTCTGAGAAAAGATGCTTATACCAAATTTTATTATAGAGACTTTATGATTATGGCTTTTATTACATACCCAGAGTCTTCTCATATTGATTGAGTACATGATGCATGTTCAGCTTTATATTTTTGCGTGAACATCTGGTCATTTTCTGTTACAGCTTTCACATAGAAGCATACCACACTCATACAGGAGCCTACATTCAAGTGTCATTTTAGTTTCATTCTGTAAAAATCAAAGTCATCACAAGCAACTTGAAGAAGGAGGAAATTATTTGGTCAGAATCCATTGTAGAGCAAAGTCAAGGTGGGAACTCGAGCATGAACTTGAAGCAGTAACCATACAGGCATTCTGCATGCTTGCATAGCCTTGAGGTAAGCTGGCTTTCATGTACAGCTCAAGCCCACCTATCTATGCATATTGCCACCCATAGTGGACATGAGCCTATTACATGGGTTAATCATCAAGATAGCATCTCACAGACATGCACATAAACCAATCTAATCTGGTTAATTCCTCAATTTAGGCTTTTATTCTCAGGGAGTCTAGATTGTTTCAAGCTTGTCCTGAAGGTAACTAGAACAGATATAAATAAGATGATGCCATGGTATTCTACCAAGAGGTTTGAAACCACTTTATTACTGAGATAATGGGGATTTCCTGGTAGAACAGAGTCATATTCCTGATGTGACTTACAACATCTTTTGAGATAGGGGATGACAAGGTATATGCAGTTTGGGATTAGGGATTGAAGAAGAATAAAGTGTCCTGTTCTTGTCGGAGAAAGGTCCAGGTATGTACCTCCTGGTGCCCAGATCTCAGCAGAGTAAGAATCTAGGAGAAAACAAAGTTCCTGGTTGTCAAACATGAGATTCTGGAGTCAGACCTGCTACATGATACACAATTTTTTAAAAGAAATAAAGTTCCCTTCTGCATTACTCTGCCACTTGCAAACACCCATGTGTTTGCACACATGATCTTGGTCTCTTCACATTCTTCTATGCATTTTTTTTCACTGAAAACAAAACCTTGACAATATGGCTTCATAGTAAGCCTCTAACTTAGACAAATCTTTCCTGTTCTCTTTTAAAATAAGTTTGATTATATTATGTACATTGATTTTTCCACATGGACTTTAGAGTCAATTTGTTAATTTTTACACAAAAGGAGATATAAGTTTGATTGATACTAAATGGAATTTATAGGTTAATTTGGGTAAAATAGCTCCCTTCGTAGTGAAATTGCCAATCTATAATCACATTATGGCTCAACATTCATTTATGTCTTCTTAGATTATTGATTTTAAGACTTTGTCTCTTTTTTATAATTGGCAATTAACAACATGCCTTCACTCCTAAGCACTCCTCTGGCTGAATAGCACAAATTCTGATGAATGCTCTCATTATCCCTGGTATAAATCATATACTCACCAGCACACACAGTCCAGTCACCCACATCCACACAAACAGCCACTCTGAATCCCCTTGTGTCAAAGACTGTTTACCGAAAGTGTGTTACTAGAGTTTAGGTTACTAGCCACCTTTAAAGTTACCCATGGCTCATTTCCAATCTAACATGCTGTGCCTACAGAATATTTTAGGAAAAGCTTCAAACTGTAAAACTTTTGAAGCCCATTTAATAGCCTGGATATGATTTTTAAGTGAAAGTTCCCTGTGCATTTTCTTATAATTGGATAATTAGACATGGTTTTTTCTTATTCTCTGTCAGGTCATATTTAATAACAGTACAGCAAAATCTTCCAAATATTTACTCCATTTTTCTTTATGATTGTATGCCTATGCAATAAAAGGGCTATACTCTGCCAAGATGCTCAATTATGAGTGTCAGCATGACTTTATTATACATATGTTTTAAATTTCAATCATTCTTGCCATATATTTAAGATTGATCATACCATGCACACCCAACTGTCATTCACAGATAACATTGAATATTCTGTGAATCTATTCCTACTTAACTGTGTATGTGCAAGTTTATGTGAGTAAATGAGTGAATCTGAGTGTATGTGTGAATGTGTGAGTGAGAGTGCATGTGTGTGTATGTATGTGTTTGTGAATGAGTGTGACTGTGTGTATGTGAGAGTGTGTTTGAGTGTATGTGTATTGTGGGAGATATTTAAAAATGGCTACACCTGATCTCGCTTGTTTACGGAGTAGCCATGTTCCCTCCTAGCCTATATCTGAGGCCACGAGCTGTGGCATTGTGTTCTAGCTGCCTCTTGGCTCAGGACACTTGCTCAGGCAGCTAGTTACACTGGCCCTGCCACCCATAAGACACCAGCATGAAAGATCTGCAGAGCCATCTTCCTTGCTGTCTCCATGAGGTAGGGCTGAGCCCAGACTATCCTGCCTTACACGCAGGCCCAGTAGAAATGAGATGCTAACGCTTAGATCATCCAAAGGCTTTATATATTTGGTAACGCTCAATAACAAGATGCCTACACAATTAGAGGTGTAACTCAATATCCAACCTAGATATATCAACTACCATTGACTGGTAAAGACACGCGGATGTCTGGTACCATGTTCTCCTCTCTTTCTCATAGCTCCTCCTCTTCCTTTTCCTCTTCATCTTCTTACTCCTCCTCTTCCTTTCATTACTCCTCCCACCTTAGCTTCCCCCAACTTACGGGAAATTATCCTCTACATATGTGTGTTTGAGTGAGTGTGTATAAGTAAGTGTATGCGTGCATGAGTGTGTGTGCGTGTGTGCGTGCGTGCGTGTGTGTGTGTGTGTGTGTGTGTGCGTGTGTGTGTGTGTGTGAGCATGAGCAAAAAATGGTATGTTCTGCCTGGAAGTGCAGGTATGGATGCTAAAGGGCAACTCTAAGTGTTTTCTGTTTGTTCTCCACCTTATTTTTTGGGATAGTACTACAGTACCTGACACTTACCACTTTGTTTAGGCTACGACGGGCTTCAGAGAGCCCTCAGGATGATTGACCTGTCTTTCAACTCTACTTCCATACCCATAGTGCAGGCATCTATCACCCAGACCCTGTGTTTACATGGGTTCTGGACGCAAGAACTCAGATCCTCATTGTTGAGGAGTAAGCATTTTTACCCCCTGACGTAAGCTCAGCGTCAGAAGTGTCTAACTGGAAACCAGAGTAGACCTTTGAGTCCAGTGTTCTCATCCTCTCTCACTCTTTTCGCCTTTTCCTTGTCTTCCACGGCAGCACCGTGGACATCTCTGCCTGTAAAACGGAGTATGCCATCTATGAACATGCCTAGCTCCTGTTTTTCTACTTTTACCTTTGTTATCTAAGCTCTTTTCTTCCTGTATTCTGCCCTGACGTGTGTCCTTTCGTTTCCTGTGGCACTTTTTTTTTTTTTCTGTGTTATGATTAGATATCCATAGCTGTTTCTGCTGACTGTTCTTTTTTAATTTTTGCTCCTTCAGTTGCAGCACACACTGGAAAATGTGCCCAGGCCTGGTTTTCATTTTAATAATCACTTCTCATATTTACTCACATTTTCTTGGTCTGTTGTTGGTTTGTGGTATTTAGATTCTATCAAGCTCTTAGATAGGGTGTAAACTTCTCAGTCCAGGGCTTGGTTCTCACTAAGAAGATGGAAACCTGAGGATGAGGTTAGAAATCCAGTGTTCTAATCCTCTATGATTATATATGTCTGACTCCAAATGTCTGACAGTTCTCCATAGACTCCTACCATTTACTCCCTTTGTTTTCTTAGACCTTGGAATAATTTAGTACTCTGTGGAGGATGTTTGGGGCATTCTTGTGTGTATTTAAGGACTCTTGTTTGTGTTGCTTAACTCTCAGCCTTCTGTTCTGTGTTTCTAAATTATTCTCAGATCTTCACTACACAAATAAAATCTTGCTGTTTGAGAACTAACTAGACCCAAATACACGTGGAAGGTCTGTACTTGTAAGTTCCTCCCTTTGTTCTTCCATTTCCAGCCATTTGATTTCTACACACTATTGTTCATCCTGCAAAACCTTCAGCAAAATATTTTTAGTGTTTTGTCTACAAATTTTAGTATCTTTCAGTACACAACCTAATTTCCCATTATCAGATGAAAGAAATCTTTGTTTACAGCCACATTGATAATATCTTAATTATTATTTTCTCTCAGGGAAACCATAAAGGTTCATTACTAAGTATTTTGAAACACATAATGATAAAGGAAACCCCAAACTTGTTCTAGTTTCACTAATGATAAATAGTTTACATGTGTTCATTCTATTTTTTATTTGCACATAAACACATATATTTATGAATGAAATTCGGAAAATTATATGGATATTGGTGTGTTCTTACATAAAAATATTGCTTTAGCATATGCATATTTTCTTTCATATATGTTAATTTTTTATATTTGTAAAACTATTTTCAATCATAGTGCTAATAACATCACATAGTACCATGTAATTAACTATGTTTCATATATACTGGTGTATAATATTAAGTTTGTAATTTCTCTTGGGAAAACTGATGATAAATGTCTGTACACAACATTTCCTCTATATTTCTTTTTAATTTTCCGTCTTTCTACAGAATGCATTGTAAACATATTTTCTCTATATCTTTGCTTATCTCTTCTTCTTCCCCTAAACTCAAGGGGAGCTAGTGACAGGTAATGACTGATGGAAGAAGGGGATCATAGTCCTTAGTGCTCTGTGTTCAAGCCAAGAACTTTACACCCAGGTTCATGTAGGCAACAAAATAAGTGCAGTGGTCCACAAATGAAAAAGAGATAGACATGAAAACAGGAGGAGGGAATGTTACCATTTATGTTCATTGCAGATAACCAGTTCACCACTGACTTACAAGAGCCTAGTCCTAGCCCCCATCCTGCTATGTACTGCACCATGAGCATTAGTCTCTTTCTACATTAGGCTTGCTTCTGACTGTTGCAATTTTAACTCAGTTTCCAGTGTTCCCAAGCAGGTATTGCTCTCCATAAGTCGGTTGTAGTTTTGAATGAAGCACTAGTTCTTAGAATATGTCTCTGCCATCTCAGCTACATAATTTCAGACAACTGGGTAAAATGTTTACTTTTACCACTGAGTATGTTTCCCTTCCTGGTCTTCCCTTCCTCTCTGTTTCTTCTCTGTCCTCCACTTTGACATTATCCTTTCTCATCCTTTTTACTTTTCATTCTTCCTCATAGTTTGTTGGTTCTGCAATGTGAACCAAGACTCACTTATGCGACTCAGTGTTGGGGGCCAGGCTCAGCACTTCTTCTTTCTTCTTGATTCTCTCTTGATGTAGTGGAAGGAGATCTTTGGTGAGATTGTTTGATCTTGAAGATACTTAGGGTTGCTGTTTAATAATAAAATATGTACCTATCTTAAGTCTAAGTCACTTTGCTGCTGTAGCTGACCTGCCTGTCTAAGATCCTCTGAGCCCAGAAACTGTAGTTTCTGGCATTTAGCAACTCATCATAAAAGGGGTTTAAGTAAGGTAGCCTTTATTCTATCTTCACAGGAACTGCTTGGCTCTAACTGCTAGTTGATCTTTGACGGATATGCAGCAGCGATTCTCCCAAGTTATAAGCACATTTGGACCCGAAATATTGGGAAAGTCCCAAGGAATTTAGATCCCATTTGACTCAGTAGAAAAAGAGGAACAATAAGAGTAGGTAGAAGAGGGAGACGGGTTGTTGACCAGAGATTATTTGTGTACTTTTTAAATTTTGCATTTTGGATTTTTTTTTGTTTTGTCCATTTTGTATATGCTATGGTGAGAGTGAAGGAGTGAAAGTGCAGGTGTCCAAGCTCTCCGTCTCTCAGGTGTCCAGGCTACTTTCACCATGTGCACTCAGGAGGAAGGTAATTCAGGGTGTCATGTTTGGTCACAAGTGCCTTTTACCTCAAGTTATCCAGTCCATCCCATTTCTTTTTAAATTTTACTGTTGTTATTGAAGAAAAGAGAGTTGAAAGATATTAAATCACTTCTAAATTCTGTATCTCATAGTTATTCTTTTCATAAACATGATAACCACTTTCTTTGTATCCTAAAGGTTTTTCTATGCAATATTAATCTGTATTCTTTTTATGCAAACTTATTCTGACAGCAACAGTGGGTTCATATGACTCATTCCTTACTTATTAAAAATAATTTGGAGAAAATTCAAGCAGCAGAATTTGTTAGAAAGTAAAGAGACATCTGTAAGATGCTTACAGTTCCAACTTGATTTAAGCTTTAAAGTAATTTACCAAAGGAGCAAACAAATGCTTCCTCACTGACATATCTTGAAATTCAAAGTACATGCTGGGTATGAATAGATACCTCACACTCCTTCCTAAAAGACCCATTCTGCAAATAAAAATGCACATGCTAAGAGATTTTCATTTGAATGAGAACAAAAAATTCTGAGAGCTGAAGTGTGCTAAATTGATTTTTGGGTGGAGAGCATTGATGTTAACCTTCTCTAAACACACACACATACACTCACAAGCACACTCTCACACAAACACACAGGCACACAGAGAAACACACACCCTCACACCTCTCACACACAGTCATATACTCACACATGCACACTTTTACACTCACACATCCATACACACTCACATACATACATACACACACAGACATACACTTACACATATGCACACACATACATGCACATATTCTCACACTCACATACACACTCTTATATACAAACTCACACAGGCATACACATAGGCACACACACTCACAAATATACACCCACTCACACCCAGTCAGAGACACACACACACTAAAACATACACATACACACAAACACACACACACACCTACCAACATTCACTAGCTCATTCACACACACTTATACCCACAGACACAGACAGACACAGACACAGACACAGACACAGACACACACACACACACACACACACACACACACTTGTTTTTTAGATATCAGACTACCTTTAGTACACTGTCATCACTTACTTCTTCCTGGATGGTACTTAAGAGAATGATTGATATGACCTGGAAGTACATGATGGGCCAATACATTCAACATGGTGACTAAGAAATCAGTTAATCTGTGACAAGAACATAGGACAGACAGTAAAATAGGGACAAAAAAAATTACTGTCTGAATGCTTCATGAGTTTATAGTAGATTGCTCCAAGTTCCTTGAATATTTAAGAAAAAATTATGAAATTACTTAGAAGTGACCTTTCTCCTCTGTTTATCTTGCAGTGAGTGATGATATTTTATAAGGAAAAAGATAAATGTTAGAAAATGTGGTAACCTACTCATCCTTTATTGCAAGTGGTACCTATCTTACATTATGGACTTTTAACAAAATGATTCATATAATATTTCTCCAAGACTTTATGGGAGGAGATAGAAAACACCTCACTCCACAGTTCTTTTAAAAACAGTATGACTGTAGCTATAACACAGAAAACATACCTTTTGTAAGGTAAATTGAAAGCTGATTTTTTGTTTGTTTGCTTGCTTGTTTTTTTTTAAAAAAACTCTATTGTATTCAAAAGATTTTTTGGTGAAGTCCTTGCTTATTTTATTAGATAGACCTCTTAAAATTATATAACATCTGCTTTTTAAAATCTCTCAGTTTAAATGTAGACTCTCATTGAAAAATCTGTTTTTTACTCCTCTGGGGAAAAAAACATACTTCTGTGGGTCACAATATAAGTTAAATTATATTGGATTATGCTCCTAGTGTTAATCAGCTACAGAGTCCTATCCCAGCATGTACAGATTGTAGGCTTGATACAAAACAGTACAAAAATATATTAGATTAAATCAATTGACATGAATTTCTGTCTCATACAATGAGTCGGAGAAGTGGAATTCCTGGGGGCTGCCCCCACAGTACTGTTCTTCAGTACTTGGCCTTAATTTTCAAGATTCCCTTATATCTGAGATGGTAGTACTATCATGGCACCAGAATTCTATTTCAGAAGAGAACAAATAGGGAGCCACCTCAGTGACGCTCTACTCTCAGGCCACATCTGAGTACTGCAGATGCTAGACATGGAGACGTCCTAACTTGTCAATATTTTTGTGACAGACATAATGAATTGTGTAAAAAGAGCTGTAAAAGTTGATCACTCTGGCTGTGTACTAACAATCCCCTGCCTTCATCCTCTCTTCTTTCTTTCTGTCAATCAGTTTGTTCAGCTAATTTGTGTTCTGGGTACTTTTATGTTGGTTTAATAGACATACATCAGATGTATATCAAGTAACACAAATAGTCTGCAAGGTAGTTTCCATCCACATATTCAAATGATGTAGGTTTAAAATTCAACTCACATGTCATGCTTTTAATTTTTCATCAGATATAAGGTGGGAAGTTTGAAAGTGCTAAGGAGAGCCAGACAAATACCTCACAGGTTGGGGTAAACAGGAATTCATTATAGACTAAACAACAATGTAGACAAGATATTAAATAAGAGTTGACTGCAAGATCTCTACATGGTAGAAAGTTCTAAAAATGTGAGTTTGTTTGTGCACACTAACCCGTCCTAACCTGTGGTTTATTCACGGGAAAGCTGATGCCTCTTGAGTGATGCTCATGAGAACAACCACAAGGAGCTCTTGAGAAAGGCCTTCTGGATCATGAAAGAATTTTGTACTTTTAGCAAAATAATAATGATAATAGTAAAAATGTCATGAAATAGTTTAAGAACCATTTTTTTATACTTAAGATCATTGGAAGAGTCTCTAAACACTGATCTGAGTATAATATTAAAATTACTAAAAAGTACATAATTAAAAAACAATTTTTTCCTAAAAAGTAAAGTAAAAACAAAACAACAAAAAAGAAAGTAAAAAAACAAAACCGTGGCTACAGAAAAGTAATGTAAATTTGAATTTTGGATAAGAAGTAGAACACCCTACCTAAGCAGAGATGTGATTGATAAACGTGATCATTGACTATAATTCTTTTATATCAATTATTCTCATGATTTTTGTGTGCAGAGCCTTGAAAGTATAATTGGGAAAATAAATTTTTGGAGTTCAGTGTTTAAACTGATGGCTTAATATACATGTGCATCAGTTTGAGCTGTTTACCAAACAAATGTCATTTGAGTGTAAGCAAGATGGAACATGTATTTGAAGCTATTTGGATTGTCTTGTAACTATCTAATGCAGGAGAAGATTAGGTTAATAAAGACCTAAGCATTCACTGTGTATTACATCATCCAGACACAGCACTCATCAGCACTCATCAGAAGCAAAAACAGCTTCATAAAGGGTCTTGAGTCCCAGTGGGCAACTCTATAGTTTAATGGATATGATTTGATCATTAATTTTGATATTTTAATAATATATTAGAATTTACATACATATATTCAGCAGTGATTCTGTAAATCTGTTTAGAGTGACCTGTGATGACATCACAAAAAAATTTTATATTGTATTTGTTCAGGTTTAAATACTACTAAGAATATTTTTAGCCTCTGCTTATCATTGATGCTAACCTAGAGGTGTAAACGTGTATTTTAGTTGGGAGAACTCCAATATTCTTTTCTGTCTTTCCATAATTTTCAGTCACCTTACAAATAGGTGAGGTGGCAGCTTCAGAATCCTTGCAGAATCCTTGTCTCCACACAGCTTCATCTCCTATTAGGATCACTTGGCCATGACATTCACGTCAGACTATAATATGTTTCTGAAAGATCATTCATTCTCTTTGAATAGAGGAAGGACTACATCCCTCAGTGCAATCTTCCTCCCTCCTTCCCACTGTAACTCAAAAAAAAAGTACATACAGGAGGTTTCCAATTGTTTTCTAGGAAACATGGAGAAATCGAAAAAGCTTAGAGTTGAAACTGAAATAATAAATAGGGAGATAAATTACTGAGTTTTTGAGAGATTGACAAACAAGTGCCTCATGGTTTCTACTCTGCATAGCAGAGGAAAGGAGCTCTCATGCTTTTAAACTGTGTCACACTCCTGCTTCTGCTGTGATTGGTACCTCCTGTTACTACCCACCTGCAAGCACAAAAATGGTTCTGGTAAAATGAGCAAAGATACTCACTATGATTTATTCTGCTTTTCTTCTTTGGTTGAAATGGCACAAATCATAGGTCTCTATTTTTTTTTCTTCCAGATCTCTAATTATGTGGGTCTGTAATTTTGTCCAGAAGCTTTAAAATGTATTGAATATTGAAAACTCAGTACAGTACATTTTCAATTTGCCTTCTTCATACATTTTTAAATATCAAAATGATTAGGTCAGGCTTAGGACCCATTCTCTCAGAAAGTCCATGATTAAAATGCTCACCCTGTGGCTGGCTGTGAGATAATGAAGCAGTCAACACACCTTTAGAATTTCATGAAGAAGGAAGGAAGAGGTGACCGATCTCTACCTTCTCTGTTGCCTAACTGATGTGTGCATGAAGTTTGGGTAATATAATACATATTCATGCTGACAGCTAATTTTCAGGCTAATGCAATTCAAAACAGAAAAGATAATGAACCCTAAAAAATCCAGAGTTAGTAAACGGAAGTGCTGACAGACTCTTAACTCTAATAGCTATGCTATTGGGCACCACAAAAATAACAAAGCTAATTTTAATGAAGATTTGAAAGTAGATGAGGCATCTATCTTCAGTAATTATGGTGCTTCTGAAGGACCAATATCTAAATGGAATTTAAACCATTTAAATGTCCCAAGGGAAGGAACAATTGTAGAAATAATTTTTTCTCAGCCTGTGTTTCATATAAGTACAGGAATATGGTAAAAGTATTCAGTCCCATACAAAACTCAGATGAATTCCAAATGTAAGCATACCATTCTTTTATCAGTTTAACATCAAATCTAGTTGAAATATACTTAGATGGTAATGTCTGCATCTGATTCTATTGCTATAACAAAATGGCTGTGACTAGAAACATAAAAAAATAAAAAAAACAATAACAAACAAACAAACAGATTCATTTATCTCAAAGTTCCAGAGATTGAAATGGATTAAACAAGCATTTGCTTGGCTCTTGCCTCAAGGAAGTTGGTTTTACAATGGTAGGAAAACACAGAGATAGAAGTACTCGTACAATATCAAGAAAGAGAACAAATTAACTTCACAGAACTGATTTAATCCATTGTTGAGTAGAGCTCCATGACTATGACATAACTCTGACTCTTTCTGTGTATATATACATAGTATGTATATATTTTGTCTCTGTATGTACGTATACAGATAGACATATATACAGAGAGGGGGAGGGGGGGAGGGGAAGGGAAAGGGGACAGGAAATGGGAGAGGGAGGGAGAGAGAAAGAAAGGAAAGAGAGAGAGAGAGAGAGAGAGAGAGAGTTGGAGTTCTTCAACAGTAGCATAATGACGAAGATGATTTGAGAATACGAGACTTTGCTAAGCAAACTTTAACCTTATCTTACCTATACCACATGATTCTAGGATTTTTTGTCTTAAAAAATACATTTTATATACCTTATTTATACCAACATTGTCCCCTATTAACTTTTTAAAATGTATGTTTAGTGTCTCGGTGACACTTTGTCAAACTTCTCTTCCCACTTTGAGGGTCAGGTACATTGAATACTGATAGATATTTTATATGTCTTGAGATATACCAATTAATCTATCTATCTGTCTATCTGTTTATCATCTATGTATTTATGCATCTATCATCTATTCTATATCATATATGATATATACTATGTATATTTATACTGCACTTATTAACTGTCTATATATTTATCATTTTTGTATTAGCTGTCTATCTACCTGTCTGTAACTGTCTATCTGTCTATCTATCTATTGAACATCCTACCTGTCTTGGAGATAGATCTCTAGTCTATCATTAAGATATATAAAGGAAAGATTAAGAAAGAGTGATCATGCTAAATATAGGTTATATCATTTCACAGACAGACATGAAATTAAAAAGTTATTCTTATGGCACAGATATTGCTTTTTTCTGCTTGATTGTCTTTGTGGTGTCATGCCTTTTCCACTTTGATGGGCTAAGCTTCTTTGGTTTATTCACATCCAAACACAATGATAATGTCTCTAACATAAAAATTAGTATCAGAAGTGTGGTCATTGTTTTGAATAAACTTCATTATCTTGTTATTAAACACTTGGGAGATAACTAAGACAAAAAAAAAAAAAACAGAGAACGGGATGAGAAGTAGGATAGATAGCATGCTGTAATCAGACCTTAATTATGCATATGTGCAACATGGAGTAAGAAAGATAAGAAAAGCCAAAAGATCCCGCTCATGAGATCTCACATAGGATTAGGGCTCCATTCGTCATTAGACTAGAGTCCATTCATATTTTTATGCAGCACAGAATCTTCCTACATTTTGTCAGAATTTGCATGAAGATGTATTTTAAAGTAGAGTTATTTTCTGGGAGTAATATTAAAGCTTCCTGATTATCACTAGTGACTTTAGTCATTGCTGTAGTGAGATATGGACATGCAAAAGAAAACATGAAATAAATGCAATTTGGATTAGGGAATTCTATGGAGAGTTGAAGATGTGGAGGGTTTTATTTTGGAGAGATTCCAACAATGAAAAAGGAAGATAGAAAAATCTGCTTTTCCCACAAATTCAAAGGAAAACAAGGTGAATCACGGTTATTGAATAAAAGTAGAGGCAGAACACAGAAACACTCTTTATTACTGTTTCTTAAGAAAGTCTGTGCTATGACACTCTCCCCACCATTATGGTACTTGAAACGCCAAAACTGGGAGATGTACTCAATATTTTCCTTCTGTTGTTTTCTGTGATTCTGTTACATGAGTAAAACTTTTGCTAGTACAAATGGTTTATTCCCTTAATATGATTTTCCCTGATAAAAATGTGAACATTTCTCTTTCCTTTTAATAAGATGGGCAGCCAAAACTGTAGTCTCACCTAATTGCCTCTTTCATACCCCAGTTTCCTGAGTTAGAGTCTGAGGTAAATGGAGATTTAGGAAGAATATCTAGAAGACAGAAATTTATTTCTCATGACATATTCCTTTTGTGTCTCATGAAGGTTTTTTGTATGATATTACCATGTTCATAGTTATGACTGACATGTGAATAAGAATAGATAAAGAAAATATTTTAATCTTTTAGGGGGCCAAAGATCAGAAATGGGAATAGGGACTTGTCCACTCTTGAAATGGAAAGATTCTTGAGAATATCATCCTGACTGAGGTAATCCAGTTCCAAAAGAATATGCATGGTATATACTCACTAATACGTGGATGTTAGTCATAAAATACAGTAACTATGCTACACTCTACAGACCACAAGGAGTTAAACAAGATGTTTCTGATTTACACTAACATTTAGAAATGGGTTTGCAGAGGACATGTGACTTGTGCCTGTTATTGATATCTTTTATTTTATTGTGGTGCACTCAAGGCAGAACTGACCTAGAACTTCACTCTACAATTAATTAGGACTCTAGAATTTGGCTTGCATGAACAGTCTTTTCTTCTAAAATCAAACTGAAGGGCAACACATTGTATTTAATTGCCATGTCTTCATACCTTCTTGCAACCTTTTGTTCCCCCCGTTTTTTTTTTTTGATCAATTGGACCTTTTTTGTATGTCACTGAAACATCAGGTGTATAAATCTCTCTAATGTTTTTCATTATCAGGTTGGGATCATGAATTTTTTGAGCATCATTTTAGAGATGCAAAGTATCATATAAACATATCTAACCATTTCATGGGCAAGGTATTTATCTGTCAAGGTGGCTTGTTTGTTTGTTTGTTTGTTTGTTTGTTTTTTGGATGATGAACTTGATCAAATGGTTATGTAGTGTGTGTCATGTATCTCACTTCTAAATGTATTCAACTCCATCTTTCTCTTACTCTTTGAAGGAGAATTATTAAAATCAAAGAGCATTCAAGCAGTTTGGTGACACACATTAACAACCTCGGTCTCATTAGAACAAATGAATGGCATTCTTTGTAATTTTTCTGAAAAAAAATTGCTTCCTGGCTCAAATTGATGAGGTAAATCATTTATTTGTAGCAAGACAGATTCAGAGGCATTTGCTATATGCTTGCTTATAATCCAGGACTCATTGTCTCACTCCAGTTGTGTCCCCTCTTCTCCTTATGTCTGTCTGTTAATGCTTTTTTTTTCTTTTTTTTTTTCCTTTTTTTTTTATTGGATGATTTATTTACATTTCCTATGTTGTCCCCTTACCCCATCCCCCACCACCCCCTCGGAACCCCCAATCCCCTCGCCCCTCCTCCTTCTTCTCTGTGGATGTAACCTCTATCTACACCCCCCCACTCCCACCTCCCCACCCTCAAAATTCCCACCCCCTGGGGCATCCAGCCTTCATGAGGTCAAGGTTCTCTTCTTCCACCTATGCCCAGCAGGGCCCTCCACTTTTACATATTCAGCTGAAGCCCTGGATCCCCCCCTAAGTGCTCCCAGGCTGGTGGTTTAGACCCTGGGAGCTGTGGTTGGTTGGTATTGTTGCTCTCCTCATGGTGCCACAAACCCTTTCAGCTCCTTCAGTCTTCACTCTAACTCCTCTATTGAGAACCCCATGATCAGTTCAATGGCTAGTTGTGAGCATCTGCCTCTGAATATGTCTGACTCTTGAAGGCCTCTGAGGAGATATCCATATCAGGCTCTTATCAGCATGCACTTCCTGTCTTCCACATCAGCATCTACCTTTGGTGATTGCACATGGGATAGATACTCAGGTGGGGTGGTCTTGAGACGGCCCCTCCTTCAGTTTCTGTCCCTCACTTTGTCTCCATATTTGCTCCCTTGAGTATTTTGTTGCTCCTTCTAAGAAGGACCGAATCACCCTCACTTGGTCTTCCTTCTTTATGGGCTTCATGTGGCCTGTGAGTTGCATCTTGGGCATTTCAAGGTTCTAGGCTAATATCCAATAATCAGTGAGTGAATACCATGTGTCTTCTTTTGTGATTGGCTTACCTCACTCAGGATGATAATTTCTAGTTCCATCCATTTACCTAGGAACCTCTCGAATTCATTGTTTTTAATAGCTGAGTAATACTCCATTGTGTAAATATACCACATTTTTTGAATCCATTCCTCAGTTGAAGGACATCTGGGTTCTTTCCAGCTCCTGGCTATTATAAATAAGGCTGCTATGAACATAGTTGAGCATATGTCCTTGTTATATGTTCGAGCATCTTCTGGGTATATGCCTAGGAGTGGTATAGCTGGATCCTCGGGTAATGCTATGTCCAATTTTCTGAGGAACCGCCAGACTGATTTCCAAAGTGGTTGCACCATCTTGCAGTCCCACCAACAATGGAGGAGTGTTCCTCTTTCTCCACACCCTCGCCAGCATCTACTATCACCTGAGTTTTTAATCTTAGCCATTCTGACTGGTGTGAGATGGAATCTCAGGGTTGTTTTGATTTGCATTTCCCTGACGACTAAGGATGCTGAACATTTCTTTAGATGCTTCTCGGCCATTCGAGTTTCTTCCGTTGAAAATTCTTTGTTAAGCTCTATACCCCATTTTTTAATAGGGTAATTTGGTTGTCTGGAGTCTAATTTCTTGAGTTCTTTGTATATATTGGATATTAGCCCTCTATCAGATGAAGGATTGGTAAAGATCTTTTCCCAATTTGTTGGTTGTCGTTTTGTCCTATTGACAGTGTCCTTTGCCTTACAGAAACTTTGCAATTTTATGAAGTCCCACTTGTCAATTCTCGATCTTAGAGCATATGCCATTGGAGTTCTGTTCAGGAATTTTTCCCCTGTGCCCAAGTATTCGAGGCTTTTCCCCACCTTCTCTTCTATTAGTTTCAGTGTATCTGGTTTTATGTGGAGGTCCTTTATCCACTTAGACTTGAGCTTTGTACAAGGGGATAAGAATGGATCAATTTTCATTCTTCTACATGTTGTCTTCCAGTTGAACCAGCACCATTTGTTGAAAATGCTGTCCTTTTTCCACTGGACAGTTTTAGCTCCTTTGTCAAAGATCAAGTGACCATAGGAGTGTGGGTTCATTTCTGGGTCTTCAATTCTATTCCATTGATCTTCCTGCCTGTCTCTGTACCAATACCAGGTAGTTTTTATCACTATTGCTCTGTAGTACAGCTTGAGGTCAGGGATGGTAATTCCTCCAGAAGTTCTTTTATTGTTGAGAATAGTTTTCGCTATCCTGGGTTTTTTGTTATTCCATATGAATTTGAGAATTTCCTTTTCTAACTCTGTGAAGAATTGAGTTGGGATTTTAATGGGGATTGCATTGAATCTGTAGATTGCTTTTGGCAAGATGGCCATTTTTATTATATTAATCCTGCCAATCCATGAGCATGGGAGATCTTTCCATCTTCTGAGATCTTCTTCAATTTCTTTCTTCAGATCCTTGAAGTTCTTGTCATACAGGTCTTTCACTTGCTTGGTTAGATTCACACCAAGGTATTTTATATTATTTGCAACTATTGTGAAGGGTGTCATTTCCCTAATTTCTTTTTCAGTCTGTTTATCTTTCATGTAGAGGAAGGCTACTGATTTGTTTGAGTTGATTTTATAACCAGCCACTTTGCTGAAGTTGTTTATCAGGTTTAGGAGTTCTCTGGTGGAAGTTTGGGGGTCACTTAAGTATACTATCATATCATCTGCAAATAGCGATATTTTGACTTCTTCCTTTCCTATTTGTATCCCTTTGACTTCTTTTTGCTGTCTAATTGCTCTGGCTAAGACTTCCAGTACTATATTGAATAGGTAGGGGGAGAGTGGGCAACCTTGTCTAGTCCCTGATCTTAGTGGGATTGCTTTAAGTTTCTCTCCATTTAGCTTGATGTTGGCTACTGGTTTGCTGTAAATTGCTTTTACTATGTTTAGGTAGGGGCCTTGAATTCCTGATCTTTCCAAGACTTTTATCATGAAGGGATGTTGAATTTTGTCAAATGCTTTCTCAGCATCTAGTGAGATGATCATGTGGTTTTTTTCTTTAAGTTTGTTTATATAGTGGATTACATTGATGGATTTCCGAATATTGAACCATCCCTGCATTCCTGGGATAAAACCTACTTGATCATGATGGATGATTGTTTTGATGTGTTCTTGGATTCGGTTTGCTAGAATTTTATTGAATATTTTTGCATCGATGTTCATAAGGGAGATTGGTCTGAAGTTCTCTTTCTTTGTCAGGTCCTTGTGGGGTTTGGGTATGAGTGTAATTGTAGCTTCATAGAACGAATTGGGTAGTGTTCCTTCTGTCTCTATATTGTGGAATAGTTTGAAGAGAATTGGTATTAGGTCTTCCTTGAAGGTCTGATAGAATTCAGCACTAAAACCATCTGGTCCTGGGCTTTTTTTAGTGGGGAGGCTTTTGATGACTGCTGCTATTTCCTGAGGGGTTATGGGACTATTTAGATGGTTTATCTGCTCCTGGTTTAACTTTGGTACCTGGTATCTGTCTAGGAAATTGTCCATTTCATCCAGGTTTTCCAGTTTTGTTGAGTATAGGCCTTTGTAGTAGGATCTGATGATTTTTTGAATTTCTTCAGTTTCTGTTGTTATGTCTCCCTTTTCAGTTCTGATTTTTTTAATTTGGATACTGTCTCTGTGCCCTCTGGTTAATCTGGCTAAGGGTTTATCTATCTTGTTGATTTTCTCAAAGAACCAACTCCTGGTTTTATTGATATTTTGTATTGTTCTTTCTGTTTCTATTTGGTTGATTTCAGCCCTGAGTTTGATTATTTCCTGCCTTCTACTCCTCCTGGGTGTATTTGCTTCTTTTTGTTCTAGAGCTTTTAGTTGTGCAGTCAACTTGTTAGTGTGTGCTCTTTCCAGTTTCTTTTTGTAGGCACTTAGAGCTATGAGCTTTCCTCTTAGCACTGCCTTCATGGAGTCCCACAAGTTTTGGTATGATGTGTCCTCATTTTCATTGAATTCTAAAAAGTCTTTTATTTCTTTCTTTATTTCTTCCTTGACCAAGTCATCATTGAGTAGAGAGTTGTTCAGTTTCCATGTGTACGTGGGTTTTCCATTGTTTTTGTCATTATTAAAGACCAGTCTTAGTCCGTGGTGATCTGATAAGATGCAAGGGATTATTTCAATCTTTTTGTATCTGTAGAGGCTTGTTTTGTGACCAATTATATGGTCTATTTTGGAGAAGGTACCATGAGGTGCTGAGAAAAAGGTATATTCTTTTGTTTTAGGATGAAATGTTCTATAGATGTCTGTTAAGTCCCTTTGGTTCATAACTTCTGTTAATTTCAAAGTGTCTCTGTTTAGTTTCTGTTTCCATGATCTGTCCATTGCTGACAGTGGGGTGTTGAAATCCCCCACTATTATTGTGTGAGGTGTAATGTGTGTTTTGAGCTTTAGTAAAGTTTCTTTTATGTATGTAGGTGCCCTTGCATTTGGAGCATAGATGTTCAGAATTGAGAGTTCACCTTGGTAGATTTTTCCTTTGATGAGTATGAAGTGTCCTTCCTTATCTTTTTTGATTAATTTTGGATGAAAGTCGATTTTATTTGATATTAGAATGGCTACTCCAGCTTGTTTCTTGGGACCATTGGCTTGAAAAATTGTTTTCCACCCTTTTATTCTGAGGTAGTGTCTGTCTTTGTCACTGAGGTGCGTTTCTTGTATGCAGCAAAATTCTGGGTCTTGTTTGTGTATCCAGTCTGATAGTCTGCGTCTTTTTATTGGGGAATTGAGACCATTGATGTTAAGAGATATTAAGGAAAAATGATTGTTGCTTCCTGTTATTTTTTTTACTAGAGGTAAAGTTATGTTTGTATCTTTTTTGGGGGTTGTTGGAAGATTACTTACTTGCTTTTCCTAGGTTGTAGTTTCCCTCTTTGTGTTGGCATATTCCATCAATTATCCTTTGAAGTGCTGGGTTTGTGGGAAGATATTGTGCAAATTTGGTTTTGTCATGGTATATCTTGGTTTCACCATCTATAGTGATTGAGAGTTTTGCTGGGTATAGTAATCTGGGCTGGCAATTGTGTTCTCTTAGTGTCTGTATGATGTCAGTCCAGGCTCTTCTGGCTTTTATAGTCTCTGGTGAGAAGTCTGGTGTAATTCTTATAGGTCTGCCTTTATATGCTACTTGACCTTTTTCCCTTACTGCTTTTAGTATTTTTTCTTTGTTTTGTGCATCTGATGTTTTGATTATTATGTGACGGGAGGTATTTCTTTTCTGGTCTAGTCTATTTGGTGTTCTGTAGGCTTCTTGTATGTTTATGGGCATCTTGTTCTTTAGGTTAGGGAAGTTTTCCTCAATAATTTTGTTGAAGATATTTACTGTCCCTTTAAGTTGGGAATCTTCATTCTCATCTATACCTATTATCCTTAGGTTTGGTCTTCTCATTGTGTCCTGGATTTCCTGGATGTTTTGAGTTAGGAGTTTTTTGCATTTTGCATTTTCTTTGACAACTGTGTCAATATTTTCCACCGTATCTTCTGCATTTGAGATTCTCTCTTCTATCTCTTGTATTCGGTTGGTGATGCTTGCGTCAGTGACTCCTGATCTCTTTCTTAGGTTTTCTATCTCCATGGTTGTCTCCCTTTGAACTTTCTTTATTGTTTCTATTTCCAGTTTCAGATCCTGAATGTTTTTGTTTAATTCCTTCTTTGTGTTTTCTTCCATTTCTTTAAGGGATTTCTGTGATTCCTCTTTAAGGGCTTCTATCTGTTTACTTGTACTCTCCTGTATTTCTTTAAGGGAGTTACTTAATTCCTTCTTATAATCCTCTATCATCATCATGAGAAGTGATTTTAATTCTGAATCCTGCTTTTCAGGTGTGATGGGGTGTTCAGGGCTTGCTATATTGGGAGAATTGGGCACTGATGATGCCAAGAAACTTTGGTTTCCGTTGCTTATGTTCTTGCGCTTGCCTTTCGCCATCTGGTTAACTCTAGTGGTACCTGCCCTCACTGTGTAAAACTGGAGTCTGTATTTCCAGTTATCTTGCTTATTGCAGAGCTCCTCAGAGTCCAGAGGTCTCTGTGGTCTTATGCTCCTAATCTCCTGGGTGGAATAACTCCTGGGACTCAGGCCACCTCTTGGATCTGGAAATCCTTCTGCTCTGAGTGCAGTGGGTCCTCGATGACTCAGGATTCAGTTTCAGCTGCTCTGAGTGCAGTGGCTCCAGCTGCTCTGAGTGCAGTGGCTCCTGGATGACTCAGGATTCAGTTTCTCAACAGGACAGGAGCAGACTGACTCTGTGTCAGCTGCTCTGAGTGCAGTGGCTCCTGGATGACTCAGGATTCAGTTTCTCCACAGGACAGGAGCAGACCAACTCTGTGTCTGCTCCAGCCCAGAGGACCAGGCAGGGGCAGAAGGGAAGTGGAATTCCGGAGGGGCGGGGTTTGGGTAGCTGCTGTGCCCTGGATGTCCCTGGCTCCCCGATC